>NW_012114252.1:21300555-21343509 GCF_000951035.1 Colobus angolensis palliatus | reverse complement strand
GCAGCTCCAGGCCCCGCCCTCCGCCCGGCTGCTCCAAGCGTCCTGCGGCTCAAGTACCGCCTCCTGCCCGGCCGCTCCAGAGGTCCGCGGCTCCAGGCCCCGCCCCCTGCCCGACTGCACAAGGCGTCCTCTGGCCAGGCCCCGCCCCGACCCCTCGGTGCGCGCTCCGCTCGGCAGCCTGTGGGACACGACCGCCGCGCTAGTCTCGTTCCTTTGTGCTTCGGCGGCGGCGGCTTCTCGAGTCCTCTCCGCCAGACAATCCCGCGCTCTCCAGTGACGGACCATGTCAGCGGCGGGAGCGGGCGCGGGCGTGGAAGCGGGGTTCTCTAGCGAGGAGCTGCTCTCGCTCCGTTTCCCGCTGCACCGCGCCTGCCGCGACGGGGACCTGGCCACGCTCTGCTCGCTGCTGCAGCAGACGCCTCACGCCCACCTGACCTCTGAGGACTCCTTCTATGGCTGGACGCCCGTACACTGGGCCGCGCACTTCGGAAAGGTGGGCGCGAACGCTTTAAGGCGCCATTTTCCGCCGCTGTCCATGGGGGTCGGTGAAAGCGGGTGTGAGGTGCGGGGGGCGCGGGGCGTGCCGGGATCGCGGGGCGGAAGCGGGGTCGGCGGCGCCTGTGCCTCGCGGGGCCTAAGGCGCCTGTGCGGCAGCGCTCGCCGTCAGGGGCCGCGGCGGGGCAGCCGGGGGACGCGGGGCGTGCTGGGAGCGCTGGGCGGAAGCGGGGTCGGTGGCGCCTGCGCCCCGAGGGGCCTAGGGCGCATGTGCGGCGGCGCGTGTAGCAAGTTTCTAACAAGGCGGGCTCCAGGAGTCCCGGCGCCTGTCGGCCGGAGACTGCGCGCGCGGATGGCGCGGGCGACTTCGCAGAGCCGGGTATTATGCCGCGTAGCCGCCCCGGCGGCTTACGAGGAGCCGAGGCGGGGTCGGAGGCGTCTTTCGCCCTCGCGGTGCCGGAAAGAGGCGCGCGGGGAATGGCCGGGCGCGGTCGACCTGGTTCGGCACACCCTCGCCGGGAGCCAAGGGCCGCGCTGAGGACGAGCTCCCCGGCGGGTCTGGAAAGCTCGGGCAGCTGTGTGGGATGGAGGCCGGCTCTCCGGCTTCTGGGTTTGCTTTAAAGCTCGTAACTGGCCCCGCTTCAGGAAAATTAGTAACGGCTGTGTTTATCTTGGATCTAAATTACTGCAGAAGTGGTTAATTTGAGCGGAATTCTCTTCCCGTGGAGCCTTTACGTTCCCCTCTTTTTTTAAACTGAAAATTCTGAGGGAACACAGTGCTGCTTTAAGGTTTTAAAACATAGCCACAGTTTCCTCATCTGTGAAGTCGCTGGGGTGCTTGCTCAGAGAAATCTTAAAATGAGATTTCACCGACCTTTTCAGAAGTGGCTGGTTTTAATGATTAATATTTTTAATTCACTAAAATTCAGGAATATTTATAGTGTTTTTCTCGTAAATGATGAGATGGGGTTAAATGGTTTTGCAGAAATACGTGGGAGATAATGTGAAATAAGTTATTTTACGAAGGCCTGGCCCTGGTAATGTCGTTACCAGCTGACAAAGTTGCGCTTTACCTTGCTGCCCCTGGTGCTACATTCACAACGCAGTTGTATCTTTTGGGAAGCAGTTTCTGATTCTCCTTTTAAAGTGGAAAAGTCACTTTTCTTTATGAGAAGGAGTTTTGACGATCGGGGTGGGACAAGCGAGCTTATCCACCCTCAAGGGCTGTTAGGTTCCTGTGGCACTGTCTGAAGTTGTGCAACCGTAGTACCAGCTGGAGGAAACAGGTGCCCAGGGGAAATGAGTTTCTTAACAAACAAAAGTAAAAAAGCCGCCTCCCTGCGCTTCTGCCTGAGGCCTTAAATAGATTTCCCGAGGTAGTCAGTAATCTGAGGATTTCCTCTCTCCAGAGTGTCCCTTGCTGTGGTTTATTTTTACACTAAACTTTAGGATTCCGTCCTTTCTACCCTGGTTGAGAATGACACATTACTGGGTGACAGTCAACAACGATCTGTAGAATGCTTAAAGCTTCATTACAGATGGTCACTTACAAAATTTCACCCAATGGCGCCTCCACTTGTCTCTGGGGATTAAAATAGCCATAACTGCTTTAAAATAGTAACTTTTAAGGTGTATTTTATCACAATTTTTATAAAAACAACTGAAATCACTTTTCAAAAGTCTGCTTCCATGGAACTTTGAGTAGTAGCTTTACCTTAGTCATTTAATGTTGTAACAAGAAGCAGTTACTTCATTGTTTCCAGCTGTCTGAATCATAGGGCTGTTTGGTCTTAGATACCGAAGGGGCCTTAGAAAGCCCCTGTCCAGGGTCCAAACATTCTCTTCTGAGAAGAAGCTGTTAGGACAGAAGGCAGGCCAGGACTCAGGGCTGCCGCTTGCGAAGTCTTGGCTTTCTCCCCAGCCCTGCTAACGGCTGCGCTCTTACACAGGTTTCAGGCTCGTGTTCTTAGAAATGTGCCAGTGGTGCACAAGATCCCTAACCGCTGGTAAGACTCGTTTGCTTCCAGAGGACTAAACGGGTTGTTTAAAAATCTCTGTTGTACTTTTTATGATATCATATTGAACAGTATCTTTCCAGAATGACGAATCCAAGTTTCTAAATTGAACCCAAGGGTAACAGGTTTAAGCCCAGCGAGCCCTCAGTGGATGATTTTTGGTATGCCAAGTGATTTTCATCCGTTTTGTTTTTATTGGATTTGAGACTTGTTCATCTTATCGCTAGTTAATACTTCCATTTTCACCCAGTAAATTAATAAAGGCAATAAATAAAAATAGACGGCCGGGTGCAGTGGCTCACGCCTGTAATCCCAGCACTTTGGGAGGCCGAGGCGGGTGGATCACGACGTCAGGAGATCGAGACCATCCTGTCTAACATTGTGAAACTCCGTCTCTACTAAAAATACAAAAAATTAGCCGGGCGTGGTAGCGGGGGCCTGTAGTCCCAGCTACTCGAGAGGCTGAGGCAGCGAACCCGGGAGGCGGAGCTTGCAGTGAACCAAGACCCCGCCACTGCACTCCAGCCTGGGCGACAGAGCGAGACTCCGTCTCAAAAAAAAAAAAAAAAAAGACATCAGCCTTTACTCCCAGGTCCAAGTTGGTTGAAGAGGGTGTTTTGAGTCTGTATACCCTTCATCTCACAGGAGTGTGCATTGAAAGCCTGACAGTACTTAGAGAGATGGAAAAGGAAACCTTGAGGTGAGATGGGAGAGTGTCAGGTATTTTGCTTCAGGTGAGGTCTCTCCTCTTCAAGAGACTTGCTTGCGGTCAGGCATAGCTTGTTCCCTAACTGCATTGTGATTGGAGTGAGGGAAAACAAGCAGTCTCGGATCAGAGAAGGTGGGTTGAACAATTCCTTGGCACATGGTAGGCACTTGCTAAATTTGTTGAATGTGGTGAATTATTTTAGCCAGAGGCTATCATAGTATTGGTGCCTGGCCACAAAGTCTTAACTTGCCAGTGTTAGTCACCCACTGGGTGCGTTGCTCACTTATGCTGTAGGCTTTTTTTTTTTAACATAGGGTTTTAAAATACAAATCATTTGAAAAGAGTAAAAAAATGTGGAGAATGGGGTCTCAATTGAGTAATCAATGAGTATTCAGTGCTGGCTTGTGTAAAAGTGCACAGTTGTGCACACTATAAAAAATAGCCTTTGACTATGAGGAGTTTACTATAGCTACACAAAGTTTGTGGGGTTTTTCGTTGTTGTTTTGTTTTTTTTTGAGACAGGGCCTTGCCCTGTTGCCCAAGCTGGAGTGCAGCAGCGTGATCTCTGCTCACTGGAACCTCCGCCTCCCAGGATCAAGCGATTCTCCTGCCTCAGCCTTCTGAGTAGCTGGGATTATAGGCATGCACTACGCGCCCAGCTAATTTTTTGTAATTTTGTATTTTTGAAACCCCAACATGGGATTTCACAGTGTTGGCCAGGCTGGTCTTGAACCCCTGACCTCAGGTGATCCACCCACCTTGGCCTCCCAAAGTGCTGGGATTACAGACTTGAGTCACTGCGCCCGGCATTACACAAAGTGTTGTTTGAGATGGAGACTTGCTTTGTCACCAAGGTTGGAGTGCAGTGGCATGATCTCAGCTCCCTGCAAACCTCCACCTTCCAGGTTCAAGCAGTTCTCCTGCCTCAGCCTCCCAAGTAGCTGGGATTACAGGTGCCCGCCACCACGCCCGGGTAAGTTTTTTGTATTTTTAGTAGAGACGGGGTTTCACCATGTTGGCCAGGTTGGTTTCGAATTCCTGACCTCAAGTGATCCACCCGCCATGGCCTCCCAAAGTGCTAGGATTACAGGCATGAGCCACCGCTCCCGGCCTACACAAAGTTTTTTAACCTGCCAATCCCTTTAACATTTTTGTTTAGAATAGTCTGTGCAACAAACATTTTTGTTGGAAGTCTTGGAACAGCGCAGTCCAATATTTTCTGATTTTGGCTTATTGTAGGGAAACCAAAATATTTAAATCTGTGTAGTGTTATTAGTCTTTTTGCATTTTTCTACTTCCTATCTTTTTCATAAGGACAAGGGAAAATGTTATTTTAAATGCTCTTTAAAATTTGCATGGCATTGGGAAAGAGTGACTTAATTTGATCTATTAAAAAACTGGTAACAATGCCATTTGTCACCATTATAGAATTTAGATTATTCCTGTAATATTGAATAGTGTACTGACATGTCTGCGTGTTTTCATTACCCCTCTTGTTTTCGAAGTTGGAGTGCTTAGTGCAGTTGGTGAGAGCTGGAGCCACACTCAATGTCTCTACCACACGGTACGCGCAGACGCCAGCCCACATTGCGGCCTTTGGGGGACATCCTCAGTGCCTGGTCTGGCTGATTCAAGCAGGAGCCAACATTAACAAACCGGTAAGAGTGCTGGTGATGGACTTTTGCTTTTGCTTTTGGTTTTTGCAGTTATAATTATACACAGTATTGCTTTAAATGGAGGCCTTAATTAGAGTTTGATATCTTTACCTGAGGGCAAACTGGAGTTGATGTTTCTTCACTTGTTTGTGAAGTTATATAATAGACCCTTTCCATAGGAATGCTTTCTGTTCATAGAGTGCTTTCACCTATTGTGTGATAAACTGATCCAGGGTGCTGTGCCCAAGGTTATAGCTGGTAATTAAAGGAGCCTGGCCTTAAGCCCAGGTTTCCTGGCTTTCTTCTCACAGCTGCCTTAGCCTTATTTCCACAGATAATTGTAAAAACACTTTCATCCTAGAAAAAGCATGACTATTAAGTCAGCCCCAAAGTGAGCTTTAGATACAAGTTGATGCCTTGATGCAGATAAGTAGCTAAGTATCATTTACTAAGTCGGAAGAGTAAGTGACTTGAGGACTTGGTATTTAAGCATACAAACAGGAAGATAATCGTGCCAGATTTTTTTCATGGCGTGTTTTCAGTATCATTTCACCTAAACCATACACACGAGCCTTCAGATTGTTAGGTACTTGGTTGTATAAGACAAGCAGCATCTGATAACCATTAGGTTGTCTGACTGGGAGCAGTCCCTGGAATCAGTGTCCTTTGCTGAAGATGGATTAGTCCTTAGACTAATTTGTAATTTTCTTCTCTTAAGACCTGGGCATAGGCTCTGGGAGCTGTTTTTTTATGCCTCTTTTACTCCTATTTTTAAATGCTTTATAGTCATCAAGGTCTTGTATGCAAAGTCGTCTTTCTACTTTTCTGTCTTTCCCAAAATTCAGTCCTTGATTATAACCAGGTATAAGGTTGTTGCTAGTCCCTCTCCTAAAAACTCAGCTGCACATCTAAGCAGTAATTGAGAAAGAAGGTGTTTTTAGCCATGATTTAAAACAAGGATCAGTGGGAAAGTGGGGTAAGTGATAAGGCAGTTTGTCGCCTTAAGAGATACGAAGTAGAAAAAACAATGGAAGGGAAGGTGGCCAAGAGTTTAGGCCTGTTTGTTACTAAACTGAAACTTGGGATGTGGGACAACTTTTAAGGTTGTGCTGCCACTTCTCTCCTTCCATCTCTGCATGTATGCCTTTACATAATGTATATTTCTCTGCTGCTCATATTCATAAATTAAAGTTATGAATTAACCTACTCTATACCCTTATGTGCTGGGCATCGCCTTGTGTTTTTCCTTCCCTACCCCTGTCTCCTGGTAGAAAGGGCAGTGTGGGCTTGATTCCTTGGGCAAGTCATTAACTTGGTCTGTGGCTCAATCTCCTTATCAGTAAAATACGGTGAATAATTCCATGAATGGCAGTAATTAGTATGGAATTTATATAATTTTTGTATATTAATTTTCATGAAATTGTTACATAGCATCTTATTTAGAGAGGACTAGAGAAATGGTCTAACACTGCTTTCCAGTCTTTTTTAAATCGAGAAGCCCCCTTTTCAAAGTGTCTTATGGCAGTTGAGTGTTTTCAGTAGATAAAGGGAGTGGGGCAGAAAGTGTGCTGCTGTGTCCCCCACCTTCCTCTCAGATGCCTCTAGATAACACCTTCTGGAAACCTCTACCACACTCTGCTTCTTCCCAGGCAGGATCCTAAAATCTTTTTCTTTGCAGCCCTCCCTGTACTTGAAATATCCGGGGGGACATTTCCAAGTCCTCACATGTGCCTAGGGCATATCATTTGGCATTGTTAAGCATCCTGGATTTTCTCCTTAGTGTGTCTTAGGTAGTTGTGGTCTGCTAGCATGTGGAGTTTACGTCCCAATCTCAGGCATCATCTCACTTTATTATGTAGTGGGTGAATTTCAGCACCCAGTGATTACTGAGGACACAGTAGCCCTTTTGTTAGCTCCCCACCCCGCCTACCTGCTGACTCATCTCCAGGCAGACCGTTTCTCTTAATTTCTCATAGAAACTCAGGATGCCAGATCCAGGTCTTTCTCCTTTGTTGTTTGTTTCTCCATTTAATTTTTTGAGCCTGTTGATGCAGTGTTTTAAGACAATTTCTAGTCTGTTAATCTTTTGGAGTGTTAGCTACTAACAGTTCTAAGTTCATTTTCCTCAAGGTTAACACCACAGACTTTTTGGGCAATCTCTAAGGTGAGCCTGTGAGATTACCAAAGCTCATATGCTGCCTGGAGGCCTGTGTTCTAGGTTTCCCCAAGAGGAAATGAAGTCAGGTTTCCTGTGATTTTGTTTTTAGTGAATCTATATTGACTAGCCTTGGTGTGTAATTAGCAAACATTCTCTTTCATATGCCTCATAGAATTTTGCTGGCATTTGATGTTGTCTTTAATTTTTCATATCTAGATTAGAAATGAAATTTTTCTTTATGAAAACCCAGGGTGCCCAGCCTGTCTTGAGCATTCTGGCACTGCTCCCAGTTCCCTGTATCACTCAATTTGTCGTGGCTGCGATGTGACTGGGCTGAGCTGGAGGCCCGGGCACCTTCACCTGGCTCTTTGCTGGAAGTATCTTTTCTCTTGGCTACCTTCTCTCAGGGTGCCCGGGTTTTTCTTCAGTGTTTGCTCTGCCCTTAAAGATTATCCCTGAAGAGCTTGGTAGTTTTGCTTTTTCTCTGTCATCTGTTAATATCCCACCATGACAGACCTTTACTTTTTTGTCTTGTTCCAAGGATAGCTTTAAAGACCTTTTTTCCTTTTTAGCTTTTTTCTTTTTTGGCAAAACTGTATCTAAGTCTCAGCTCCAGTTTTCTTGGGAATGTTTTTATGTAATTTTTATTTGTCTTTATTTTGTACTGCTTCTCTCCCCTCCCCACCTCTTTTTTGGGGAGGTTAGGACTAGGTTTTCGCTTTTTAAGAAATCCGTGTTGGCTGGATCATTTATAGCTGCATGGTTTTCTGTGTTTCTGTCTTCAAAAATGGATTTTTCTGTTTAGAGCTTCACATTGCTTTATATTATCTTTAGACCTTTGTTTAAATAAATGTGCACACTTTTCCCTCCACCAAGCATTTGAGCCTTTCATACTCTTATTTTTCTGTGAATTAATCTACCGCTGTTTTTTAACTTTGGGTGGCCTTCACCTCATGTTTTTTCCTGTGAGTATGTGTTGGTGAAGGACCTTAGCTATTTACTGAATTTAGGAATGAACTGTTTTCTAAGTGACCCACAATTACTGCACTCCTTTTTATCTTGGTCTCTTAATTGTGTGGTAGTCTGCCCAGTTCAGCTTCCAGTGAGGTTTCTGTGTGAGTATTCAACAGGTGTTGCTGTGGAGCCCCAGGATTTCCCAGAGTCTTCATTTTCCACCAGAAATCACTTTTTTCTCTTGATTGCTGTGTCTGATTGCCTTTCCTCTCTCTTGCTTAGCTGATAGCCTGTGAAGATGGTCTTTCACATTGTTTCATTCATTCGGTGTAGACCTGGGTTGGCTGCTGATGTTCACAGTGGCTTTCCTGGGTCTGCTGGTTTTCCTCTGCCTCTGTGTGGGCTTCACCTCCCCTCCGCCCCAGCGGGGGAAGTGTACTTTCTGAAGCAGGAATTGAAGCTTGGTTTGCTTTGCCTTTGTGTTCTTTTCCCTTTCCTCTAATAAATACTGAAAATAGATTGGGAATATTCACTAACTATTCCCTCTAGTAAATATTGAAAATAGATCAAACATTGAACCTTAAGCCATCTTGTCTAAGTTGTGGTTCCACTTCAAGTTCAAAGCAGAAGATTCAAGATTGACATTGATGGTGTTGACTCGGGTTGGCCTTGGGGTAGGCACAGGGGAAAGTGAGTAGCTGAGACCATATGTCAGCTCTTACGTGCCATTTCTTGGCCTCGATGACTATTTTAATGTGTGTGTGGTTGGTTGGTTGGTTTAGTTACTTATTCTGGGTTTATATAAAACACACATGTGCTAAGATCTGCTAAGATCCAGCATAAAGTGATTTATAAATCACTGTTGAGAGCATTCATGCTGTCACTGCTAGAGAGGCCCCGAGATATTTGGTCATTGACCAAATATCTTGGCCCCTCCTGGTTCGCTCTCATCCTCTGTTCACGGGTAAGTTTCTTTGTGTTCTGCTTCAGATCTTGCTCAACATGTTTTACTTCAAAGAGAGATGAGAAGGTCTCTGATCTGTGCTAGTGACATTGCTTCAAAATGTCAGAAATTTTCTTCTGAGTATGTGTATATTTTGCTTTTTGTTGTTTCAGGATTGTGAGGGTGAAACTCCCATTCACAAGGCAGCTCGCTCTGGGAGCCTAGAATGCATCAGTGCCCTTGTGGCAAATGGGGCTCACGTCGAGTAAGTGTTTTTCGTTTATTCTTGCCAGCTGAAGATGTAGTCGAGGATGTTTTGTTTAAAGGTAGTACATAAGCAGGCAAAAATCCTAAAACTTTGTTTTCAAAATTAGTAATGTAATTTTGCCTTTTAGAACAGTTGGTGTTAGTGAGGAAAATTGTGTGGATTAAATTGATCTCTAGAGGTGGGGGTTTAATTTCACAGCAGCCTCAATATTCTTGCCAAGAGAGTGTATTTGAACTGAAAGAACAGTTAACTAATTAGATTTGGAACTTGGCATCATTACTTTGCCACCATTACTTTGCCACTAACTAGTTGTGTCACTGTGGTCTTTAAACTTTTCTTTGCCAAGTTTTGATTTCAAAACAAGAAGCTTGGATTGGATTAAAATATCTTTTCAGGCCTCTCTGGCTCAAAAGGTTTCTGAAGAAAATTCACTTTTCTTTGTTTTGATTTCCACATCTTAGCAGATGTGAGAAAGTTATGTTTTAAAGCCTATTATAACTTAATGGTTGATAGTTCCTTGTAAAATAGGATTATTTCATTAAAGACCTCAAGCTTGCTGTAAGCTTCTGGTACTGGTGGCATTATTTTAAAATATCTTTTGTTTTAGCCCAGCTTACATCAGTTAGCTTATTTATGCTTTGATAGGACAATCTTAATGTTTACGTGTATTCTTTTAGAAGTGAGATCTTATATGCAAATCATTAGCTAGCCATGGCATTATACATTTATTTTAACTATTAAATTTATTTGTATTAACTTTTTCTTAAAGATTTATATTATAAAAATTTTTCTTCTGCAGTTCACAGCATTAACAAAATGGATGCGGTTTTCACCCTTAAATATTGAGTGTAAGCTATAGAGCCATAATAACCAAAATAACTGATATCAGCTTTTTTGTTTTACCTTAAATGTTACGAATAATTCATAAAGATTAATTATAAACCACATTATTCTAATCAGAAATGTGAACATTTAGACTTTGGAGGAAATAAAACCCACAAAACTAGTTTAACCCTTTGGTTTCCATTTCATTGCTTTGACTCTGTATTATAGTAAATATTGAAAATAGATCCTAGACAGCAAAACCATACAGGTTCATTGAACGCACAACATGTGTAGGTACCAGAGGCTGTCAATCATCTGTGAATATCTTAGCTTCTGTTTTGTTAAGTTTATTGGCAAGATTCGCCATTAGTTTGGGCTGTGATCCTTATATAGTGATTTAGTATTATAAACATGGCCTCTATTTACTGTTACATTGCAGGGACTCTTGCGACTTCATGTATAGTTGTGACTAAAGGTAATGTTGAAACAATTGATAGCATGTTTTATACGATAGTAGAACATTGAGATGATTCTCAGTGGATTGCTTTAAAGCAAAGTTGTGCATTTTTCTTAGCTGTAGATTAAAAACATCTTTAATAACAGAAGCTTTCATTATAAAATACGGAGTCATATGATTAAATTGCTTGTCATTTATTGAAACAGTGGATAATTAGAAGTTGATATTTTTAATGACTTTCTAAATAATACTCTAGTTGGTCCTGAACATTTTATTACAAAAGTGTTTTATTCATTTTATGAATAGCTTAATCTTTTCAGCCAATAAATATCACAATGTCCTTTTTTTAGTAGGTGTCTTTTTAAAAATGAGAATCTTTTATTTATAATTCTGTCCTTGGTTACAGGGCCCTCAAGTGTCTCTTTTCCACCAGGTGTGGCTGAGATGGGCTCAGGTGCCAGTCATGTTTTTCCTTCTCAGTATAAGAGCCACCCCTCAAGACCCTGCATTATGGTGACTTCCCTGGACTGAGCTTTCATATTTTTTTTTTACAAGAAATATTTAGCCTGAGCTACCTAGCCAAAAACAATTCTTAAAGTTATAAGCCTTTGGCCTGGAGATAGCACACAAGTAATCATTATTCATTGCTATTGTATATGTGGTTATTTCATTTTAACATCTAGATAAAATGTCACTTGTCAGTAAGTTAATTTGTAAGTTGCTTCTTGATTTCTGCACATTTTTATACTTTACCCCATTTAGTCCACCAACGTGTAATAGTTTGAATCTCCAAAATAATGGTACTAGGTCTATTTTATTCCCTGTAATGCTGCTCATATGGTAAAGTGTAGTCCTAGCAAATCATAACCATTTCTTTTTTAAAAACGTTCAAGGAGCATAGAATTATTTAAAGTTACTTTTTTTTTTTTCATTCAGAATGGACCAGATTATCAACTCTTCATATTACATGCTATAATATTTAGGAGATAACATAAATTTTTCCTTGTCCTGTGAATAGATTAAAAGCTGCCTTATATCAGTATTATTAAATTAATTTGCTCTTAATTCCTGCTTTGCTTTTTATATATCTGCTACCTAAAGTGCCCAAAGTCTTCAATTGTTGTGCTTTTTTGGACATCAGGTACATAATTATAAGGGCAAGTACACTAAGTGTCTGTGGCTAGAACGGTTTGTTATATAACTTACTTGTTAATGTAGGTTGCATCTGTAAGATAACGCATTTCAGCTGCTGTGCATCGTATTAAATTTTCTAGCACCACACGTGAGTATGTTAATGGACTTTCTTTTTCTTTACTTATTTTAAATCTTGAGTTTTGGTGCCAAGTTTTCTGTATGTGAGGCTCTGTTTCTGGCTTATATGTTGGTCATTATTATTTACCATTGTTTACATCTAAAAATTAAAATGCACAGGATTAAATCTAACTTGTGACCAAACTCAATGTTTGTGTACTTTAAAGGACCTAAATCTCTGTGTGTGGAGTTTTCAGCAAGTACGTGAAGTTGTCACCATCCTTAATCTTGCTTATATAGTAGTTCCATTTTTCTACTACAGCTAGTATTTGAGTGCTGCTTGCTTGATACTCAGGTTTTGACTGGAAGAAGAGGATATATTACAAAAAGATTGTCATCTCATTTTTCTTTTGGACGATGGAACAAGTAACAGTATAACATGAAGTCTTAATGTGATTTTGGAAAAAGACTTGAAAACTTACTATCTGCTGATAATTAAGAAGATCTTTTCACTACTAACATTGTAAATAGCAGAATTTGAGCCTTGGATTAGCTGTACTTTTAGTAATTTGGTACCAATTAATTTTGGCTAATTCGTCTTTATTTTCTTGAGATAAAGTAGAGGATGTTTCCATATCAACCAGCTAGTAAAATAAGCTTTATACCACTGAGTAGAAATAAAGAGATTTAGAATGAAACCAGCATTCCTTGCATCTCAGGCAGATTTGTAGTTGCATTTTAATACTACATTATATGGATGCCAGTGTTTAATGGCAAAGTCTCAGAACTTTTCTATAGGAGAAGATTTCTTTGGAAGCCATTTATTCTGTGGTAACCAGATCTTCAGCTGGGATACATGTATTTTAACTTAATTATTTTTATCTTAACTGGGATCATTAGATAGCTTGAGAAGTATCAATAGCCTTATATAAGCAAATTCAGTGACTTAACTCTAGAAGTCTCTCGCCTAGTTTAGAAAGTAGGCACAGTTGGCTATAATAAAAGCCTAGAATGTGATGTTAGTAGACTATTTTAATGCCACGAAAACTGCTTCGCTTTTAGACATTTTAATTAAAATGGAATTGTCTTAGTTTGGATCATAATTGACCATTTATGACCCACCTTTGTTTACCATAGAGCCCGGTCTAGAAAACAGATTTTCATTAGGGCAAATACAGGTGATGAGCATATTTAATACTAGTGTTAAATTCATTTGCGACTTTTGCCCTTGGCAAAATGTAACCTAGATTTACTTTCAGCCATTCATTTTGAAATTTGTGGTTTATTTTCATTTATTCATTTTTTTGCCCGTCACAATAATAGTTACAAAATCTACCAGAATTATGACTCTGAATTCATATTTTCTGATTTTAGATCCTCTGAATTCTGGTCATCCTCACATCCTACTTTTTGCCTCTTTTTTTTTTTTTTAAAGAGACAGAGTCTCACTCTGTCATCCAGGCTAAAGTACAGTGGCATGATTATAGTTCACTGCAACTTCAAACTCCTGGGCTCCAGTGATCCTCCTGCCTCAGATTCTTGAGTAGCCAGGACTACAGGCACATACCACCATGCCCAACTAATTTTTTAAAATGTTTTGTGGAGATGGGGGTCTTGCTATGTTACCTAGGCTGGTCTCAAAACTCCTGGGCTCAAGCAGTCCTTCCACCTTGGCCTCCCAGAGCACTGGGTTTACAGGTGTGAGCCACTGTGCAGCAGCCTCCTTTTATCTAGTTGTCACCACAGCACACTTGTCTGGTCTTGGCTATTTTCTGGTTGTTAAAGTATTTCAGGATGGAGGAATCTCTTCCTGAGATAGCTGTTAAGTTCTGCCTGCTAGACAGGGACAGGGACAGTAAGTGGGTTGATACCATTCCAGACTTAAGAAATTAAGTTTAGAATTTTGATTGTTGTTCATAGCAGCTCGATTAAAATACAGATAAAATTTCTTTACTGCTTTTGTAGATAGTGCTTTCAAATAAAACTAATGATTTCTAAATCCAAATGTCTTTTTCCCTTGCTAAATTATAGCAGGAGCATGCTAAATATTTCATCAAACTCCTGGAATCATGGTTTTACCTTTTAATGTATACAAACATAATTGTGGTTCAATTGCAGCGTAAAACTATCCTCAGTAACTTTGAACTTGAAAACTTGGCACCAAATTTATTTAGGTAGAAACTCTTTAAAATAGTTTCTTCCTGTTATTAACTGAAGGATATATTTAAGAAAGTCTTCATAATTAAATAAGAGTTTGGATACCAAAGGGTTAAAAATACACGTATTTCTTTTGCTGAAGATATCTTAGATGTTTGCTAATGTTTTGTCTGTACAAATGGACAATTTAGTAATGTTTTTTATCTTTTTTTAATGATTCCATGTATTTGCTTATTTCCATCTAGGAATAGTTACTAATGTATTTGAGATACAGCATACCAAATTTTAAAGTAACCAGAATCGTGAGTTGATGGTTTTTAGTCCATACTGTTAAACTTATGTTGAAATATTGACATATTTAAATTGGCTTCATGCTAAAAAATTACCAAAGGTAATTTAAAAGGCAGTGTTTTAGAGCAATAGCTCATGGTCAAGGTGGTCACATGACAATGGCTTAAGCTCAGTCAGCGTGCTTCTGCACATTATGTGTGTATGTATTTTTAATCCAAATGTTGCCTGCAAATATGTGATCCCTTATTATTTAAGTTTCCTGTATTATGAACCATTGCCCGTTTTAAATCACACAGAAGATTCTGAATCTGTAAAAACTACACATGTCAATGTTTTACAGCTACGTAATTCGAATTGACTTGATTTTTTCAAGTAATCCTAGAAAGGGGGAGCATTCCATATAGAAACTGCTGAAACTGCCACAGGTGCTTCTCCGAAAACCTTACAGTTGTGGCATTGAATGTTCAGTATCGCTTCCTTTCTGCACACGAGGCATACTGTTGAGGTATTTGTTGCGGTGATTGGTTTTAACGCTAATCTAGGAATTCAGATAGAGATGCTTTAGATTTGCATGCTTTGCTTACCTAATTTATGATATCTACCTTTCTATTTGTAAACTAACAATAGCTAAGTTGAGATCAGAATTTTAACAGAAATATTATTTATATAAAAATTGTTATCTTTTATTGTCACATGGCATTAACAATAAGAAAACATCCTGGAGGTGATGTGACAACTCGGATTCTAAAAATTAAACTTCAGGTATTTCCTGATCTGTGGTTTCCTCAAAATTAAAACAAAGTCGTTCTCATCAGAATGGCTTCTCCTTTGTTCTGGAATTGTGGCACTATAAGTGGAAACTGGTGGGACCCTGGCTGGCTTCAGAGTGGAGCCTGATTTTTAAAGTTCTTTTGGGGAGAATTCTTAGATATCAATTTTAGTGAAAGTTCTTTGGGGAGAGTTCTCAGATAACAATTTGAGTGTTTGAAGAGACAAGGTCTTCCTGTGTTGCCTAGGCTGTTCTCAAACTTCTGGCCTCAAGTGATCCTCCTGCCTCTGTCTCCCAAAGCGCCAGGATTATAGGGTTGAGCCACTGTCCTTGGCCTAGAGGTAACAAATTTTAATATTCTATTCAGAATAAGAAAATATAGCATATAAGCATTTGTGTCTTTAGTAAAGTTAATGCCGGTTTGATTTGTTTTTGCCAGTTATTTAACAGAACATGTAATTCACAGTAAAAATGATTGTGTTGTCCCACATTTTAATATTCCTGTTTTGAAAGAATAGTAGAGAGCAAGTGGGTGGTCTGCTCAGTGACTGCTTTTCCTAGTCTTGGTGAATGTTACAGGGATAGAATTTATAGATAAAAGCACAGCCATCATAGTTTCCACAATAAATTGCAGCACATTTAGCTTGCTAGCCTAAAAATCTGATCATGCTGCGTTTCTTTTAAAGAAAGTTAATTTTAGAACTTCAAACTAGAGCCAGTTTGAACCGCAAGTTGACCGTTGTCTGAGTTTTAAAAATCTCTTCCCATTTTCAAAGATTTTTCAAATGGATGTTGGAGAGGACCAGGGAGGACAGGCTATAGCTGTAGAACGACACACTCCTATTTTCAGAAACGGACAGACACGCATTTTAGGTCAGGCACAGCCCATGTAACCAGCTGCATCAAACTGGGGGTGCTCAGTTCAAAAGTGCATCTGTTTTGAAGATTTCATCTGAAAATAATGTGTATACCTTCATTACCACCAGTTTGCATTCAAAATCGTTTTTGAGACTCTTTTTAAATTCTTTCTTCTGGATACTTTAATTTTCCCTTTGGAATAGTGTGCGTAAACACAGTCTAGATGAACTTTGTCTTTACTACTGATACCTCACTTGAGGTTGACAGGAGTGACCAGCAGTTAGTGCCTATGGTGACGTACCATAAAAAACTTAAAAACAATGGCTGGGCGCAGTGGCTCTTGCCTGTAATCCCAGCACTTTGGGAGGCTGAGGTGGGTGGATCACCTGAGGTCAGGAGTTTAAGACCAGCCTGGCCAACATGGTGAAACCCTGTCTCTACTAAAAATATAAAAAATTAGCTGGGTGTGGTGGTGGGCGCTTGTAATCCCAGCTAGTTGGGAGGCTGAGGCAGGAGAACCTCTTGAACCCAGGAGGTGGAGGTTGCGGTGAGCCGAGATCACGCCATTGCACACCAGCCTGGGCAACAAGAGTGAAACTTCGTCTCAAAAAAAAAAAAAATAGTTGGGCATGGTTGGTGGTACCTGTGGTCCCAGCTATTCAGGAGGCTGAGGTGGGAGGAGCACCTGAGCCTGGGAGGTAGAGGAGGCTACAGTGAGCTGTCATTGCACCACTGCACTCCAGCCTGGGTGACGGGAGTGAAACCCTGTTTAAAACAAACGACAAAAAACCTGTGGAGTGAAGGGTAAAGGATGGAGTATTTAAAAATTACTATGACAGAACAAAGTACTAGAAGTACTAGGTTTGAGTGTGGATGGAAACACAGAACCTATAAATCAAGTGTTTCATTTATGTGTTCAACTCTTACTGAATTTCAGCAATTAAAACATGAAAATTGAAATATTTATTGCTTAACAAATAGGAAAGCACATATGAACATAGAATTTAAAGACCTGAAACTCTTTTATGATCTTTAATGATTATTCTAATCTTTGACTTGGAAACCCAAATTATTTTCAGTCTAACATATTTGAAATTTAACTATTAAAAAAGTTTGAGCAACTCAGACTTTGAAGTTAGGGCTCCCTTTTTCCAGATAAAGCACATTGCCTGGTTTATTGCAAGGCACTTAGAACATGTAACCAAAAACACTCAATTTAGGAATAGGAATGATTGTTTTACAGCTAAGTGTTCTCTGAGGGTCTTTTTTTTTTTACACCCCTCTCAAGTTTACCTTTATATATTTTTCTTTGATTTAATATTTTGTGACAGATTTGGCAACTTTTAAAAAGTTACTGTTTTATTTGAGTTGAATAGTGCGTAAAATTAATAGATGTTTTCAGAAAATCCATTATTAAGAGTAGAGGAATATTAAGAGGAGAAATACTCTAAAGAGAATCAAAACCACAATGAGAGACTGTCTTATCCCCGTTAGAATGACAGTTATGAAAAAGACAGTAACAAATGCTGATGAGAATGCAGAGACAAAGGAACGTTTAAACACTGTTAGTGGGAATGTAGACCTGTAAAGCCATTGTGGAAAACAGTATGGAGGTTCCTGAACACACTAAAAATAGAACTACCAGATGATTCAGCAGTCTTACTACTGAGTATATATCCAAAAGAAAATCCATATACTGAGACATGTGCACCTGCCATGCTCATTCCAGCACTGTTCACAATAGCCAAGATTTGGAATCAACCTGAGTGTCTGTCAGCAAACGAACAGTGGTATGTATACCCAATGGAATACCATTTAGCCATTAAAAAAACAAAATTCTGTAATTCTCAGCAACATGTATGAGCTTAGAAGACATTATGTTAGGTAAGCCAGGCACAGAAAGATAAATACTCCGTGTACTGTACTTACAGGGAAGGTAAAAAAGATCTCATAGAAGTAGAGAGTGGCTCATGCCTCTAATCTCAGTGCTTTAGGAGTCTGAGGTGGGAGGATCACTTGAGGCCTGGAGTTTGAGACCAGCCTGAGCAACATCTCTTTCAAAATTAAAAGAAAAAAAAGTAGCCAGGCATGGTGGCACATGCCTGTATACCTAGCTACTTGGGAGGCTGAGGCTAAGGAGGATCCCTTAGCCCAGGAGTTCCAGGCTGCAGTGAACTACCATTGTGCCACTGCACTTCAGCTGGGGCAACAGGGAGATACTCTGTCTCTTTAAAAAAGAGTGGTTACTAGATGGAAAGAGTAAATTCTAGTGTTACCTTGCCCTGTAGGGTGACTAGTTAATGGTAATTTTTAATTTTTTTTTATGTAGCTAATTCAATACAAATGAAAAGTGTTTGAGGTGATGCATATGCTATTTTGTTTTTTTAATCCCTATATGTTGTATTGGAATTTACAGTGTACTCCATAATAGAGGAATATTTACAGTATCTATTTGGTTAAATGTTATTCAGTTCTGGCCTGCTGCCTTTTTTTGTATGACCTGTGGGCCAAGAATGGTTTTTACATTTTTAAATAGTTGAGCAAAAATCAATAGAATAATATTTTCTAGTATATAAAATTAGATGAAATTTCAATTTTAGTGTTCGTAAATAAAGCTTTATGAGAGCATAGCCATGCTTAATTGTCTTGAGGCTGCTTTCAGCCTACAACAAAAGAATTGAGTAGAACTGAGAATGTATGGTCTTCAAAGTCTAAAGTAACTACATAGTCCTTTTTAGAAAAGTGCCTTCTGGGAGATGATCCTTAATGATCATTTCAGGCCAGTTTCTGTAATGTGCACTACACAGTTGAGCGACCACTTGCAAGGTTTTGAATGTGAGCAGGGATAGTGGAGGTGATGAATGTAGGTAAGGAGAGGAAATGAGAATGAAGACTTTCAGGGGCAAGAGATGGTGGTGTCATTTTGTGTTGTGTTCCTGAGTCAGGTACCAACAGATTTCCTCAGTAGAATATAAAACAGATTTCCTCAGAGTAGTATATAAATGCTATCAAGTTAAACTGTATGTTGTATACATTCAGCCCTTGGTAACAAGGGAAACGATAAGAGTTGAAATGTTCTTGTACCTCACTAGCAGCAGAGAAAGGGTGCTGGATATTTCTGTTTCTGATAATGCTGCATAGATAGTGCCACTTAAATGTAGAGCAAAATTACAGTCTGCTCTCAGTAATTCCTCCAGTTACCGTGTATCCTGGATTCTGATACCTGTCCAATACAATTTCTAGAACTTTTTGATCCTCCCCATCATGTCTGCCTTCTAGTGCCCCCACATTACGTGAGCTGCTAGAAGTTGTTTGACCTGTGATTGTTCTTTCTTCCTTGGTCCTTATGCATGAGTAGAGTATATAGCATGAGTGGGCCATAATCCATCTTTTGAGCTCTTTTAGTGAAGTAAATTTTGAGATAATACCTAAGACCACATGGAAATTTGGTTGGTCTAAGTAGAGGACAAGCACATGTTTAACTACTTTTGGTAGGGGAAAAAGCAAAGTGGGAGAGCTTACCGGTGCTATCTATGTGTAGGCAACACTCTCAAACTTCAGTCTCCAGGAATCTCCCTATGTTGGCACTATTTTGTTGATTATTTTTCTTTAAGGTTATATTTCTTTGGAAGATCAGTAAACTTGCTGTTTTAACCCAAATTCAGTGTAGTCTTCAGCTTCTGAATAAGGAATAAAGGAATTGAATGTGCTTTGGATGTTCTTTCAACAACTTCAGAATGTTGGCATGCCCGTTGAGCATGTAAACTTCCCTCAGCGAATTGGTATTTATTTATTTATTTAGAGATAGAGTCTCACTCTTGTCGCCCAGGCTGGAGTGCAGTGGTGTGATCTCAGCCCACTGCAGCCTCTACCTCCCAGGTTCAAGCGATTCTCCTGCCTCAGCCTCCTGAGTTGCAGGGACCATAGGCATGTGCCACCACAACGCTCAGCTAATTTTTTGTATTTTTAGTAGAGATGGGGTTTCACCACGTAAGCCAAGCTGGCCTCAAAGCTCGTGACGTCAGGTGATCCACCCACCTTGGCCTCCCAAAGTGCTAGAATTACAGGCGTGAGCCACCACACCCAGCATGGTATTTATGATTCTAAGTGCCATTTCAAAAATCTGTTTGCTCTTTTTTATTCTCTGGTCCACTAAAGAGTAATCTTTATTGTGGGATTTGTTTCATATTTTTATTTGTTCTAATACTAAGCAGTAGCTTCTCATGTCTCTATTTCTTGATTTTGGAGAGCAAGTCTGTGCTTGTCTGTAGAAACAATCAGTTTATAAACTTATGTTCTCCTT
The DNA here is from genome assembly GCF_000951035.1 of Colobus angolensis palliatus. Classification (NCBI taxonomy): domain Eukaryota; kingdom Metazoa; phylum Chordata; class Mammalia; order Primates; family Cercopithecidae; genus Colobus; species Colobus angolensis. Next base: position 21,323,401 of record NW_012114252.1, on the reverse strand, counting down.
GAAGAGTTTTTGAATTTTCATGTGGCAACCTATTTTTCTGTTCACATTATTGACAGAGTTAGACCCTCCCAGGTCATCTGCACTTCTGATATCTTTTGAAAGTGAAATAACACCATTAATAAAAAGTTCAGCTATATGATTAAGCTGTCACTTAGTATATTTTCTATTTCAATAACAAGGTGATCTGATTTTGTACAGTGTAATTAATATAATTCAGTCTGCCCAAAGTTCAGTGCTTCCTTTTCATTTAATTCATATATCAAAATAAAAATATGCAACACTAGAAAATATGACCATTCATAGCCATGAAGTCTTATTGGCTAATAAAAATACCGACTTCAGTTTCTAATCATCCTGCACATAGCTGCCTTATATTTTTAAGAATTTTGTTGGTTTCTGAGATTCTCAATTCTCTTTTATACCTGATCAAATAGGATTTGGGTCTTTTTTCAAAATGTATAATACATGTATGCTTTAAAAAGTAGAGACACGTTTAGTGAGCGTCCATGCCCACTTTTCATTTCTGAGGTCAGAGCTTTATGATGTCCGGAAATAACGAATACAAGATTATTGTTCTTATAAATAAGAAAATATTATTTGTCCCTAATTCTGTAGTTTTCACTCTCAAATGCAGGGTTTTTTTGTTTTTGTTTTTTTGCATTAACAGTAACCCCAAGAAAAGCATCAGGGTTCTGGATTGGTTGTTTGAGAGACACAGCACAAGGCCTTTATTTCATCATGCTTTTGCTGTGGATGTAGTGTAGCTTGCTGAACAGGTATGGAAGCTGTCTTTGCTGTTAAGTACTTCTCCAGTTTGTTTATCAACCTGCAGCTAACAGGATGTCTGCTTTTTTACAGGTTTATTTCACAGAGCAGTGTACATTCTTGTCTTCCAGGGGAACTTCAACATGGAGTTACCTTTGATCCCTCAGTTTTAATTCAGTATCTAAAGGTTTACAAGTTCAACTTACTCTATTTTATTCAGCTCTTTCACTTATTCTGCCATCACTTCCTACTTTAATCTGAGTTTTAGCTACTGTAGAAATCCCAGACCTTTCCTTTTTAGTACTATTAGCGAGGTAAAGCTTTCGTTCTTGTGAGTGAGAGGGATGAGTTTTTAGGACAGTATTCAAAGCCTTTTTAAAGGAACCAAGTACTCAAATGCTCTAGAATGCCAAAAATGTAATACTTTTGCAAGTTTTTCCAAGCAAGGCCAAAACAATCAAAATCTGACAGAAAAACAGCTTTTCAGCTCTGGAGTCTGATGATAGTTACTTTAATGTCAGGACATCCTTCTAAACTTCCACTTACAGTGTCACATGTAAGCATAAAGGCTGGCTTTGTTGCTAAGCCATTACTTTTATTTTTAGGAAGACAGTTATGAATGCCATGGACAATTTCAGTACATGTTTGTTTGTTATGATTTTATTCACGCTAAAGGAATGGGTTATTAAAATTAAGTGCAGATAATATATAATTCAGTTTCAAGTCTGAAGTTAGCATAAATTTAGATTCTTCAGACTAAATTTAAATATAAAACATGATTTTGAGAAGTTAAATAGGAAGATGCCTTTTTAAAACGTTTAGCATATTTATTTTATCTTCCCAAATCTTGCTTAGAAATCAAATATGTATAAGAGAAGTTAGTTACAGAGCTAGATTGATTAACTACTTCTTTAATGAAGATTTGCTATGAATTTGTTTACTCTTTCATACCACCCTCAGATAGCTAGTCAGTTCAGCAGGAGCAGAGACCAGGTTAGCACGCGGACGGGGTATAATTCAGTGTTTTTGTGTTGTACAGCCTGAGAAATGCCAGTGGCCTGACAGCAGCAGACATTGCACAAACCCAGGGTTTCCAAGAGTGTGCCCAGTTTCTCTTGAACCTCCAGAATTGTCATCTGAACCATTTCTATAACAATGGCATCTTAAATGGGGGTCATCAGAATGTATTTCCTAATCATATTAGTGTGGGAACAAATCGAAAGAGATGCTTGGAAGACTCAGAAGCCTTTGGAGTAAAGAAAGCTAGAACTGAAGGTGAGACCACTTTGTGGGTGGGAAGAGCACGCTTATTTTTTCTTTCTTTAATATGTTTTCTTTTTATGGCTGAACGCACCTTCGAGATGAGACCTTCACTTCAGGTGGTAATATTAGTGCCTGGTGGATTGTGCGGTGACGGAGGAGATTTCTCCTGTACTGCCACTGCGAAGATGGGACACTTAACAAAAGGGGATGTGAGGGAAATACTAACAGCCCAAGTGTAAATGTCTGTGTGGAACTCTTTGAGCACCCATGTTTACCTGCCGTGAATTAGATTTTTTAATCTGTTGTATCTGTTTGAAATATATCTATTAAAGAAAATCTGCCACTGTGCCTGATTTTTTTTTTTTTTTTTATAATTTGTTTCTTGTAAATGTTCCTGGGCTTTTATAAAAATTGCTGATGGTCTGGCAGTAAAACATTTTCACATTTGAGAAGGTAAATGTTTTCTGTACTATTTCTGTACTATGATTTGACCTCAGCTGGTCTCTGTACCCCACATGGTAATACGTGTTCATTTATCACAGCAAGATCTGATGTATAATTTGATCTTGAGGATTTAAGTCCCTAAGGTAAGTTATTTTCATTGTAAGTATTTTTCCACCCTTTTTTAAAAAGACAGTCTTGCTCTGTGACACAGTCTGGAGCGCAATGGTGTGATCTCAGCTCACTGCAATCTCCGCCTCCCAGGTTAAAGCAGTTCTCCTGTCTGGGCTTCCCAAGTAGCTGGGATTACAGGTGCATGCTATCACGCTGGGCTAATTTGTGTTTTAAGGTATGTTTGAGTTTGCAAATAAGCAGTCAGCCAATCACTCGAAGTTGAAAACATCTCCCTTTCCTATAGGAAAATCATCTGTATCTATAAGATGTCTTAGGCCAGTTGTCATTGGGAGGCTGAGACAGAAGGATTACTTGAACTCAGGAGTTTGAGACCAGCCTGGGCAACATAGTGAGACCTCGTCTCTTTAAAAAAAAAAAGTCTTAATAAGGTAAATGTGATAGCTTGGCAGGTGTATTTAGTGGACATAGAAAGGGAGAGGTGGGAGTGTAAAGTAATGAACTAGATTGTGAGCTCAGATTTGCTGAGGATAAGCACAGTTTTTTGTCTGTTGGTTTAAAAAAAAAAAACCTACCAGTTATAGCATAAGAAAAACTGAGTGACTATATCGTTAATCACTTAAAAATCTAGAGGTTTTGGTTAACTTTAAATTTCATGAACCAACCATCTTTTCTACCTTATTTTAATGAGTTTGTCCAAGTGAAACTTTTTTTCCTATAAAGTTGATAAAATGTCAGTATTATGTACTTCACAACTATTTAAATCTTGTCACCATAAAAATTCCTGTGATAAGACTTTTTGTAGTAATGTATAAACTTAACAGTTTTATAAAATCCAAGATTTTTATGAGTTAAGCATTTCCAGAAAGATGCTAAAATCATAAGCATGATGTGAAGATCTGCATAAAATTCAAAATGGTCTTTTTTAATAGTGATGTATTCAGCATTGTCATTTATTTGTACCATGTTTTAATATATTTTTTCTAATGTATTTTCAAAGTCTTTTTAAGAGCATCCACTTTTTTAAAAAATCCTTTGTCATTTCCTTTAAAGCCTGGTTAATATTGTAGAGTGGCCTCTTGCCCTCATGCACGAATTGTACATGTCTGTCCGTGTATGTCACTGTATAGTCTAAATGTCCTTGAAAAATGATTTATGCTTCATTTTCTTATTGCTGATAAATCTTAAACTCTGTTTAGTATTTTTAAAAAGGGATCACCTAATATGCTAATTGGACTCAAAATGCACCTAGAAGAGTTTGTAAAACTCGTCTCAGGGTTTCTGAGGTCAGTTGAATTGGCCAGTACCACATTGCTTAATTACCCTGAAAAGCATTTCTGAGGATTCCTTGTTTCCTAATCCTCGATAACTACATACATTTGGTTTAAAGAGTCCGGCTGATTTTCGGGGATCTTATTTTCTTCCTTTAGGAGGAGGATTTGTTTTGGTTGACCAGTGATTAGAAGTTCACATTTTGCACATTAAACTCGCCATGCAGCCTTCCCAAACTAGACATTCCTGGTCCTAAGCCTGAGGGTGCTAATTTAGACAAAAATATGGTTGGAGCCGGCACTTCTGCTTAAGTGTTGCAGGTAATACGTAGACCTAACAGGTTGAGCCACTGTTCCAGGTACACAGTACATGACTGATGTTACTGTGATTATCACAGTAAAAATATTTCAGCCAAGATGCACATTACTTTAAAGCCGCTCATGTCTGGTTTTCCTAATTTGTATACTGACTGTGACTTGACTAATTTCCTGGAACTTCTAATGCTTCTTTTATGTAGTTGACAGTCCTTAGATTTGCCCCACACGTCACAAGGGTGTGTTGTATATATTTTTCTATTTTGTGTTTGTGTGAGTATAGATGGGCATCTTCAGCTTACCCACACTCCCACCACTCTTTTCCCTGTGGGAAAAGGTGATTTCCCCCCCTTTTACATTGCATACTGAATGTGGTATGTTGGGTATTGGGAATCATTCTTTTTTTTTTTTTTTTTTTTTTTTTGAGACGGAGTCTTGCTCTGTCGCCCAGGCTGGAGTGCAGTGGCTGGATCTCAGCTCACTGCAAGCTCTGCCTCCCGGGTTTACGCCATTCTCCTGCCTCAGCCTCCCAAGTAGCTGGGACTACAGGCGCCAGCCACCTTGCCCGGCTAGCTTTTTGTATTTTTTAGTAGAGACGGGGTTTCACCATGTTAGCCAGGATGGTCTCGAACTCCTGACCTCGTGATCCGCCCATCTCGGCCTCCCAAAGTGCTGGGATTACAGGCTTGAGGGAATCATTCTTGATCATTGAAACAGGATTTTTTTTCTCCCAATTACCTGAATGTTCTACATGAAATTGTTCTTGGTTTCAGTAGATACATAATTATTTCCATTATTTGGCCAGTTTTTTAGTTTTGAATTAAAGATACATGGCTGTAGTTTATTTTAATTGTAATTTCTGGGATCTTGTTTTTATTTTGTTTAAATGTGTGTGTGTTAAGTTTTGCTTAATCTGAATTACTAGGTTTTTGGTTCTCATGCCAGAGTAAAAAAAAAAAAAAAAAAAATGTTTTTTCCTCATTTAACACATACATATAAAATACTTTGAGTAACTTCACATATAAAAATATTTAGAAGAGTTTAAGCTGGGTTTTTTGTTTTGTTTGGCTTTAAAAACAAAAAAGTTACAGGTGCCAGGGACAATATCTTGGCTGCATAACTTTTATCAATAAAACAGTCTGTTCCGTTTTTCTAGAATTTAAGAGTTACAAATGTTGAGGCTTTTAGTGTGGAATTTATATTTACAAAAGTAATTCCAGAAAGTTTTCTCTCTTAAGGAGATCCCTGTAAAATTCACTCTTAAAAGCCAAAACACTTGTCTGAATGTTAACCACTCTTCCCCACAAAAAGTAGTATCTCTGCTTTTAGTAAACTACCTTCAAGTAGTTTAAATTGGAGGAATTTTCTTTTGGAAACTGATGAAAAAGATCTTAAGTGAAGAATAAAGGCTTGGCCTTTTGTATTGCTTGAATATTACCTGTCTTGGAAGTTATGCTACAAGAAGTCATACTTTAACTTTCATAAAGTTATTTGCATCCATATCAAATGCAGTTTAGTTAGAACATGTAATAGGTGTGGACATGAACTCTGGAGGGTAAAATAAAATCCACAGTTACTTAAGCAGTTTGTTTTGATGGAAAGTATCTTGGGATAATACTTTCCCCAGTGTGGGATTTTGTTCGTTTTAGATGGTGCAAGGAAGTATCAGTCTTTAAATTTTTTTTGTTTTCTGTTTATCAATCATTTGCTCTGATGGTATGACACGTGGGCTTTGGGATTCCAGCTGCACTGTATAAAACTGAGTTCAGGTTTGCTAGTGTTCTTGGTTAATCTTCAGGAATAACCCAATGCAATTATTTTTATATGTACTCCTTGGAAACTTGTCAAGTTTTTCAGTGATCCTGGTTAGAAAAGAGTGCCAGTCCCTTGCATGAGTGAAAACTTCATTTTGCCGATTGATAATTGTTCTGGATTGAGCTCAAGAGTCGTGGGGAAGAAGCAGGGGAACACAGTGTGAGTTTAAAAACTGACCCAATAACTTAATTTTACAATTGGGACATTTGCCCCAGAAGTAGGCTGTGGTGACAGCAAATCTCAAGCGTTAAACTGACTTAACAGCTCGGTTTTAATCATAGGCATATTATTGATCATAGAATCTCATTCATACTGTGAAGGTATTGAATATAGAAACACCTTACAGAAAAAAGTATCTACAACCTGATGATTTAGAGGTAAAGTTACTGGTGGAAAGTTTTAACACTTTCCCAGAATGGATTTAACCTGGATAAAGGATCTCTGCCTTTTGTCCTTAACTGTTCGTGTTGAACAGGGTTAAAGACTATTGGTAAAGGAGGGCAGATATGACCGGCTGGTTTGTTAAATGATAGATGGTAATTGCTTGAAGCTTGAGAGGAAATAAAATGCCTCCCAGGAGTAAATTTGTAATTTACATATTAGAGCACTGTAACTGCTGACATCCTTACTGTTTTCAAATTTGCAGTATATTTGTTTATAAAAATTTGGCCAGGATGATAGAACACACCTACCTAATTGTGTTCAAATAAGGAGTGATTGTTTTTTCTTGATCCCTGAAGATGTGACGTCTTGAAATACAGTCTGAATTACTTCCAGTCCAGACAGTGTCTGCGTTTTCCACTGTTAAGTCTCCATTTGAGCAAACTTACGGGCCTGAGTTGTCCTCAGCAGAGTTGTGGACACTCCAGTGGGAAGCAAAACCAATACTGGCACACTTGATCACAAGCCGCTTTTGTATTATTTGAGCCAAACCCCCAGTCCGCCCTAGTCTTTCCAGAGCGCTCACTGCCTTCCTCTGTCCTTGGTTGCTGCTGCTTCCTGCTGCCTGGAGTCATGCCAGCCCTCTGCACTGCTGGAATCTGGGCCCTGGTGGGTCCCACAAAAGGTCACCTTGTAATAGAAAAACATTTTGGTTTTAACAAGACCTTAAAAAGTTGAGTAAAATGTGCTCTACAGCAGAACAAACAGTAGTTCCAGGTAATGACTGGTGGGAAACTGGGAAGGCAGAGCGTCTTTCGTTGCTGCTTTGATGAGAGGAGATTGAGGCTTCCCCAGTGGAAGCAACAGCAGGATACACTCAGTTCAGTGGAAAGGCCACAGGCAGGAGGGGTCCTGGGCCTTTATGCCACCTTTCAAGGGTTGTGGGTCAACACCTGGGACCCTTCCACACAGCACCTAGAGGCACAGTAAAAGGTAGATTACAAGTCTAGGTCATGATCTCAAGCTTCGCCTGAGTTCATTGTGTGAAACTGCTTGGCAGTTTTTGACTTGTAAAATGCCTCCTGCTTTAGTCTTGGGGAATATAACCAGTGTGGCTCGGGTCTTGGGAGTAATGTCCTGTTGGCTGATTGGAGCCCCTATATCCCAAAATATGACTGCTTATTAATAGAGTGCTTTTTTTTTTAATGTAAGATTAAAGTTATGATCACGCATTTTCCCTAAACCTTACATGTATCTGCAGGCACGCCTGTCAGTTACAGTCCTGTTTTCCTGTGTGTCAGTATGAGTGGTGCACCGGAGTGTCTTCACCTGGTCAGCACTCCCACAAGCCTCTGTAGTGGCACGACCTTGATGTCCAGTTGCTTTACTTCTGTAATTCGGCAGACCTTCCCGAACTTGAAACTAAGACTTTTTTCATGGTTTCAAGCTGCTGGATCCTGAATAGCTCATATAGTTGCAGTTACTGAGAACTGCCTTTAGGGGTTTTGTGCAACCTCCAAATTTAAGGTGAAAATACAAATGCAGACCGTTTAGTTGCCCTGGGCATCAGCCCCAAGTGGAGCATTTCTACGTGTCCCCCAGGGTCAGGAATGCGGGTTTCTCAGCCAGAGGCATGCTCTACTGGCTTTAGTTCTCGCCTTAGCAGGGCAGGCAGTGACCACAACGGGACGCGGCTGTATTTCTGAGCAGGGAGGCTGGAGGTTTTGAGCTAGCCCTAGGTAGGTTTCCATCCTGAACGTTGTGTCTCAGGTGTACTAGAAGCCTGTTTTCCCAACAGACACCTGCTTTTACAGTCAGGTAAAGACCCTTTGTAAAAAGTGGTCATGCTAACATTTTCAGAAACAATCATTGTTTAAGAGTCAATAGGAAGATAGGAAAGGATAGTGCTTCCTGAGTAAACTGATGACGTTGGAAGACGTTTTTCTGAAATTGTACAGGCCACCTTCCTCAAATGCAAGATGTAATTGATTCCTTCAGCAGTGGCAACAGGTGTGTGGGAGCAAATGCCACAGTTGGCAGGGTCTTGGTTGTGGGAGGAAACGGGTCCATATCCAATGTTCTTAAAATTTTGAGAGGCCAGTTTTAATTTCATGGCTTACAGCATAATTTAAAGAGATAATTGCAGGCTTAATATCTGTACCAGCCAATTGAGAACTTATGTATAGCTACTAGGAATGAAGAAGGCGGCACTCATGAAACAGCATTACCCAAGGCTCTGGGACAGCTGGTTGTGGGAACTGCACTGTATAGAGAGGCCATATCTATGGAGATAGAAATTCTAGGGTGTCTGTTGGCATGATTCCCACAATCGAATCTTGATTGGTAAAATATGGAAGACTTTCATTCTTACCCTGCTTTGTTAGAGAAACCATCTGCATTAACAAAAGATGCGTCTATTCAATGGAGCAGTTTCTGAGAGGTCCCTGGCCACTGTGAGCCTTCTAGTTACAGGATTAATTGCTGGGAGATAGTGTTTTGCCCGCTGTCTCTTCCCGGGGCTGCCCTTGACGCGGCTCTTCCGGCCCCCTAGTGGCGCCTCCTGCACCTGCACCTGGCATGGCCAGGCCTACCTGGATGGTTGTGATTCCTCGGGTTGTACTACAGGCTGCGCCGGCTACTGATCATTTGTTTTTGTTTACCTTGTGTTTTTGTTTCTCCTGGCTAGTGAGTGGGCTTCATCTGTTGATGTACTATTCTAGGTACTGGGCCTAGTGAAGACTAACACCCCAGCTTTCGTGAAGCTCTTCTCTGTTGGGGTTTTCTAACCTTTTCAGAGGTGTGAAATTGCAGGTAACCCCTAGTTGTCACTTTATCTGGGGAACATTGGCATCTGAATGCCAATTGAGTGTGTGGGTATTTTAAGCTGTCTGCATTGTATTCCCATCAAAGTTCACCCTGTTGTACAAACCGTGTTCGTGGTTGGCTTTGCAGGATCGCAGCCTGTGGGAGGAGCGAACGCTGACCTGCTCTTGGCTGCAGGTTCTCCGTGTATGCACGCCATGAAGGCTCCTGGAGGTTGGGACGACTTTCGCACACTTGGGAGATCTGCTCTTCCACCACCCCACGCTCCCATTTTTTTTTTTTTGAGTCTCGCTGTGTCACCAGGCTGGAGTGCAGTGGCATGATCTCGGCTCACTGCAAGCTCCGCGTCCCGGGTTCTAGTGATTCTTCTGCCTCAGCCTACCGAGTAGCTGGGACTACAGGCGCTCGCCACCACACCCGGCTAATTTTTGTATTTTTAGTAGAGACGGGGTTTCAGCATGTTGGCCAGGATGGTCTCCATCGCTTGACCTCGTGATCCACCTGCCTCGGCCTCCCAAAATGCTGGGATTACAGGCATGAACCACCACGCCCAGCCCTTTTTTGTTCTTTTTTTTTTTTTTTTCCCCAAAAGATGCCCTGCTTACACACTGATCTCTTAAAAGTGCATGCCTGAGTCATAGTGAAAGTGGAGCCTGGCCTGTGGAAGATTTTTTAAAGCTTTGAATGAGTAAGGACTAAAATCCACCATTTAATGCCTCTGGTTATAAAGCACCTGTATTTTAAGAATGCTTTTGGCCTCCTACTTAGTCAGATTTCTGACTACCCCCAGTCCCCTCAGCTACACAAATCACACTGCTCTGTTTCTCCCAGATACTAATTCAGAAATCGGGTTTCTCATCCTGTACATTAGCATCTTTGTAGAATAATCCAGATCTAGTATATACAGTATAATCAAAAATGAGTTGTGTGCCTCTAAAATTAGAGCTAATTCAAGCTGCAAAGTTCCGTTCTCCCTATTTTTAAATGTTTATATGAAAGAGGTATTTAGCACTGAAAATTGCTATTTGTGGTGTGTATTCTTTGGCCCAGAAATAATTCTAAGTATCTGAGTTAACCAGAAATACACACAAATATGCATTTATGAGTATGTTAATTGTGGTGTTCATGATAGGAAAGAAAAGGGCTAAGCAGCCCAGACAGCTGCAGGGAATTTGGTTAGGTGAATCGTAATACAGTCATAGGGCAGAGGAAAGATTGTTTTGAAATTAACTGATACAACATTTATGCCATGGTAAATGAATAAAGCAACGTGTAACAGTGATTTGTTAGAATCCTTTTTGTTTAAAACACATTTTTAAACACTAGAAGCCGTTCAGACACGTGGAGCTGCTTGTAAGAAGTGAGTCTTGCTAGGATTCGGAGGCGGAGGTGCTTGTGCAGAGTGCATGACATGGGGCATTCGCATCTCCACAGTGCAGAGGATGGTAATCTTGTAAGTGAAGTGCCCATGTAGCTTTAACTTCACATTTCTAACTCTTTCTGTATTTTGGTGTAATTATTTTACTGTATTTTGGTGCTCAGATCAAATGCCACTCTGGGACAGGTTGCTGACAGACTAGTCTTGAGTCTCTCAGCCTTTACATTATTTTTTTGTTAATGGAAATAGTGGAATTTTTTAAAAATCAGGATTGTTTTAATTGTATGTTAATTTAAGAATTGTCTTAGTATTTTTTCTGTTTGTTTTTAAAGTCTACTGAATTTGAAAATGGAATTTAGAATTGTTTCCAGGTTATATAACCACTTTATGCCCTCTAAATGGCCAGAAAATTAGAATTTTTGCCATCAAGTAAATCTATAATAGGTATCTGAAATTCCATGACTTTAAACACTGCACATGTCAATAAATTTTTTTGATTGTGGAAAAGTTTTTCAGTCGTGTGCTAAGCTCATTAGTGACCTGTCGATTTTTTTTTATGTGATTGTTTAAAGTGTTCAGTGCCCACACAAAATAATGTAAACTGTGTGTCTGAACACTTATCTTGTTACAGACAAAGGAATCTGAAATAGTCTTTGTTTTCTCTGCAGCTCAAAGCTTGGATTCTGCCGTGCCACTCATGAATGGCGGCGACACAGAAGACGATGCCGACAAAATGCACGTTGATAGGGAGTTTGCTGTTGTAACAGGTGGGAGTGGACAGTTTCCTGTTAGCTGCAACAACAATCCAATGGTCGAAGACACCAAACAGCAGGAGAGTGGTTCTGTTGGACCAAAAGAAATAGAAATATATACTGTGTCAGCAATGCAGACCCCCTGTCGTTGCAAGAATCAGTATGCATATTATTTCTAACATGAGTTTTTCTCAGATGTTTTGCACTTTGTTGTCCAGTGTCTTTTTAAAAATGTTATACTATAATTTGCATATCTTGGGCAAGTTTGTAGATACAAGGATAAGTGTTTTGGGTATATTCTATGAACGTGAAAAATGTAAGTGCAATCTTTCTATTCTGATTTGAAGCTGTTGCTTAATGTGCCTTGCTTATTTTTAATGAGGTTTGCATTTTTAATTTTCTGACATACGGCCTTTGGGTGAATATACCGAACATGCTACGGTTAATATTTTCAAACCAATATACCGCAAAGAGGACGACTAGCAGTAAACACTGAGAACTAGTCAATGTGGTTCTGACTCCACCCGGTCACTCCAGCATGGAATCTGTTACCCAGGACTTGGTTGCTTTGGTTTCTGTGGTCTTCATTCTGAGTCTGTTAAAATGGTAAACACTGTGTTTCACAACACACATTTTATACATTAATGTTTTTAGTATATTAAAACAGTATTCCTATTTCCAATTTTTAAAAGGCAGAAGCAGCTCAGTTCTTATAGCATTTAGAATATCTAAAATGATTTGTCCATTTAGCTATTGCTTTTTTTTCTGCTGCTCTTTTATTCAGGTGACTACAAAAACATTTTTAGCCATTCTCTTAACATGTTAATATATTTAGAAGTAGATTTTTTTTTAGTTTATGTCTTTATGCAAAATTCATAACTGGGGATGAAAAACAGTATGTGTTTTTTTCCCAAACCCACATGAAAAAATCATTTCTGTTCACTAAAGTTAAAAGAAAATGTGTTCATTTTTCTGGAAGCTACAGAATTGCTGGGGTCACCTTTTTCCCAGTAGAGAATTCAGATCACTTAGTATATTAGTAGAGAAATTCAGATCACTTGGTATATTTAAAATAATAGGTTTTCTGTAGTCAGGGACTATTTGACCTTAGGTAAAGATCCATAACAAAACTCAAATCCTGCGTTTGTTAAAAATGACCTTGCTACCTGCTTTTGAATAGGCAGAAGTGGCCACCCTTTATTTGTCAGACATTAGTTCTTTGTTAAACTATAGCCAAGCTGGAACGTACTTTTGAAAAACCCAGCCCATCCCGTTTACCAGATGCCAAGTACATACACCCCGTGTTTCCCGTCATTTGATTTATGACACTGACTGAATAAACAATGTGTGAAATCACTAGAGATTACTCGAGGTTTTCCTGGTGGGACTTGGCACTCCATGTCCACTGGAAGCTTGAGGGAGCTGCCTCCACAGTCCTTTGAGAAACCGACCAAAGGCTGCTCTCCTTTCAACACTTGAGTAAGTTCAAATTTTTGTTTGGCCAAAATTATTTCCAAAGAATTCTACATTTTTGAACAACTATGTACAGCTATCTTTGCATTTTAAATGCCCCTAGTTTGAGACTCAGGGGAGGGTCAAGTGTCCTCACCCCTGGAAAGGACTCGGATAGGAGAGTGCTTGCTTCTAAATCCCGATCTTCTCTGTGGGGTTGGCTGGAAGGGAAGTAGGATCTTGTCTGAAACCTCATCCCCAGCATTGTGTTTGGATGTTCGTGGGATCCGGGGGCTGGCCAGGCAGACAGTGAGAAGGGAAGTGCGGGTCTTGGCCGGCAGCTGGGAGCAGAGGAAGGGAGAGCGTTGGAGGTTGTGATGTGTGAGGTGCCGCTGTTTTATGCTCAGTTTTATTAGATTCTCTGTAACAACATGAGCTTACCAACCAGCCTTGATTTGGAGATGAAATAATAGAACAGATTTACTTTAACTGGGCACTGAAGTAAAATTCTACTTACTTTATTCACTTAGTAAAAACTATACATACAATAAACATCTGTCAGGGTTGCCATCATATTTGAGTTTTGTCACCTAGGAAAACATTGTTTTCACTTTTTTTGAAAAAAATCGTATGAATTTCCCCTGGAAATAACTTGTTTTATTTCTGTTTTTATTTTCTATTTAGTCCTTGAAACACATGTTTTCTAGTCTAGGATTTTAGCCAAATAGAAAAGCTATCACTTAATTTGGGGGGAAAAATCTATTGTCCTGTGAAGAATTTATAGCAATTATTGAACTATGTTGCTTAAATATCCAAACACTGGACAATTAATGGAATATTTAGATAATGTTTCCATTCACTGAACAAGCCGTGATCCTTTATTGGCAGGAAGACTTGCGGGACGTATCAGAAAGCTCTGTCAGGTATGCAGGCGGTGAGATGGAGGGGAAGCCCTCCATGGGAAGAGTTGTGCAGTGTGTGACGTGTTAGGGTAATCGGATGTATTTAAGCTGCGTCCTTATTCTAAAAGTTATTAGAACTGAGCTCTTCTAGATTTAATATCATGCTTTGCTTTGGTAGTGAAGAACATTGAGATAAAATCTAGTATTACCAAGTTAGAGATAATTTTAGATCATCCCTTATACTGTTATGTGAATTGTTGTGAACATATTACTGATTCTCAAGTTCCAGTATACAGAAGAATGACTTGTCATTGCCTGTCCTAGTGTGCCCAGATGTTCCGTGATGGACTTTTTATCCCATAAGACATCTCCCTCTTGATAGATGTCTGTATATGCAGATTAAACTATCAACATTTTTTCCAGCAAAGGTGGTTTTTGAAAGTAACCTAATGAAACCTTGGCGGCCATGGTCATTTTAATTGCTGGACTGAGAAGAAGCGACTCCATGTTGTGCTGTTGGCCCAGGCCTGCAAGCGTAGGACTGTTGGCTGTTACAGTTCCTTGCTGTGGTCACCGGTTTCTCTGTATTCTGCCAGTGCTCTCATGTGGCGTTTGGCAGAAGTACTACGTAGATTTCTGTGCTACTGAAAAAAATAAAAACTTAGTGGTTCCTTTTAATAGCCCTGATTTGAGGCTTGGGGGAGGGTCAACAGTCCCTACCTGATTTATGAGATTTTTTAAAAACCTCATGTGATGCTGTCGTACATAGTTCAGAGAGCTTCCTTAATTCACTTAGTTTATCTTTTTTTCCATTTTCGCTTGAGAACTAGAGAAGTTTGTGTTCTATTGGAACCCTCTGTAGAACACTTTACACTCAGTTCTGATGGACCTTTTCAGGGGCGATTTTTAAACCACTCTCAAAAGTAGTCTCAAAATGAGAGCACTTTATTGATGGCTTTTCGGGACTGTGTTGGTATTTTTCATGCAGTGTGTTTGTCAGCTTACATTTTTCAGTTGAGCTAGCTACCTGATGCTACTGACATGCATGTGATTTTCCTATCTTACCAGGCAAATACTGTTAACGTTTTAATATTAAGTCTACTTACGCATATTCATTTTACTTTGAAAAAAGAACTGGTTTAAAAGGAAAAAAAAACCCAAAAACTAAAATTCTTTAAAATTGTAATGGCAATGAAGCATTTTATAGTTTCTCCTCTCTCATTGGTTCTGAATTTTGGTGACAGGTGTATTTCTTAATGCAGATATGAAAAACAGTAGCTCCGTATCGAATACATTGACAAATGGATGGGTCATCAATGGACATTTGGACTTCCCCTCCACGACCCCGCTCAGTGGGATGGAAAGCAGGAATGGCCAATGCTTGACAGGATCTAACGGAATTAGCAGTGGATTAGCCCCAGGACAGCCGTTTCCGAGTAGCCAGGGTTCTCTCTGCATTGGTGGGACTGAGGAGCCAGAGAAGACCCTGAGAGCTAACCCTGAGTTGTGTGGTTCTCTGCACCTGAACGGGAGTCCAAGTAGCTGTATAGCCAGTAGGCCTTCCTGGGTGGAAGACATTGGGGATAACCTGTACTACGGACACTACCACGGCTTTGGGGACACTGCTGAAAGCATCCCAGAACTGAACAGTGTGGTCGAGCATTCCAAGTCCGTGAGGGTGCAGGAGCGGTACGACAGGGCCGTGCTGGGCACCATGCACCTGCACCACGGCTCCTAGAGACGCTGGCCTGGCTCTTGGAAATGCAGGAGTCCTTCCTGGTAGCCAGCTCAGAATACCAATGTAGCAGCAATTTGAACGAATGTCACAACTTCTACTATTTTTTTTTTATACTGTAACTTTCTGAAAAAGTAAACTTCGACAAGTTCCCAGCGACTGCTTGTTTGTGCATGAGTAGGGCTTACTAAGTGCATAGATGTTTCTACAGTGAGGTGTCCTTTTTATCAGATGTACTTTTGGAGTTTTTCTGATGCCAGTCTCAACAATGTCTTTTTAATACTGTCACCAGATATTGCCGTTTTTCCTTTTGTTAAAAGATTATATGATCAAGATAAATTGGGGCGGTAAATGAGGTGCCTGGTAATTTATCTCTTTGCACATGGGCATCATTTTCAAAAGCTTGCTTCCACTGTTTTCTGTAGAATGTGACAGAATACAACTATTGCCCTATGCAAGGTACAGCCTTACAAAGATTTCTGCAGTGATTTGTGTGAAGAAGAGAACGTTTGTCTGTTTCAGTGAAGCTCTGCAGATCACCATGTGGCTGAAGGTTTTACTTGTAGACAGTGGTCCCTCCTTGGTGGAGATCACTGCCTTGGGCTTCATGGAAAGCAGGCCCAGCCTGGGGCCTGTTTTTAATTCCACATTTCCTACTTGGTCTCTGGAAATTTTACCACACGTAACAGATTCCTTTTTATGTAGTGGAAGTTACTATTTGTAGGAACTGTCAGGTCAAAATATTTAACTGACTTTTGATATGTATTTTCTTTTTATGTTTTTGTTTTTTGGGGTTTTCTGCTTTAAGATATATACCACTATGTATATCCAGTTAACTGAGAGAATTTTGACTCTCTTAATAAAACTGCATTAAGTTTTTGATTTTGTAGAGATTAGCTTTTGTCTAGGCAACTAGTGGTTATACTGTGCAAATATTGTAATGAATTTTTACTTTTTTGATTTTTGTAACAAAAATTGGTGCAGATAGAGAAAATGTCAAACGAACAAACCAGTGTTCTAAGAGTGTTACTAACATTTTGTTTTGAAACTGTCCTTCACAAATTGAATAAAAAACTCTCACACTCAGTTCGTCCCTGGGGTTTCTCTCTGGGCTTGGGGGCCAGCAGGGTGTGAATATCTGTGGAAGGAATGGGAAGGAAGGAGAAGTTGACTGTTGTTTCAGTTTGCTTGTAAGATTTTACTTGACTCTTCTGACACTCTTCATAGGGTGTTTTTTCCCGTTTTTGAGTTTCTACTCTAGTTTTATGGGCCCTGTTGGTACTGAGCGTCTGTGGAGGAAGGATGAATTGCATGTCAGTTCAGCATCGTGCCTGGGTGCTTATTTTCATAAAAGACAGCAACCATAATGTTCTAAACTTCTTTGGTTTTAGCAAATGTTCATTAATGTAAGCCTTTTAGGAATATGAATTACAGTTATAAATAGCACCAAAATAGCCATTCTGGCATGCCTACATATGTTATTTAAAACATTCAATACATCATGCATATTCTTGTAAAAACTTAATAGACCACAATGAGAGAGCATTACGCTTTGGAAGTTTTGCAAAAATTACAGTGAGAACAGGAAGAGAATGCATAGTGCTGCCGAGGCCACCGCGCCCCATCCTATGGCAGATACTAGTAACCAAGCTTAGAACTGAGATTTGGCCTCAGACTGATCCAAGAAGCCACCCAAACTACTGAGTTTTAAGAGAGATGAAACTTGATGCCATCCCATTTGGACTGTTTTCTAAGGTATTCCAGATATTCTATAGTGAGTTAATTTGCTGAAAAACGTTAAGTGAATCTCTGAAAACACACTAAACATACTTTTGATTAGTCTTGAATTTTTGGACAGAATATAACTGCTTAGGAACAAAAATACTGCATAGAACCTAGAGTAGGGCAACAGCCACACTTGAGTGGATGACTGAAGTAGTTTGTCATATTCTAGTTTAGAGTCATTTACACTAGTATATTCAGTTCTTATTTAGCGATACATAAGGAAGTTGTGATGATGGAATTAATACTATGCCTGGAATTCGCTTCAAAATATAAAAATATGAGTGGAGTCCATGCTCCCTGGTGAGTGGAGACACGGATCAAACACAATTGGTGTGAGCTGATGTTAAAGCTGGGTAGTGGGTATGTAAAGGTGCATTAGTCTGTCTACTTTGTATTTATTTGAGACAAGTGTTTTTGGGTTTTTTTTAGGACTTGAAAGAAAAATGCTGTATTAAAAAATATGGTTGTCATTTTAACATTGAGAATAAGCTTAGGTTTTTCTGTGTCCACCAGAATTGACGTTCTGACTCTTAGCCTTTTTGGCCTGAAGATACTTTCCCATGCACGCATTCGTTTGTACTAGTAGGAACAATTGGAAAATGAAATAAAACCCATTTACAGTGACACCTGAACCATAGCATACCTAGGAAAATATCTTAAGATGTTCAGGACCTCTACACTGAAAACTGTAAAACATTACTCGGAGATAGAATACTTAAATAAATTTTTGGTTGAAGTATGTGGAGAAAATCTGGCCTTACACAGATAGGTAATTGAAAAAAGGGATATTTGAATTGTTTTTGCAGTTAATTGTGAGTGCTTGATGCCACGCCCCAACTCTGTAGTGGTCGTGGGGCAGGAGAATAGGAAGTTAGGGGCACCAAGGGCTAAGGCATAAGCAAAAGAACAGCAGGTGCAGCCAGTTCTAGGCAAGATGAGGCAGCACTCAGGCCACAGTCTGCTACCTATGATAACAAGACAGTCTCTGCCTCAGCCTCTGATTGGTTGCAGGCCAATCTTTCATAGGGTGCAGCCAATTGGAGGCCTCTAAAGGGCACCTAGGGGTGCTATCAAATTCTTTTAGCTTAGTGAAAACCCTAAAGGGGGGACTCTTGAGCCTGGCTCAAGTTGGCTCCCATTCTGTGGAGTGTACTTTTGCTACAGTAAATCTGCGCTTTTTTTTTTTTTTTTTTGCTTCTTTCATTGTTCCCTTCTTTTATTGCTTTGTGTGTTTATTCAACTGCACCAGGAACTTGGACAACTCGCAGTCAAGACCTTCCATCCAGTAACAGTAGTTTCGTAAAGGCCAGTTGCAATGCTGCATCAGGACCCGCATGAGTGAGCTGCTTGTATTAGGTTACAGTTGAGTCCATCCATCTTTCACTTAGAAAGGACCTTGAACCCATATGCATAATTTTGTAACTTTATGCATTATTTACTTGGGAAAGATCTTTTAACTGAGTTCTGCAAGTCTTTCAAGTGTTGAAACTGTCATTAGTATTAAAACATTGATCACCGGCCAGGCGCAGTGCCTCACGCCTGTAATCCCAGCACTTTGGGAGGCCGAGGCGGGCGGATCATGAGGTCAGGAGATCGAGACCATCCTGGCTAACAAGGTGAAACCCCATTTCTACTAAAAATAAAAAAAAATCTGGGTGTGGTGGCACGCACCTGTAATCCCAGCTACTTGGGAGGCTGAGGCAGGAGAATCACTTGAACCCGGGAGGCAGAAGTTGCAGTAAGCCGAGATCACACCACTGCACTCCAAACTGGGTGACAAAGCAAGACTCCATCTGTAAAAATAAATAAAACATTGATCACCAATAATCTCATGGAAGTCAAAAGTTGGAAATTGTCAAGCACATGGTACTGGATATAAGTTTTACAACATTCTGATTGATGCTGAAAAACTCAAATTTTATCACTGGACACAAATACTGTCAGTTTTCTTTGAAGTAGAAGGTTCACTGGGTTACTTTTTTTTGTTTTTGTTTTTTTTTAAGTGGAGACAGGGTCTCACTCTGTCGCACAAGCTGGAGTGCAGTGATGCGATTTTGGCTCCTTGCAGCCTTGACCTCCTGGGCTCAAGGGATCCTCCTGACTCAGCCTTGAAGGTAGCTGGGACTACAGTCATGCACCACCATGCCCAGCTAATTTTTTTTTTTTTTTTTTTTTGACATGGGGTCTCACTATTTTACCCAAGCTGTCTCAAACTCCTGACCTCAAGCAATCCTCCCACCTTGGCCTCCTAAAGTGCAGGGATTACAGGCTTGAGCCACTGCATTATAACCTGGTTATTTTTTTAAAAAATCACATAGCTTGTCAATCATTATTTCAAATGAAAATGACGTTTCTGAAAAAGCGACTGGATACATTTATTGCACAATCAGCCAGAGATGTGCTTTTTCCTGGAGATAACCGTACACAACAAATGCTTTACGCACACTTTCTTTACATCACACAGAATGCGTGCTGTCAAAATTTACTCATTTTTACTGCATTGAGGGCATTCTTAAGTGAAATTGACTTTTTTCTTTTTTGACTGCACAGCAGTGAAGAATATAAAGGTGATCAGGTTAAGGCCGTTTTTGCTAAGGTGCTAGTAGCTTTACCCACAGTTTCTTTTGAACCCTCAGTGCAGCTGTCAACACTGAAAAAGGCAAGTCACATCTTGGTAATGAGACCGTTTTGATCTTGGGGACCCCCTGAAATGGGGTCCTGGGGACCCCGGGGTTCTGCAGGCCAGTGAGAGAAGTGCTGGAATGTTTCGAATGATGAGATCTAAGCAACTAGTGATAAATACTGGAAAATGTAGACTGGGTATTCATTGAATTACCGTTTTTGACTTTTCCATAGGTTGGGTTTCTGGGGTTTTATTAAGGACGAGAAAACGGTAGAATAATTTCGAGACAGAACGTGGGAAACATTGAAGAGTTTCCCGGAAAAGGCGAGTCAAGAAACAGGCAACCGGTGGAAGGGGAGGAGCCATCGGGAGGGCGGGAACCGGGGGAGGGGCGCGGTTGGAGGGGGACGAACCATCCGGACGGGGGAACCGGGCGAGAGGCGCAGGTGCCGGTGGAGGGGGCTGAGCCGGGCGGTTCCAGCGCAGCTCTGCTTGGGGAACCGCAGCTGGGGTTGGGGCGAAGGGGGGTCCCGGGGCAGTGGGAGGGTAGTGGGGGCTGCGGCAGGGCAGGGCCGGAGCTGGGAGCTGGAGGTAGACGCCACCCTAAGAGTCTGCACTGAGCAACGTGAACAGTGACCCCGGACACAATTGCAGCCAGGGAGACCCTGAGTGTGCGAGTGTGTGATGATGCGTATCCGTGTGTGCAAATGCATGAGTGAGCGTGTGTGCCCGTATATGAATGTGAGTGTGCAAATGTGTTCAAGGACTGTGGGGGTTTGTGAGTGTGTCAGTGTGGGAATGTGGAGGGAAGTGTGTCGTTGGGAATGTGTAAGTGTGCAAATGTGTGTATGGGAATGTGAAGGGAAGTGTGTATGAGTGGGAACCTGGTGTGTGTGAATGTTTATGTGTGAATGTACGTGATGTGTGTGGATGTGTATGATGTGTGTGCACGTGTGAATGTTGATTTGTGTGACGTGTGCACAGATGTGTATAAATGTGATGCCTGTGGATGTGTGTAAATGTGTGGCTGCTGTGCATGTGTGAATGCTGTGTGTGACGTTTATGAACGCGTGTGTGCAGGTGTGAATGTTTTATAGGTGTGGCTGATGTGCATGAGTGGTTGTAGTGTGAGACTTGTGTTATATGTGTGCACGTGTGAACATGTGTGTGACTTGTGCATGTGTGGATGTGTGTGAATGTTGCATGTGGGTGTTGTGTCGGGGTGTGGGCATGTGTGCAAATGTGACTTGTGTATCTGTGGATGTGTGTGAATGCAGGTGTGTGAATGTATGTGTGACTTGCACATGTGTGGATGAATGTGTGTGCATGTGTGTGAATGTTATGTGTGTGATGTGCAGATCTGGAGAATGGATGGAAGAGCAGGCACTTGGGGGGGGGAGGATCAGAGGCCATGGGGAAAGGCGGAGGGAGAGGCCATGGGAGAGGGGAGGGGCGGAGAGGCCATCGGGGAGGGGAGGCCGGGGTGGGGGGCACCTGCACACCATGAAGAGGCCCCTGAGGGCAGCTCGGCCTCCTGTTGGGGAGCAGGAGGGAAGGCCCAGGCAGTGCAGAATCATGGAGCTCAGGGGCCCTGCTGGGGTCGGCTCAGGAGCCTAGGGGCCTTAGAGAGGTCTCAGGAGATGGGCAGGGGAGATGGGGCCGGAAAGGGGCCATGCGGACAGAATGGGTTCGGAATCGGAGTCTGCCGGGCAGGAGTCGCTGGGAAGGTGGGCATCTCAAGCCCTGGAGAAGCTTCCACTGCGCGGAAAGAGGAGAGGACTGCAGCTCCTGGGTGTCTGGGGCAGGACCTGGATAGGGTCACATTTTTCTCTGTCGGGAATAGCATGTACGAGGCGTGCGCTCGGGCTTTGAAAGTTGCAGGGTGGGGAAGGGAGGCCGGTGAAGCTCTGAAACCATCCCTGAGGGACTCTGAGTGACCACTGTGTGGTCAATCCACAGGGAGAGCTGAGGACGAGGCGGAGGCCCCACAGGTAAGGGCCAGGTGAAAAGCCCTACAGCTGCTGCGTGGCCGAGCCTCGTGGGCAGGCAGGCAGGGAAGGAGTGGGCAGAGGGAGGGGCGCCATGGGTCCCCCAATTCTCTGGGCATTCAGCAGAAAAACCAGCAGGGCTAAGCCAGGGAAGCCGAACTAGAAGTTTCTAACCTGTACAAGCAGAGCCACACAGGTCAAGGGGACTCTGGGAGGTCCCAGGGCTCCGGGAAGTGCAGGCTTGGGAAAGGGTTCTCCACCTGGAGTTCAGGCCTCATCCCAGTAATGGTCACAGCCCCCAGATGACCAAGTGCCCCAGTACCTGGGCAGGCAGGTCCACAGTGCAGCAAAGAGGGATGTGCCTCTTGGGCAAGGTCTGGCAGAGGCTGGGGGGTGGGTACCCGCCCAGTACCTGTGCTGAAAGGTCACCTCGAAGGGGTCCCCAGGCTATGGCCAGGGCTGCAGAGTCCCCAAGGTTAGAGCTGGTCAGTGCAGCACTGGGCATCCCCCTCAAAACACAGCACTGACAGCAGCAGCAGAGTGTTGAGCTTTGAGGCAGGACATCCCACCCAGGGAGGAGCCCCTTCCTCGGGCTCACGTTCTCATGAGATCGCAGTGCAGTGTTAGCCAGGGCTGCAGTCTCATCTGAAAGCTCCCCTGGAGCCTTTGCATCCAAGCTCATGCCCATGGCTGGTGACTGGACCCAGTTCCCCACCCCCCACCCGGGTCGCTGAACTGAGGGCCTGAGTTCTTTGATGGTTGTTGGCCTAAGGCCACCCCAGCTCCATGCAGGGGAGGGCAGGGGCCTCCCCACCAGGCACCCTGAAGAGTCTCGCCCACGGCAGGTAGAGGCAGGAGGGCTGGGGAAGGGCAGAGGGCACGTCGGGTGTTTCATTTTATTGCCTTTTTTGTTTTTAAGCAGGAAGATCTGAAGCCAGCTACATTCAGCAAGTTTTCTTAAGAATAAAATAAGAGGCCGGGCGCGGTGGCTCAAGCCTGTAATCCCAGCACTTTGGGAGGCCGAG
>NW_012114252.1:21271365-21300248 GCF_000951035.1 Colobus angolensis palliatus | reverse complement strand
AAGAAAGATAAACTAGAACAGTCCTGCTTGGCTTATCTTGGCCTCACCTTAACCTTCCCTTCCCTGCCATCTTTCTATGGCTCCCCTCTGCCAGGTGCCCCCTGAACTTTAAGATTCCAGGACAGTTTGAGACGACTTCAATTTTTGTTTTCCCGTTTATGAAGGCCACTGTGCTCTTACCAGGGAATTTAATGACAAGGTTTTTAGAAACAAAAATTGCAACTCAGATGCATCAGTGAATCAGTCCTATTCCCTGTCTGCTAAAGGATGTCTTTTCATTACCATCATCTGCTGTAGGGCTTTTCTGACAGTTCATATCATTCAAGATCATTGAAGCCAACTTTGCAAGCAAAACGACAGGAACCACTACACGAAACAGCACATTAAGTCTCTGATTCCTAACAATGGCACTATTTCCTTAGTGGTTTTAAAATTCTCTCGGCTGGGCGTAGTAGCTCATGCCTGTAATCCCAGCATTTTGGGAGGCTGGGGTGGGCAGATTGTTTGAGCTCAGGGGTTCAAGACCAGCCTGGGCAATAACGTGAGACCTTGTCTCTACAAAAAATACAAAAATTAGCTGGGCTTTGTGGCGTATGCCTGTAGTCCCAGCTACTTGGGAGACTGAGGTGTGTCAATTGAGAAAAATGACAAGACAAGTCTCAATCATTTTAGGAGGTTTGTTTGCCAAAGTTGAGGACGAACACCCAGGAGACAGTCTGTACCTTTCTCCGAAGATGATTTTGAGGGCTCACAAATTTAAAGGGGAAAGGGTGGGATAATGACAAGCACACAATTTTCATGTAAGAGGCAGGTAGAGAAAAATAGTCATGCCTTTGGCTCACTGAACCTGCATTATTTGTACACAAGATGACACAGACAAATGGGGCAGGGGAACAATCAGGTATGCATTTGTGTCTGTCGGGCAGGGGTTGACTGCACCTGTAAAGATGAGCTGTGAATTTGCATTGCCATCGTGAAATCTTAACAGAAACACCTTAGAGTAAAGATCTCAGAGCTCACTAGCAACTTCCTTGTGGGTAAAATATAGGGGAGGTATGTAGCTTTTCATCTTGCAGTGTCTTATTTAGGGACCAAAAGGGGAGGCAGGTTTGCACGACCCAGTTCCCAACTTGACTTTTCCCTTTGGCTTGAGTTTGGGGGCCCGAGATTTATTTTCCCTTCACAGGTGGGAGGACGGTGCAAGCCTGGGAGGCAGGGTTGCAGGGAGCCGAGATCGTGCCACTGCACTCCAGCCTGGGTGACAGAGTGAGATCCTGTCTCAAACAAAACAAAACAAAACTCTGTCTGGAAGAGGGAGAGACTGTGAAAGCAGCCAAGGAAACAGGCAGCTTTCATTCCCAGCAGCGTGGGATCCTCACCCAAGGCCGGGAAAACACAGGAGTGAAATGACAGCTCTAGAAGCACACTCCACAGGCTGCACAAAAAGAACAAAAACAGTGCTATACACACCAGTAAGGAATGGCATTGGCATGTTCCACCTCCTGTGGGCAGCCTGGGGATGAGGTCATTTTCCAAAACAGGGAGCTGGTCAGCATTTTCCATGCCCAGGGCAAGTTCCCCTTGATGGACAGCGCCTAATGACCAGCGCTGCATCAGTCTCGGAGCAGAAAGACTGGAAACCCTGGAGCAGGAGCCACGTCAGCGTGACTCACTCAAGCAATGGCCAGTTCTCACAGCAACAACATGAAACACCCAACAGGGTGATGACGATGGGAGGAAAACTGAGCGGAACCTGGACACTGCGTGCACTGCACACCCTCCTGGTTAACAGCCCCACGCCCCGAGAGCTGTTCTTTACATGAATTTCTTCTGTTAAAGCAGCTCGTGTGGCTTCTGCAGCCTGGTGGAGCCAACACATACGCCTGTCACAGAGGTGAGGAGTGGGTGCTCACCAGCATTTGATGCTGACCTTCCGCAAACATGGTGTCCCTTAGAGCCTTCAGCCTGCCAGGACAGAGTCACCCCCTGGTCGTTCTGTTGGAATTTCGGCGTTCCTGTCTTTTAGGCGACATCTGCCAAGCGCAATTTGTGTGAGGAAACCCATTCTGTCGTGTCTGCCGGGGCCCAGGGCGGCTGCTGTGCACGAACCAGCTTTTGTGACCCACGGAGCGATGACTCAGTCTGGAGCTCGGCTACTCTCCGGCCCGGGGTGCTGGCATTTCCCTGGGGCCCAGTACCTCTATTTTCCCCATGAGGCCTCAGCCAAGAGGAGGTTCTAGAAGAAAGGAAAACACTGGTGCGGAGAGAGAAGGGCTGGCCAAGAGGCACCACGCCATCAGTGCTGATGGGGAGAGGCGGCTCCAGCCCAGCACTGCTGTCTTTACGAGGCATGTTTCCTTTTTATTCAGAGGAAGAGAAGCAGAGGAACATGTCATGCAGACGGACCGAGTGGAAGGAGCCAGGGATGGCGACAAGCAGAAGGAAGTGTGTTTTGTCCCCATCCAGGGAAGCTTCTGTTTCATGAGACTTACTTGCACACGTCTGGTGGCCGCCCTGGACGTTCATGGACTTTTGTTTTCACTCAGATTTTGTGGTTCAAGTGACACAAAGCATAAGGACGTCACTGGACGAGAGGGCCAGGTCACCCCACCACAGAGGGGCACGCCCCAGCTGTGCACCGCGGGAGTGGGCTTGTTCAGTCTTCAAACACAGGGACAGGATATGCCCATCTCATGTAAGACGTGAATAATAGTAGAAATTTCTGTTACAGGAGAACTCTCTGCATTATCCTCACCATTTTCCTGTAAGCGTAA
The DNA here is from genome assembly GCF_000951035.1 of Colobus angolensis palliatus. Taxonomy (NCBI): domain Eukaryota; kingdom Metazoa; phylum Chordata; class Mammalia; order Primates; family Cercopithecidae; genus Colobus; species Colobus angolensis. The sequence goes on along the minus strand of NW_012114252.1, from coordinate 21,297,474 downwards.
AACTTCTAAAAAATTTTTGTGAGCACACTAATTCCTCACTTAAGGTCGTCATTAGGTTCTTGGAAACGGCAACTTTCAACAAAAGGGCAGACAGCAGGTGCTCAAATAACATTCTTTACTTCAACATCATTTCATCCTAAGGAGAAAAAATGGATTTTGTTACATGTCCTTTCATTGAAGGCTGCACTTTCCAAGAACGTACTGACGACATCAAGTAAGGACCTATTGCACCTTACAAGTTGCTGGCATTTGCAGAGTGCGCCCCAGATGGGCATGGAATTGACCTAAGGTGGAAGAGAGCAGGTGTGCGCCTCCGTTCTGGCTGTGTGGCTCCGTCCTGTGGACTGATGCAGGTGGACAGTCAAGAATGCTTTCAGAAGAATGTGGGTGGCCTGCCAATGGGACCTATTCCAGAGGTCTGAGAAGAAACTGTCGTTTAATCTAGAATCCTACTAGGAATCAAACTAGCTTTGACATGAAAAGGAAAAAGAATGAGGACTCTGAATAGGTAGAGACGCAGAACAATTCTTACCCACTCATCGTCTAGGAAAGAATCTTACAGCACGTGCTTCACCAGGGTCACCAACTGTCCCAATTTGCTTGGGACTGAGGGTTTGTTTGTTTGTTTTGAGACAGAGCCTCTCTCTCTGTTACCCAAGCTGGAGTGCAATGGTGCGATTTTGGCTCACTACAACCTCCACCTTCCGGGTTCAAGCGATTCTCCTGTCTCAGCCTCCCTGAGTAGCAGGGATTACAGGCACCCACCACCATGCTGGCTAATTTTTCAATATTTAGTAGAGATGGGGTTTCACCATGTTGGCCAGGCTGGTCTCGAACTCCTGACATCAGATGATCCACCTGCCTCAGCCTCCTAAAGTGCTGTGATTACAGGCATGAACCACCATGCCCAGCCTACTGAGGGGGTTGTATGGACATGGGACTTTTAATGCTAACACGAGCATAGTCTCTGTCACACTGAGATGATGGTCACTCTTTAGCCAAACACCGCCCCCACTCTCCCCCAACATCCATAACACCAACAGTTTGAGTAAAGACACAAGTACCACTTGTGGTCCAAATACTTGAGTGTGTTAACGGTGCGTTGGGTGTGCACAGTGGTACCCAGAATCTCCAACTAGCTCCTCGTGAGCTGGGTGGGGCATGCAGGGAAGGAGGCAGAGCTTCCCGCCTGTCTGGGGAGGCTGTGGGCTCCACCTCTGCAGACTTTGGTAGGAAACCAGTGTTCACACAGTCGTAGTAATGCACTTGTAGTTTAGGGTTTCTTTGGAACTCAGCTATGGACAAAGCACAGAACTCAGTTGTCTCTGTAGAAAACGGTGGCCTGTCACCCAGTACCAGGTGAGCGGAGTGCGGTAGTGACAGCACCTGGTGGTGGCCGAGAGGAGGCGCGGAGGAGAGTCAGGGTACCCTCATGGAGTGAGTGCAGAAGACAGAACCACAGAGGCAGTCATAATGACATTACTTTATTTGGGGTTAAATTAGGGTGCACATCAGAGAAAATCCCCAAACCACAGGGAATGAAATGGAAGTTGTTTCTCTCTTGTTCTCTCTCATAAAACAAGTCTGAAAGCTGCTGTGTCATCAGATCCACGGCCCTGCATCTCTGCCACACCCCACCATGCACCTCCAGTCCTCCCAGCCTGTGGCTTCCAGAGCTCCAGGAACTCGGGAGAGACAAAGATACTAGGATCTTCTGCCATGGAAGCAGAGAGGAACGCTGGGGAAACACAAGGGTACTGGCTGCCACAAGTGCCTCCTGGAAGAGCAAAACCCAATGCCACGACTGCCTCCCTCCAGCAGCACCAGCACGAGTGAGCCAGATCCCCACCTTTGATCATCAAGGCTGAGAGGTAATATCTGAGGTCGACGGATCAAGAACTAGAGATAAAAGCAAACCACGCTGGTGGTAAAGAGGAGGAATGACCGTAAGATGCCTCTGAAAAGTGGGACTGCGGGGAACCTCCTCTTGGTTTCTGGTTGCACGTCTGAATTTGTTGAAAACTGAACATATTAAGATGCGAGCTTAGGAGTTGGTAGCCTGCAGCATGCGGAGGTGTGGGAAGTGGACAGTCTCAGGCCAGGGTGGGCTGGAAAGTGGTGCCACCTCGAGAACAGTAGGTTAACATCTACCCCCAGTGACGACATTCAAACTTTCACCCAGCATCCACTTCCAGGGGAGATTTTCACAGAAATATTCACGAGCGCACACAAAATATACGAAGGATGATGAGGGTTGAACATTGTTATGACAAAACACGGGAAGCAACTTAAATGCCATCCGTGGGAAACGGTCTAGTGGTGGAACTGTGGGGCTGTGGGATACTGTGGGTGGGTGAGAAATGGAGAGGCGTCTCCAAGCATCAGCAGGATAAGACGGCTCTATCTGTGTTTTCAAAGGAGAAAAAGAACAAGCCCCAAGCTGTGCATTTACACGGGGACATGACTGCATCTATCTGTAATGCATCTGTCACCCCACACCAGGAGGGTTTAACTCTGCATGGGGAGAGGGTGAAGAAGGGTTTTCGCCTCGTGCTAGACTGCCTGGGTTCAAATCCTGCTCCTACTTAGTGCTGTGCATTTCGGCAAAATACCTAAACCTCTCTGTGCCTTCATTGCCACCTCTCTGAGGCAGGGTCTGTGACAATGCCCACTCCTCATTCATAAGATGGTGGTGAGGATTAAATGAGCTGATGCCCTCACAAGGTGTTTGTCCACCAGTGATATGGTGTGGCTGTGCTCCCACCCAAATCTCATCTTGAATTGTAATCCTCATAATCCCCACGTGTCGAGGAAGGGACCCCGTGGGAGGTGACTGGATCATGGGGGTGGTTTCCCCCATGCTGTCCTCATGATACTGAGTTCTCAGGAGATCCGATGCTTTTTTTTTTTTTTTTTTTGAGACAGAGTCTCGCTCTGTCGCCCGGGCTGGAGAGCTGTGGCCGATCTCAGCTTACTGCAAGCTCCACCTCCCGGGTTTACGCCATTCTCCTGCCTCAGCCTCCCGAGTAGCTGGGACTACAGGCGCCCGCCACCGCGCCCGGCTAGTTTTTTGTTTTTTTTAGTAGAGACGGGGTTTCACCGTGTTAGCCAGGATGGTCTCGATCTCCTGACCTCGTGATCCGCCCGTCTCGGCCTCCCCAAAGTGCTGGGATTACAGGCTTGAGCCACCGCGCCCGGCCGAGATCCGATGATTTTATAAGGCAGCTTCCCCTGCTCTTGCACGCTCTCTCTTGCCTGCCGCTATGTAAGATGTGCCTTTTCCCTTTCCACCATGACTGTAAGTTTCCTGAGGCCTCCCCAGTCATACAGAACTGTGAATCAATTACATCTCTTTCCTTTATAGATTGCTCTGTCTTAAAGCAGTGTGAGAATGAACTAATACAGTAAATTGGTACTGCAGAGAGTAGAGTACTGCTATAAAGATACCCGAAATGTGGAAGCAACTTTGGAACTGGATAATAGACAAAGACTGGAACAATTTGGAGGGCTCAGGAAAAAGACAAGAAAATGTGGGGAAGTTTGGAACATCCTAGAGACTTGTTGAATGGTTTTGACCAAAATGCTTCTAGTGATGTGGACGATGAAGTCCAGGCTGCGGTGGTCTCAGATGGAGATGAGGAACTTCTTGGGAACAGGAGTAAAGTTCTCTCTTGCTACGCGTTAGCAGAGACTGGTGGCATTTTGCCCCTGCCTTAAGATCTGTGGAACTTTGAATGTGAGAGAGATGACCTGAAATTGGAACATATGTTTACAAAGCAGCAGAGCATTAACGTTTGGAAAATTTGCAGCCTGACAATATGATAGGAAAGAAAAACCCATTTTCTGGGGAGAAATCCAAGCTGGCTGCAGATATTTGCATAAGTAATGAGGAGCCAAGTGTTAATACCAAGACAATGGGGAAAATGTCTCCAGGTTATGTCAGAGGACTTTGCAGCAGCCTCTCTTATCACAGGAATGGAGGCCTAGGAAGGAAAAATGGTTTCATGGGCCGAATCTAGGGCTCCACTGCTCTGTACAGCCTATGGACTTGACACCTTCCTGTCCCAGCTGCTGCCACTCCAACTCCAGTAGTGGCTAAAAGGGGTCACATACAGCTCAAGCTGTTGCTTCAGCAGGTGCAAGCCCCAAGCCTGCACAGAATTCAAGAATTGAGGTTTGGGAACCTCTGCCTAGATTTCAGAAGAAGTATGGAAACAGCTGGATGTCTAGGCAAAAGTTTGCTGCAGGGGTGGAACCTTCATGGAGAACCTGTTAGGGCGGTGAGGAAGGGAAATGTGGGGCTGGAGCCCCCATAGCAGAGTACCCACTGGGTCACTGCCTAGTGGAGCTGTAAGAAGAGGGCCACAATCCTCCAGACCCCAGAATGGTATACCCACTGACAGCCTGCACTGTGGCCTGGAAAAGCTGCAGACACTCAACGCCAGTCCATGAAAGCAGCCGGGAGGGGGGCTGTACCTTACAAAGCCACAGAAGCAGAGCTGCCCAAGCCCATGGGAACCCACCTTTTTCATAAGTGTGACCTGAATGTGAGACATGGAGTCAAAGGAGATCCTTTTGGATTTAATGATTGCCTCACTGGATTTTGGACTTACAAGGGGCCGGTAGCCCCTTTGTTTTGGCCACTTTCTCCATTTGAAATGGAATAATTTACCCAATGCCTGTACCCCCACTGTATCTTGGAAGTAACTAACTTGGTTTTGATTTTACAGGCTCATAGGTGGAAGGGACTTGCCTTGTCTCAGATGAGAATTTGGACTTGGACTTTTGAGACTTTGGAGGACGGTTGGAAGGGCATTATTGTGTTTTGAAATGTGAAGATATGAGATTGGGGAGGGGCCAGAGGCGACTGGATCATGGGGGTGGTTCCCCCACATTGTTCACATAGTAATGAGTTCTCACAAGATCTGATGGTTTTATAAGGCATTTTTCCTGCTCTTTTTTGCTCTCTCTCACCCGCCGCCCTGTAAGACATGCCTCTTCCCCTTCTGCCATAATTGTAAGTTCCTTGAGGCCTCCCCAGCCATGCGGAACCATGAGTCAATTAAACCTCTTTTCTTTTTCTTTTTTTTTTTTTTTTTTTTTTTTTTTTTTTTTGAGACAGAGTCTCGCTCTGTCACCTAAGCTGGAGTGCTATGGCCGGATCTCAGCTCACTGCAAGCTCCGCCTCCTGGGTTCACGCCATTCTCCTGCCTCAGCCTCCCGAGTAGCTGGGACTACAGGCACCACCTCGCCCGGCTAGTTTTTTGTAGTTTTTAGTAGAAACGGGGTTTCACCGTGTTAGCCAGGATGGTCTCGATCTCCTGACCTCATGATCCGCCTGTCTCGGCCTCCCAAAGTGCTGGGATTACAGGCTTGAGCCACCACGCCCGGCCTAAACCTCTTTTCTTTATAAATTACCTGGTCTCAGGTAGTGTCTTTATAGCAGTGTGAGAGCAGACTAATACAATCAGCTTCTATGTTGTTGGCAGTTTTACCATGAGCATGGATTCCTGTATTCCTTCTGAAATTTTCTTTAAAAGTGTCAGCTTATATAGAAAGTGTATTTGACACTCACAATCCTTCCCAGCCATAAAAGACAGTGGGGTGTGAGTGTGTGGGGTGGGAGGCAGCAGTGGCAGCCCAGTGACAATAGCAGTGTATGCTGGGAACAGCTCAGCAGCAGGGCAGGGCTGACCCAGTTAACTCAACACAGGCTCCCTACACCGAGTGATTTGGTTTGCAAATAAATATTATTTGTTTCTGTTTTAACGTGTAAATAGAACACCTGAATTACCCAGTAATGTAACTCTGAAAATGCTAAATTTCTACCTGACTTTATGCCTGGGAGAAACAGTCTGGGAGCTGAGGACCATTCACCCCACAGGGGTTGCAGCAGAAGGAAGGGAAGGCACAGACATCGTAGGCCCCCACTGAACAAGGGGGCTCTGGCCACAGCACTGCCCAGTATCAAAAGCAGGAGGGAGGTTCTGACAAGCATTGTCCACAGCGTTATTTGATCCCAATGCTTTATATCAAAGATGAACTGAAAAATATTCATTCTGTCCAAAGTATTTTATTTTCCTATCACAGAGTACTCCACATTAAACAAAAAAGCCAGGTATGTGATACCGCTGCTGCTATGGCCACTTGGAGAGGAGATGCTGCCCACCAGGCCTGTGTGTATGAAGGGTGGACTCAGGTCACAGCAGGAAATGGGAGCGGGCCTGCGGGGTAGACTGGATCTGCAGGCATGGGCATGAGCTCGGGGTTCCCAATACATAAAAATAGGCCCAATAATGAATGTAAATATGCAGACACAAACATTCACACACATAATGGGGCACATGTGCCTTCCAGAACATTCCTTCCGGAGGCACAGACCCTGACCCTGACTCAGAGCAAACACAGAGAAACTCAAGTTGCGACCTTGACCCAGGAACTGGGAGCCTGTGCCAGGGTTGGAAAGGTTATAAAAGCGCCTGGGCAGCGTCCCAGCAGCAGGAGACCGAAGAGACCTAGCCATGGTGCTCCCTGCCTTCTGAACCAGGTTCGTTCTTTTTTATTTTTATTAACTCTTATTTTAGGTTCAGGGGTACATGTGCAGGTTTGTTATATAGGTAAACTCATGTCACAGGGGTTTGTTGTACAGATTATTTCATCACCCAGGTATTCAGCACAGTACCCAATAGTTCTCTTTTCTGCTTCTCTCCCTCCCCCCACCCTCCTCCATCAACTAGACCTCAGTGCCTGTTCTTCCCTTCGTTGTGTTCATGAGTTCTCATCATTTAGCGCCCACTTATAAGTGAGAATATGTGGTATTTGGTTTTCTGTTCTTGCATTCGTTTCCCAAGGATAATGGCTTCCAGCTCCATCCATGTTCCCACAAAAGACATGATCTCGTTCTTTTTTATGGCTGCAATAATGTCCTTTACAGTGAACCAGATCCTTCACTGCAGTGGTTATCTAACATCAACCCCATTCAATGAGTAAAATCTTTGGGAGGATCCACTATCGTTAATTTTGTTCTCGGTATAATTTGTGCTATTGGTTTCTTGTTCATGTGTAAAATTGGAAAAAATATTCTTCAATCATGATCAGTGCCAAGCTATGATTGCTATGGTTCATTTAAATCAGAGAAAAGGGGGAGATGTAGAGAGACCCCCTGAAACTATTGCTACAGAATAAAAGATGAAATGATCCTGATTATTGTAAATACAAAATTGCATGCAGGATTATGTAAAGACAATGCCAGCTTGGGCTGCCGGAATGAGCTAAGAGCACGAGATGTGCTTCCCCCTACAGGGAGCCTGTGAATGGACGTGCAGTCAGGGAGGTTTCACATCACCAAGATTCCTATCCCAGAAAAGCAGATGTTCATAGCCCTAGGAATGGAATGCGACCCTTGTGGAGAGCCTATAAACGGACGCATGGTGGGGGGGTGACTGTCCATATAGATAAGATAGGGCTATAAACGCCCTCATCTTGCCATGGCTCTTCTAGGCCTCTTTAGGGTTAAGGCATACTACCTTCTGAGAATTTCTGGTCTAATCGGCTGTCCAGCTTCACCTCCTGTTTCTATGGATTGTTTGTAACCAGCTTTTGCTGCAACTGTTACTGCTGATTAGTATCTTGCTAATCACAGGTTAAGGAAAGACTGTGTTTCTGTTTTAAGGCTCTGTTAGAAACTACTGATGCACACACCATACTGTAAATTCTTATCTCTGTATATTGTACTTCTGCACACAGATGTTAAAGAATTACTTCATCCCCATCTGACCATCTCACCTCATAATCAAAGGACCCTGAATCCCTCACTAACCTACCCCCACCCTCACCCTCACTAAACTTAATAATAAATGCTACTATATCCAGTGCATTGGTGGCATTGTGGGACCAGAAGGTGGTGACCCCCCTGGGCCCAGCTTTCTCTATCTTGTGTGTGTCTATTATTTCTCGACTTGTCAATCCGCCTGGGAACAAAGAAAGAGCCCCGTTGCATTGCGGGATGCTGGCCAGATCCCGCAATAGAGGACATTTGTATGACACCTGGAGACACATGAGTAAAGCCTGAGGGTGGGTGGGGTGGTGGTCAGCGCAGCTGTCATGCTTGGTGGCTGGGGGTGACCATGGAGGAGTATGTCCTTGTTTCTCAGAATCACACCCCAAAGTTTTGGGGCATGATAGGGCAGGAACTTCAGATTGTTTGGAGAAGAAAAATGTGTAAAGCCAGATCAAAATGGATAAACCAGAAGCTGACAAATGAAAAGGGGACATTTATATATAGTGTTATCAGAAATCAGTAGAGAATGGATTAAATATCACAACTTAGCATGGGGGGAAGTAAGTTTTAAATCACTACATCACACCATGCTCCAAGGTATATTCCACATGGAATAAAAAAATGAATGTCACAAGCTAGACCAAGGGCTAATGTCCTTCCACATATAGAGAATACTTTAAAAATGAATCAGAAAGCCTATCAAATCCCAATGGCATTTTTGCAGACGTAGAAAAATCCATCCTAAAATTCATATGAAAGCTCAAGGGACATTGAATTGCCAAAACAATCTTGAAGAAGAACAAAGTTGGAGGCCTCACACTTTTGGACTTCAAAACATATTACAAAGCTAAAGTAATTTTCAAAATATGGTACTGGCATAAAGATATACCTATAGACAAAAGGAATAAAATACACAGCCAAGAAATAAACCCTTGCATATATGGACACATGATTTTCAACAAGGGTGCCAAGATCATTCAACGAGGGAAAAGACCATCTTGCCATCAAGTAAAATGCTGAGAAAACTGGACATTCACATGCAGAAGAATGAAGTCGGACCTTTACCTTCCACCACATATAAATAGTACTTAATACCATATATGGATACATTTAATTATAGTTTAGCTCTTATTAAATGTAATGTTGTAAGATTTAGCTCTTACTAAACGTAACACTAAAACTGTAAAACTCTTAGAAGAAAACACACTTCAACACCTTCATGACATTGCAGTTGGCAGTAATTTATTGAATATGACACTGAAAGCACAGGCAACAGAGGAAATAAGAGATAAAATTGACCACATCAAAATTTAAACCTGTGCAACAAGGGACACAGCCATCAAAGGCAACTCATGGGATGCAAGAAAATATGTGCGAATGAGATATGTGATAAAGGGTTGATATCCAGAATATGTAAAGAACTCCCACAACTCAACAACAACAACAAAACATTTAAAAATGGGCAAAGGACTTAAACAGACATTTCTTCGAGGAAGATCTACAAATGGCCAATAAGCACATGAAAAGATGCTCAACATCACTAATCATCAGGGAAATGCAAATCAAAACCACAGTGAGACACCATCTCACACCCACCAGGATGCCCACTATAAAAGATGATTCGAGTTGAAGGACATGGATATTTTCTCTCACCACAATCAATTAAACTAGAAATAAGTAATAAAAAGACACTTAAAAAATCCTCATGTATGGTAAGTAAGATATATACATCTAAATAACCCATGCGCCACAGACGATAACATGGTGGAAATTTTAAAGTATTTTGAACTAAATGATAATAAAAGTACTACATTTCAGTAGCTTTTAGCTTATAAAGTCTTGCATGAAGAGAAGTATGAAGGTAGAAACATATATTATGGAGGAAAAAAGCCAAAATAAACTGAGTATGCATTTTAAGAAGTTAGAAAATAGGCCGGGCGCGGTGGCTCAAGCCTGTAATCCCAGCACTTTGGGAGGCCAAGACGGGCGGATCACGAGGTCAGGAGTTCGAGACCATCCTGGCTATCACGGTGAAACCTCGTCTCTACTAAAAATACAAAAACTAGCCAGGCGAGGTGGCGGGCGCCTGTAGTCCCAGCTACTTGGGAGGCTGAGGCAGGAGAATGGCGTAAACCCAGGAGGCGGAGCTTGCAGTGAGCTGAGATCCGGCCACTGCACTCCAGTCCGGGCAACAGAGCGAGACTCCGCCTCAAAAACAAACAAACAAAAAAAAAGAAGTTAGAAAATAAAAATAGAAGAAATTAATGAAATAGGAAATAAATGTATAATAGAGAAGATCAATGAAACCATTACTTGGCTCTTTGAAATAACTAAAAATTTAAACATCCATTGGTGAGACTGATCAATGAAAAGAGGGAAGATATAAAAATTTCAAGGAAGCTTGGCTCCAGCATCTGCTCCGCTTCTGGGAGGCCTCAGGGCGCTTTCACTCATGGCGGAAGGTGAAGCGGGAGCAGGCACATCACTCATTGAGAACAGGAGCGAGAAAGAGAGGGAGACGGAAGGTGCCACACACTTTTAAACAAGCAGATCTTGGGAGAACTGATTCACCATCTTAAGGGTACACCAAGGGGATGATGCTAAACTACTCATGAGAAATCCACCCTGTGATCCAATCACCTCCCACCGAGCCCCACCTCCAAGACAGGGGATTACATCTCAACATGAGATTCGGCAGGACAAACATCAAACCACACCACTAACTACTCATGAGCCTAGATGTAAACCGTGAGCACGTCAGGTTCATTCCAGGAATACAAGATGGGTTAACGTTTGGAAATTAACCAGTATAATTCATCACGTTAACAAGAAAGAAAAAAGAAAAATCATCTGATTATCTTAATCCACGCAGAAAAGTGTTTAATACATACACATTTGTAACATAAAAATATGAAACTTTCTTATCCAAATTAAGGGAAACTACAAAAACCTTACAGCAAGCATCACATGGAAAATACTAAATGTTGATAGTGTTCTGAGATTAGGAGCAAACAAGAATGCCCACTTACCCACATATGTCCACCTGTTGCTGAAGGTTTTTCCTGGTGCAATAAGGTGAGGAAATATAAAAGATTGGGCAGGAAAACAACAAAACAATTCTATTAGTGGATGATACGAATTTGTATCAAATATAATTAGACTTCACAAAATTTTAAGAATTTACAAATCTTAAAAGACTTCAAATATAATTAGAATTAATAAGTGAGTTTAAATCGTTTATGGGTGCAGGGTCAACATTTTTTTTATATAGGGCCTCACTCTGACACCCAGGCTGGAGTGTCATGGCGTGATCAGAGCTCACTGCAGCCTTGATCTCCTGGGCTCAAGCAATTCTCCTACTTCAGCCTCTGGGGTAACTGGGACTACAGACACATGCCACAAAGCCCGGCTATAGGGTAATTTTTTTTTTTAAGTTCTATTTCTATACACCAGTAACAAACAGAAACCTCAGTTGAATCAGGAATGCCAGTTTTTAAAAAATCGACTGTCAAATATATTTAACATAAGGTATGCAACAGTTCTGTGCAGAAACAGCATTACTGTGAGAAATAAAGAAATACTAAATAAATGCAGGAGACACTGAATTGAAAAGATGATGTCACAAAGGAGTTAATTCTCCCTAAAATGATACTCAGGTAGCTGAAATTGCAATGGAAATAAATATCAAAGGATTTTTACAGGCAGTTGTGTGGGGAATGATCTTGATGCAAGCATGGTCTCAAGGTCACTCTCAGATAGGTGATCCCAGAGGCCACAGAACACAGAGTCCCAGAGCAAATGAAGACGAATGAACCCCTCGCTTTCTTACACCCATTTAAAGCATGTAGTGAGAAGAAGCGGATTCTCTGGGCTCAGCACGAGCAGCATGCGGGCAGGGTATACGGAGGCTCCACCACCTGGAGTCTCTGCTGCCTCAACCAGACAGTCCCCTGACTGCCTGCGTGTGAGTCCAGGGCTTGAGGTTGGCCCTGGGTGGATGGAAATACTTGCTCTTGGACAGCACAGATCCAACCTGGAATAACTTACAGAACAAGCGACCTAGTTCCTTCAGCAAATAAATTGCTGAGGAAAATGAGTAAAATATAGAGGTGAATTGACATTAAAAGAGCCTTAGGAGATGTGTCAGCCAATGGCAATGCAGGGAGCTTTTCTGGACCTCACTTCAAGCAAACTAAAATCAAAGCATTTGTGAGACAAGTGGAGAAATTTGAACCCTAGATACTTAATGATATTAATAAAGTATTGTTAATATTGATCTGTATTTTAGGAGTCCTTATCTTTCCATGATATGTACTGAAATACTTATAAATGGTGTTTGAAATTTTCGTAAAATTGTTTAACATGAATTTTAAACAAATAAGGGCTTGTAATCATCAACATACAGTATGAATAGAAGGGCAAGCTAGGAAATGGAAGAAACGTATGTAACTGACGAGAAGATTGCATCACGAGTTTATATTACAATATCTTATGTCAATTAGAAAAAGACAGACAGTCCATAATAAAACATATAAGAGGCTTGAACAGGCACTTCACAAAAAAAGAACAAATAAATAGAAGTATCCAGTTGGTCAATAATCATATTGATGGATGACCCATTTCATCACTAAGTAGTGACAGAAATGCAAATTAAACAACACTAAGGTATCACTTTACACCCACCAGAGCAGCTAAAATTAAAAACACTGACATTATCAAATGCTGATAAGGATAGAGCAGTGGGAACTCTAACACACCCTTGGTCAGAGTGTAAGTTGTAAAGCCGTTTTGGGAAACAGTTAAACATTATTTCCTAACATTTAACATACACTTCCCTCTGACCTAGTAATTCTCCTCCTAAGCATTTATTTAACAGAGAAATATGCAGATCTGCAACATAGACATGTCCAAGAATGTTCATCGTTCCATTAGTCCCAACACCCTAAAACTGGAAATAGCCCCAATGTCCGTCAAAAGTAAAATGAATAGAGAAATTGCAGTATGTGCATACAATGGAGTACAGAAGTATAATGGAGTTATCTTTTAAGAAAAATGGAAGAAGTCCAACTATACGAAGTAATAGATATGATCTTATAAGCATAGGGTTAAGCAAAAGAAGCTTAACACAAAATAATTTATGCAGTTCCATTTTCATAAAGACAAGTACAGGAAGGGTCAGGATATGCTGTAGCGTTCCCCCAATATAGGCTAAATGTCATCTGCCTTTTCAATGGTTGCTTAGGTTTCACAGGCTCAATTTCTTCACCATTCGATCTCTTCCCCCTGCACAAGCACCCCATGTGTCTGACTTCCTCACAGAGAACACCATTTCCCGAGTGTGGTCTGACCAGAGAACATCATGGGGTGACAGAAAAAAGCAGGTTTTCGCACTGCTGATGATGACCTACCTGAGATGGGTAATTTACAAAAGAAAGAGTTTTAACTGGACTTACAGTTCCATGTGGCTGGGGAAGCCTTACAATCACAGTGGAAGGCAAGGAGGAGCAAGTCACATCTTACATGGATGGCAGCAGGCAAAGAGCCAGAACTTGTGCAAGGAAACTCCACCTTATAAAGCCATCGGATCTCATGAGACTCATGCACTATCACAAGAACAGCACAGGAAAGACCTGCCCCCATGATTCAATTACTTCCCACCAGGTCCCTCCCACAACATGTGGGAATTCAAGATGAGATTTGGGTGGGGACACGGCCAGACCGTATCATGGTGACTTTAAAAGGTGGAGTTTAATTCTCCTCCCCTTGGATGGTGGATGGACCTAATGACTCATGTCTAATGAATACAAAGTGACAGAAGTGATACTGTGTGGCTTCCACTAGGAAGGCTAGGTTCTTCAAAGTTTTTTTAAAAAATAAAGCTTCCACCTAGTTTTCTCTCTTTCTTGGATCGTACACTCTGGAGAACCCAGCCACATGTTTTAAGGACACTCAAGCAGCCCTGGGAGAGGTCTACATGGAAAGCAATGGAGGCCTCCCACCAGCAGCCAATACCAACCCATTAGCCATGGAATATCCTCCAGCCCCCATCAAGCCCTCAAATGACTACTGCTGGCTCTCCTCTTGACTGCAATCTCACAAGATCCCCAAGCCAGAACCACTTAGGCAAGCTGCTACCAAATTCTCGAGTCACGGGACTCAGGAGAGAAAGTGTGTGCTTGTTGTTTGCATCTGCTAAGTTTTGGGGTAATTTGTTATCCAGCAGACTAATGCGGGTTTGGTCTGACCCAAGGGGGCAGAACGGCACCACACTGTACTGTGCTCTAAACACTGAACACTGAATGGCTGTTTTGGAGTCTGTTTCACTGCCTCTCTTGTCTCCAGTCAAGGTCCCTGTCACTCAAAAGCCAATGTCAGCACAGACACATCTTGTATTATGGAGATGAACTTGATGGACCCAGTACAGTACTTTAAAATCATCCCCTTCAAATTGCGTGCGGTCCACTTTAGTCCATTATTCTTTGTCAGCGTAACTTCTGACCAGGACCTAGTTATTGGCAGCCCTCACCAGGAAGTAGTGCTGCAGAGTATAAACGGGCACCGTCCTACTCCGGAAGGCGGGCTGTGCAGGCATTCTGTCCATCATCTTTCCTTGAGCACCACTGCATGAGATCGGTAGGCTCAAAGTCAACTTTATTCTTGTTGTCATTTCTAAAGGGCATTCATCACAACGGGCAATCTATTCCCTGTGAAGCCTCCTAAAATTCACACTTCGCCATTCATTCCACAGCCAAGTGGAATGACTCTTGGAACAAAGAGGGCAGGGAGAGCCAGGGAGGCCCAGTGCCTTTCATCCCATCTCTCCCCACAACGTGCTGGGCACACACACCTGACCGAGCATTTGTGGGTGATGAACACCAAATGAAAACCGGAGCTCTCCGCATAGAAGGCAGTGGGCAGTGCCCCAATACCTGGCACACACATTTATTGGAGAGAAAGGAAACAGGAAATGAAGTTCCCGCTGAAAGAAAAGGGTTGACGTGAATGCAAGTTGTAGAATGGAAGGGCTTGGAGGGAATTTATTTACTATCAGGGAAGACCTATAATTGAAAAGAAAAATTTTAAATCTCCTGTAAGTAGGACTCTCAATAGATGAGGGGATGCAGAGAGAGAAGAGTGAATGACAGAAAAAGAAATTCCCAGGTGGACACGTCTGGGAAGACGGGACAGGTATGGTTCCTCAGAAGCTCACCATTCCTCAGGAGAGGGAACCCACAGCGAGGTGTGACAAGAGGCCTCAAATGGCCCAGCTGTGAGCCTGGGGGACCTTCTTTGCAGAGCCAGCAAGGAGGATGTGAAACCCTCAGCTGTCTCTCTGTTCCTGGCAGTCATGACTCCAGCTGCCCAGCTAGCGGGCTCTGTCAGTTGCAAGGCCAGTTGTTGGGTTCTTGGTCAGTGGTGCTGTGTCCTTAGGCCCAGAGGAACCAGACTTTACCTCATTGCTCACCCCGTGGAGCTCCCAATGAAACACTGGTAAATCCCACAAGGCACATAGACACACAGAGTTTTGGAGAAGGTGAGTTGGACTTTTTTTTTTTTTTTTTCCCCCAGAAACAGTGTCTTGCTCTGTCACCCGTCTGGAGTGCAGTGGTGCGGTCACAGTTCATTGCAGCCTCAACTCCCTGGGCTCAAGGGATCCTCCCACTTCAGACTCTTGAGTAGCTGGGACCACAGGTACTCTTTCCCTGGCTCAAGGTGGCCTGCTCAGGGCTTTCCTGCCTCTAAGGCACTGTGGCAAGACACCCAAGCTTTGGCGGGGGGGGCGGCGGCGCCTTTTCTGTCTTGAGTGTAAAGGTGGTTTCATGACTCTGTTTGTCAACACTGAACTCAGATATGCACATTAAAAAGGTGAATTTTAATATATGCAAATTATGCCTCAGGAAACCTGTCTTCAAAAAACTCGATTGAACAAAAGGATTTTATGGAAAAATCTGTTTATTGTGCGGGCATTTTACAAACCTTCCCATCTCATTTGAATAGCAACCATGTACAAGTCTGTAGCAAAATATAGAAATTATTTGTAATTGTGTGGAAAACACAGTTTAACTTGCGTTATTACCTCTGATGAGGGACAGGTGTGTGGGGAGGGACTTTCCATTTTTATTAAGTGTCTTTCTACATTTGACTTTGGACAAAGAGCTGAGGTTGCTTTTAACAATGAAAACAAATAAAACAAGGCCGGGCACAGTGGCTCACGCCTGTAATCCCAGCACTTTCGGAGGCCGAGGCACATGGATCACTTGAGGCCGGAAGTTTGAGACCAGCCTAGGCAACATGGCAAAACCTCGTCTCTACTAAAAAATACAAAAATTAGCCGGGTGTGTGGCGCGGGCCTGTAATCCCCCAGCTACTCGGGAAGCTGAGGCAGGAGAATCACTTGAATGCGGGAGGCAGAGGTTGAAGTGAACCGAGATCGCACCGCTGCACTCCATCCCCAGCCTGGGCGACAGAGCGAGACTCCATCTCAAAGAAAAAAAAAAAAAAGAGGAAGAAGAAGAAAAGAAAACTATATATATATATAAGCAATCGGAAATCGAATGTAAGCAAGAAGCCTGTTTGAAAAACGTATCTTCCCCTTGCCTGTGGGCTCCGCAGTTCCGAGGCGCCCTCCTTACTCCCTGGTTTCATGGCTGGAGTGCAGTGGCCGGATCTCAGCTCACTGCAACCTCCGCCTCCCAGGTTTACGCCATTCTCCTGCCTCAGCCTCCTGAGTAGCTGGGACTACAGGCGCCGCCACCTCGCCCGGCTAGTTTTTGTATTTTTAGTAGAGACGGGGTTTCACCGTGTTAGCCAGGATGGTCTCGATCTCCTGACCTCGTGATCCGCCCGTCTTGGCCTCCCAAAGTGCTGGGATTACAGGCTTGAGCCACCGCGCCCGGCCACTCCCTGGTTTCTTTCCCGAGCCTCCCCAGTGTCTCCTGTAGCCAGAATAACGTCCCCCACCCATGTCCACAACCTAATCCCCAAAACCTCGCCTGGCAGCAGGGACTCCGTTGACTGAGGGAGCTGGGGACCTGGGGTGGGAGATTCTCCTGGGTGACGGGGCAGGCCTCACGGGTGGGAGGAATCACGGGTGGGAGGCGGGAGGGTCGGAGGTCAGAGTGACTGAGGCCAGGTCCCAGGCATGCGGCACCCGCTTAGAAGCTGGAAGAGGCAGGGACAAGGATTCTCTTCAGGAGCCCTGCCGACAGGCTCTGACCTCTGACCTCCGAAGCTCTGAGATGATAAATCTGTGCTGCTTTAAGCCTGCACAGCTGTGTCATAGCGACCCAGGAAACCAGTGGTGCGCAGCCTGGAGCCTCCTTGGGGCTTCGCCCCGTAGCTGCCAGGCACTGAGCCCCACTGGTGCAGCCTGGTTTGGACGCGGTTTTCTGGGCTGACCTTAGCGCCCCCTCTAGAAGTCAACTGTATTCGCATTGCCTCTGAGTCCCCATCACTCCTCCCCAGCACTGGTGTCTCACTCCTATGTGTGGGCGACAGGACGGCAGATACGACCTATTTTTGTTTAAAACATTTTCTCCCATCCCCCATGCAAATCTGGCCTCATGGACAGTTTCTCTGAGGTATCCCATGGCAGTCCTTAAATGAGGCCTCACTGCTGGTTTGAACACTACTGTAAGACATTCCTTTTGAATGGAGCTGTTTTCTTCTTCTTCTTCTTATTTTTTTTTTTGAGGCAGAGTCTCGCTCCGTCGCCCAGGCTGGAGTGCAGTGGCGCGATCTCGGCTCACTGCAAGCTCCGCCTCCCGGGTTCCCGCCATTCTCCTGTCTCAGCCTCCCGAGTAGCTGGGACTACAGGCGCCCGCCACCACGCTCGGCTAACTTTTCTGTATTTTTAGTAGAGATGGGGTTTCACCGTGTCAGCCAGGATGGTCTCGATCTCCTGACCTCGTGATCCACCCACCTCGGCCTCCCAAAGTGCTGGGATTACAGGCTTGAGCCACCGCGCCCGGCTTTCTTACTTTCCTATTCAGATTGTTCATGACCTGTTTGTGGAAAGACAACTGAGTTTTGTATACCGACCTCGTGTCCTGCAATCCAGCTACACTCATGCATTCTAGGCGCTTTTTGTGGATTTCTTAGGGTTTTCTACATATGGGATCAAATCATCAGAAAATAAGGAACATTTTATTTATTATTATTCTTTTGAAATTTGGTTACATTTATTTCTTTATTTAGCCTTATTGCACCGGCTAGACCCTCCAATACAGTGTTAACTAGGAGTGTCGAGCGAGAACATCCAACTCGTGCTCCTGGTCTTAGGGAGCACGCACTCAGTCTTTAATCATTAAGGATGAAGTCAGCTGTAAGCTTTTCATAGTTGCCCTTTACCACTTGTTTTTATTTGGTTAAGGATGTTCTTTTTCACTCCTAGTTTTTGAGAGTTTTTTTCTTTTATCATGAATAGTTCTTTAGTTTGTCCAAAAATGCTCTTTCTCTACCTATTGAGATGAATGTAAATAGAATGTGGTTTTTGTCCTTTATTCTGTAAATATGGTATACAAGGAGAATTGAAGTTTGCATGTTCATTCAGTCTTGTAGTCCTGGAATAAATAACATTAGATCATGTTCATCGTTTTTATGTTTTCTGGATTTGGTTTCTAACATTTTGTCAAGAATTTCTGTATCTATGTTCAAGAGGGATACTAGTCTATAGTTTTCTTGTATATTTTTTGTCTGGTTTGATATCACGATAATACTAGCTTCATAAAATGAGTTGGGACTTATTTCCTCCTGTTCTCTTTTCTGGAAGATGTTGTGTAGAATTTGTGTTGATTTTTCCTTAAATATTTGGTAGAATTGTCCAGTGAAGCCATCTGGACCTGGAGACTTCTTTAAGTTTGATTGTAGCAGTGTGGGGATAAAATCAAAATTTAATTTTCTTAATACTTATAGGGCTATTAAAAACATAAATTTTACATGGTATGAATTCTGGCAGTTTGCATCTTTTTAGGAAAAATTTTGACCCACTTCTAAGTTGTCACATTTATGTATGTAGAGTTGATCACACACTTCCCTAATGTCCCTTGATGTCCACATGGCCTGTGGTGATGTCTGTTTTATTCCCGATCCTGGTCATTTGTGTCTTCTCTCTTTTTTTTCTGTCAGTCTTGCTAGAAGTTTATCAGTTGCATTGATCTTTTCAAAGAACAAGCTCTTTCATTGCTTGTATTTATTGTTTTACTGTTTTCAATTTCACAGATTTCTCTTTTCTTCGTATTTTCTTTTTTCTTTGCTTTGAGTTTGTTTTGTTCTTCCTTGTCTAGGTTCTCGAGGTTGTAGCTTAGATTACTGATTCCAGATCTTCTTTTCTAATGTGTACATTTAGTGACTTCAATTTACCTCTCGTCGCACTGTGTCCCATAAATTTGGATATAAAAATTTTCATTTTTATAAGGTTTATTATACGACTTTTGATGATTTCCAGAGCATTAAAATAGTTGTTTTTCACAGTTTTGTCCAATTTTATAGTAGTTTTTTGGAGGAACAATCTGTTAACCCTCACTCTGTCATTTCAGAAGTGAATCTCCCAACTTTTATTTAACATAACTGTAATCATAGTATACCAGTAACCTGGAATACCGATGAATTTTTAAAATTTATTTTATAAACATTTTCTTGTGTTAGTGTCATCTTCATTAAATTATGGAAATGGCTGATTAATGTTTTATCCGCTAGGTAGATGGTTGGCTTACCATTTCCCTTCTCTTGGACATACAGCTAATTCCACGTTTTTGCTTTTATCACTGTACTCATTTCCTTCCCCACCTTCAGCACTGCCTGGCTTCCCTCTGCACTGTTGGCCTCCCGGCTGCTCCTCCAGCTCCAGAGCCATGGTCCCTGCACAGGGTGCTGGTCCTGCTCCCAGCCCCATGGCTGAGTGTCCAGTGTTGTTTCTTGTTCTTCCCATTCTGCTGAGTGCACACCTGAGTTCCAAGCAGCCTCAAGGGACAGAAAGGCAGGTGGTGCAGCCAGGAGAGGCAGGCACTGAGCAATGGGAAAAGAGATCAGAGGGCAGCCAGCAGCTGGCCCCCTCTATTTTGGGGGCCTGTGGTGCTCTGGGGCGTGGCTTCTTGCAGCCCTCACACCAAGTGGATGCACGTGTGGTGTGAGCTGCAGGGTGCACAGGGCTGCGTCACTCCACATGGCCTCCTCCTCTCCCTGCCTCCAGCCCTGCACCCTCACCCTTGCTGCCTCAGGTCTGTACCTCCCAAAAAAGGCATAAGCACTTTCATCCTTGCCTCTGTCTCTGTTTTCAAGGGAACCCAAGCAAGGAGGTCCAGTACCAAAAGAAAAGATTTCTACTGAATGAATAGGCACGTACAGAATTGAAAGGACTCAGAAAATCTTTCATTACTTTTCCTCTTGAGGCACCAGCCCACTGGGGCATCTGGTCTACCTTCCTCTTCTCCCATGTTTTTCAGTCCCTGTGGTTCCCCGCCCACCCAACTTTTTCTTTTTTTTTTTTGTCCTCTCCCAGAATCGTTTGTGCTCTTCACATACTTGGTTCATGATAGAGACTCTCAGCCAACAGTTTTCTTTCTTGAAGAAGGAGAGCTTCAAGTTCTCCAGTATATGGCATAGGAGGGGAAGAAGAACACGCTCCCACAGGAATGAGATAGCCGGGAAAGAAGTGAATCTCATTGTCATCTGTGGTGTGTTGTTTCACTAGTAGAGTCTCTGTTGTTTTCTCTCTTTTACAAAAGACCTCATTGTATTATAAGCTTTTGGAATGGCCCAGATACCTTGTAGAGGGGTGGATACCTGTTCTGCCTCAAAGGCAAGGGAGGGCAGATGAGACACTTTCTTAGTGCATAAACAATGAAACAATGTATATCTTTGAATGTGTGGCTTTTTCCATATTTGGTATCAGTTCCTTAAGACAGAACCCCAGAAGTAATATGATTGCATTATAATGTAGGAATATTTCCAAGCCCTTTGACACACAAACTGATTTAATCTCCAGAAGGAAGATGACATTTAAATTCTGGCACACTCTTTTTTTTTTAAGTGTTTGTGTCAGGAGGAGGGATTGGGAACAGAGGAGTGGGGGAGGCAATCTGGAAGGAAATTGCAGAAGGCTGTGATCAGCTAAGGCTACTTTTGTTCGCACAGGCTCTCTAAAAAGGTGACAACAAATTCTTCCTTTCTCAGAGGCTGGTGCCTCAAGGGGAAAAGTAGCAAAAGATTTTCTGAGTCCTTTCAACTCTGTACGTGCCTGTTCGTTCAGTAGAAATCTTTTCTTTTGGTACTGGACCTCCTTGCTTGGGTTCCCTTGAAAACAGAGACAGAGGCAAGGATGAAAGTGGTTATGCCTTATTTGGCACGGCACGAATATCCGGCCATGCAGCTGGTTGGTGTTTGTTGTTGGAAATTAAGTGATCCAGGTAATGTGCAACTGCAAATATTTAAGTCTTAAAAACAGACTGAGAGCTCCTCATGCCTCCCCAAACACATAAGGGTTCATCTATCATCTATCTATCTATCTATCTATCTATCTATCTATCTATCTATCTATCATCTATCTATCATCTATCTATCTTCTATCTATCTTATCTATCATCTATCAATCATCTATCATCTATCTATCTTATCTATCATCTATCATCATCTATCTATCTTCTATCTATCTTATCTATCATCTATCATCTATCTTATCTATCATCTATCAATCATCTATCATCTATCTATCTTATCTATCATCTATCTATCATCTATCTATCTTCTATCTATCTTATCTATCATCTATCATCTATCTTATCTATCATCTATCTATCTAATCTATCTATATGTATCTCCAAGTCATAAATCTCTTTTAAAAGACTAAAAACTGGCAGAGATGGGGGGAAACAAGATGACAGAAAAATTAGTGTATCATAAAAGTCCAAGACCAGACAGGCGCCAAAAGTAATTTTGTTCCAGGAGGACAGAGTCAAGGACAAGACCCGTGAGCAGAGGTGTCACTCTCATGATCAAGGATGCTGCCCAGAAAGCCTCGGGGAAACTGCAGTTTCTCTGATTTGCCCAAAATGCCCACCATGATCTGGTCCACCCTTAATTTCATCATTTTATTCAAATTGCCTCAGATCTCAATCCTGGAAACCAACATTAATTAAATTGGCTCATGGAATGCGTGAGGATTTTAAAGGCTGGAATGGTGATCTTTAAAGCATTAGTGGCTACTTTTGAAACTACCAAGGGAACAACTCATTTAACCTTGAAAGAGGGAGCTCATGGAAAAGAAATTAGAAACACACTAAAAGTGAAATTAAAATGCAATTGATGTCCAACCAGCAACTTTCCTGATGCAACACATGCTGTCCTACGGTAAGTCTCACCTCTGCTCCCCCGTCCAGCTTTTAATTTCTGTGCTTAGAGAACAGAAACATTTTTTAAGCCTTATTTAACTTACGAAATGTGACAAGAATGCGTTTCTGCCAAAATCAGGGGAGTGCCCTTAACATGATGAGACAACTTGATTGATCAATCTACATAATCAATAAAAATTTGCAAATTGGCCGGGCGCGGTGGCTCAAGCCTGTAATCCCAGCACTTTGGGAGGCCGAGATGGGCGGATCACAAGGTCAGGAGATCGAGACCATCCTGGCTAACACAGTGAAACCCTGTCTCTACTAAAACACAAAAAACTAGCCGGGCGAGATGGCGGGCGCCTGTAGTCCCAGCTACTCGGGAGGCTGAGGCAGGAGAATGGCGGGAACCCGGGAGACGGAGCTTGCAGTGAGCTGAGATCCGGCCACTGCACTCCAGCCTGGGCGACAGAGCGAGACTCCGTCTCAAAAAAAAAAAAAGAAAAAAAGAAAATTTGCAAATTAAGAAAAAAAAGAATTGTCATTTGTACCTGTCAGACTTGATCAAAATTAAAAGATCAAGTAACAGATCAGGTAACAGCCTCAAATACAGACTTTCCAGAATCAGTTTCTTAAAACTTTAATACTTCTTATGGAGCAAAATATTTTCAACAGAACTGAAGCAAGGGCTTGAACAGAATTTTAAGCCAGCCTCAGTACCGGGAACCTTCACTGACCGTATTTTTATGTGCTTATTGGCCATCTGAATTGTTTTTCTGTGACTTGCTTGTATGGTCTGTCTAGCTTTGTGCCAGACTGTCTTTACGGATCTATGGTTGCTTTCCTAAGCTACTGATACGCTTAGGCTTTATGTCCCCACCCAAATCTCATCTCGAATTGTAATCCTCATAATCCCCGCATGTCAAGGGAGAGACCAGGTGGAGGGGACTGAATCATGGGGGCGGTTCCCCATGCTGTTCCTGTGATACTGAGTGAGCTCCCAGTGCGATCTGAGCAAGTGTAAGAGGAGAAGCTGAGGAATCAGATGTCCAAAGGGGCTTTGCAAAGCTCAGACAGAGTATCAAGCCACAGAGAATTATTGAAATCAAATACAATTTCCTGCTAGATTTTGTACTTGCTTGGGACCTACGATCCTGCTTTTCCTTCCAGTTTCTCCCTTTTGGAGTAAGAATGTCAGTCATATTTCACTCACGCTATTGTCATTTGGAAGCAGATAGTTTATGTGGTTTCACATATTCACAGATGGAGAGGAATTTTGCCCCAGGATAAATCATGCCCCCAGTCTCTGATTATGTGATTTAGATGATGGGACTTGAGACTTTGAGTTGTGCTACTTATATGAGATTTTTGCCTTAGAGTTGCTGTGGGAATGGTTAAAACTTTGGTCAATGTTGAGATGGGGAATATATTTTGCTTGTGGGAAAAACATGAATATGGGGAAGGCAGAGGGTGACATGTTCCAGGCAGAATTGTGTCCCCCAAAAAGACATGCTAGAGTCCTAACTCTTAATACTTCAGAATGTGACCTAACTTGAAGTAAGGTCATTGCAGATGTAATTAGTTAAGATGGGGTCATACTAGTATAGGGTGGGCCCTTAGCCCAATAGGACTGATGTCCTTGTAAAAAGAGGATGCCATGTGAACACAGAGACACACAGGGAAGATGGTCATGAGAAGACAGAGGCAGAGACTGGTGATGCTGCCATAAGCCAAGGGGCGCCTGGGGCTACCAGAAGCTGAAAGAGGCAGGAAGGATCCTCCCCTAGAAGCTGCAGAGGGAAGATGGCCCTGCAGACACCTTGTGAACTTTGAGCCTCCAGAACTACAAGAGAATGAGTATCAGTTGTTTCAAGTTACCCATTTAGTGACATGTTGTTATTGCAATCCCAGAAAACTGATTCAGAAGGGAAATTCCTCAACTTGAAAGGGATCAGCAAAACAAAAACAAAAACCACCACCACCACTGTACTTAATGGTGAAAGACTGAAAAGTTTTCCCCTAAGATCAGGAACAAGAAAAGGATGTTCACTTTTGCCACTTCTAATCAGCAATCTGCTGAAGTTTCTAGCTAAGGCAATTAAGCAAGAAAAAGAAATAAGCAGTATTCAAATTGGAAGGAAAGAGAAAAGTTATCTCTATATGCAGATGACAAGATTTTGTATATAAAAAATCCTAACAAATCTTCAAATATCTTATGAGAAGTAATAAACAAATTTGGAGAGATTGCAGAATACAAGATCAAGAAAAAAATTTTATTTTATACACTAGAAAATGAAATTAAGAAAACAATTCCATTCACAATATTATCAAAAAGCATACATTATTTAGGAATAAATTTAACCACAGAGGTGCAAGACTCCTACACTGAAAACTATAAAGCATCATTGAAAGAAATTAAAGCCCTAAATATAAATGGAAGGACATCCCAAAACTGACCAGAGTGGACAGCTTCATACTGTGAACAGGCATTCTCTCCCAAGTTAATCTACAGGTGCAGCACATTCTCTACCAGAACCCAACTGCCTTTTATTGCAGAAATTGATAAGCTGAAACTAAAATTCATGTGGAAATGCAAGGGACCCAGAATAGTCAAAATTATTTGAACAAGAAGGACAAAGTTGAACACACACTTTCTAATTTCAAAACTTACCACAAAGCTACCTTTTCCAAGACTGTGTTGTGCTGGCATAGGGATTGAAATACAGATCAATGGAAAAGGAGAGTCCAGAAATAAACCAATACATTTATGGGCAATTGACTTTTGACCAGGATTTCAAGATAATTCAGTGGAGGAAAGAATCATCCTTTCAACAAATGGTGCTGAGACAACTGGATATTTATATGCAAAATAAAGAACACGACCCCTACTCACCCCACAGGCAAACATTAACTCACAATAGATTAAAGGGCTAATCTGTGAATTCTTAGAAAAAAGGCATAAGTATAAATCTTTGCAACCTTGAGTTAGCCAGTGGTTTCTTCATTATGACACCACAAGCACAACCAACAGCAACAAAAAAATAGACATGTTGGACTTCATCAAAATTAGAAATTTTTGTGCTTCAAAGAATAGTGGCAGGAAAGTGAAAACATAACCCACAGAATGGGAGAATATATTCAAAAAACAGGTATCTGACAATGGTCTAGTGTGCAGAATTTATAATGAATTCTTACAACTCAACAATAAAATGATAAATAGCACAATTAAAAATTGGGCAAAGGATTTTAATCCAAATTTTTTGTTTGTGCAAACAATATATGCAAATTGTCAGCAAACACAAGAAAGATGAGCTATGTCATCAGCCATGAGGGAAGCGCAAAACCCCCATGAGAGACAATGTCACACCCACTGAGATGACTTTAATCAAGACGACGGACAAAATCATGTGCTGGAAAGAGAGGGTGGAAGAGACAGAATATGGTACGATCTCAACTTGGGTGGAGTCTGGGTGAAGAGTAGGGGAAGAAATACGTAGCTGCAATTATTCTTTAAGTCCAAAATCATACCAAAAGTAAAAAGTAAAGAAGAAATGATATTCTTTCCCTTATCCTTCTCCAACCTGTGTACCAGCTATTTTAGTCATGTATCTCTGAAACAATTTTGAAAAACAGTTCTCTGTACACAATTTTAAGTTGTATATATATTTACATAATCCAATGAATTTATTTTTGGGGTTATGATGTATTCTATACATGCTTTAAATTGTATTTTTGTCAAAATCTTGGAATTCAGATTTGACTCACTTAGTTCATGCAAAATATCTGCCATATGACCTAATTGGCAAGGCCAGCCCCCACTGTCAAGTCAGGATGCCAAAACCCAGACACTAATTAGAAAAAGTCTAACCTTGTTTTTCTAACTCAAACAAACACATTACTATTATGTATTTCTGAGGCAACCTTTTTACTTCTGAATTCTAATTTCAAGATGAAAGAGGAGAGGGGAGGGGAGGAAAGGGGAAGGGAAGGGAGGGAAGGGGA
>NW_012114252.1:21259409-21271315 GCF_000951035.1 Colobus angolensis palliatus | reverse complement strand
GGGGCCGGGCGGAGCGGAGAGGAGAGGAGAGTGGAGAGGAGGCAGAAGTAGATAGTTAGCCAGGGTGAACACAGAACCCATCAAGGTTTGTAAATTGAATGAGATACGGTTCCTGCACATTCAATTTTTCTTATGGGAGTTCGAGATTCTCCCTCACAGGAGTGATGAACTTCGTCTCCATGATTCGTGTCTAGGTGTTTCTTATTTCATATTTTCTATCTATCCATCCATCTATTGCTCTATCTACCATCTGTCTATCATCTGTTCACCTATCTGTACTATCTTCTGAATCACTGGAGAGTGAGTGGCAGGCATAATTTATCCCTACATTTGGGCCTTCTTTTACGTAACCCTGGTATAAATATCAGTGTCGGAAAATTTAACATCGATATAAAATGAGTACCTAACATATAGTCCATATTCAAATATCACCACTTGTTCCAATAATGTTATTTACAGCAATTTTGAGAAGGCTCCAATCCAAGATTGTGCATTGCAGTTGGTTGCTGGTTGGTTTTCATTTGTTTTTGTCACTTTCAACCTGTGGGAGGTCCTCAGCCTTTCATGTTTCCTCATGACATGGATTCTTTGTTATGAGTACAGATCAGTTATTTTGTAGAATGTCCTTCAGTTTGGGTTTGTTTGAAGTTCCCTCATGAGTGGATCTGGTTATCTATTTTTGGCTCGCATCGCCAGTGGATGAACATGTGATTTATGGTGTAAATGATGTTGGGCTCCCATCAGGGCGTCGCTGTCAGAAGACACGTGGTGTTGATTTGCTTCTTACTGTTGATGTTAACTTTGATTATGTGGCTAAAATGATATCTGCCAGCTTTTTCCACTATAAAGTCACCATTGTTCTATTTGTAACTAATGAACAATGTGTGTCTGTGGAAGGGGTTACTTTGAAACTCTTATAAACTGTGGGGGAAATAGAGATCAGCCTGTTACTGTGTCTATGTAGAAAAAGGAAGACATAAGAAACTTCATTTTGATCTGTACTAAGATATTCTTCTGCCTTGAGATGCTGTGAATCTATAACCCTAGCCCCAACCTTGTGCTTGCAGAAACATGTACTGTACTGACTCAAGGTTTAATGGATTTAGGGCTGTGGAGGATGTGCCTTGGTAAAAATGTGTTTGCAGGCAGTATGCTTGGTAAAAGTCATCGCCATTCTCCATTCTCGAGTACCCAGGGACATAATGCACTGTGGAAGACCGCAGGGACCTCTGCCCAAGGAAGCCTGGGTATTGTCCAAGGTTTCCCCCACTGAGAGAGCCTGAGATATGGCCTCGTGGGAAGGGAAAGACCTGACTGTCCCACAGCCAGACACCCGTACAGGGTCTGTGCTGAGAAGGATCAGTGAAAGAGGAAGGCCTCTCTGCAGTTAAGATAAGAGGAAGGCATCTGTCTCCTGCTCATCCCTGGGAATGGAATGTCTCGGTGTAAAACCCAATCATACATTCTATTTACCAAGATAGGAGAAAACCGCCTTATGGCTGGAGGTGAGACATGCTGGCAGCAATACTGCTCTACTGCACTGAGATGTTTGTGTAAAGTCAAACATAAATCTGGCCTATGTGCACATCCAGGCACAGCACGTTTCCTTAAACTTACCTATGACACAAAGTCCTTTGCTCACATGTTTTCCTGCTGACACTCTCTGCACCATGACCCTATAGTCCTGTCACATTCCCCTTGCCGAGATAGTAGAGACAGCAATCAATAAATACTGAGGGAACTCTGAGACCAGTGCCGGCGCAGGTTCTCGCTTGCTGAGCGCCAGTCCCCTGGGCCCACTTTTCTTCCCCTATACTTTGTCTCTGTGTCTTATTTCTTTTCTCAGTCTCTCGTCTCCACCTTGCGAGAAATACCCACAGATGTGGAGGGGAGGCCCCCTTCAGTTGACTAAAAATAACATCCTAAATCCCCCAACTGACTGAACCAATTGGCCCTTTTTGGCCAATGGAACCCCAGAGAAACCTCAAAATCTGAGTTCCCAGCCATGACTGGGCGGGAGATTGGACATGTCTCATCACACCCCCTCCTTTTTTTCAGTTTAGACACAACTGACCAGCATTAATGTTGTAATAGAGATCGTAAGACTGATGGAATTAACTCTTTGTAACCATAAGATATCAACTTATAAACTAGACCTCAGGGCATGCCTGGCAAAGGTTAAGTCACCTACTCCTACACTTAAAGAATAAGTATATGTTCTAGTTGCCACAGGGTTTTTTGTGTTTTTTTTTTTTTTAATTCCTTTCTCTCTAGCAGCTAATCAAGCACTGGCCTTGAGTTAACCAATGTTGAAGCAGCTGCAGCCCACCCACCACCAGACTCTGACTGACTGTCTCCCAACTCCACCAGCCATAGCTACAGCTTTGATTGGACAAGAAACTGATTTCAGTAAGTTTCTCCTGGTCAGAGACCACTGACCACGGCGCGGTTCTGGCTGGTTTACAAAGGCTGCACAGTCAGTGCCGTTAAGTCTCTGCCTCAACTTTTGACATATAGGTGAATGTGTGATACATGGAACATACATGTTTGCTCATGATACATGCACAGAACTCCCCTTCATGAATACTCATAACCCCTTCTATATCTTGTTGAATATGTATACTCGGCTAGCCTACCTCACCCCTCCCTCCCTAGAAGTGCTTGCTTTCATTCTTTTAGCCTGAGACTGCACTTCCTGCTTGCAGGTTGTAATTCCCTTCTCAAGAAATATAGCTCTCCTTTCTAAATGCATAAAGTGTGTGATTTTAAGTTAACACCATACAAATATGTTGCTTCTCATTACTCTTTGCAGAATACTTTTAGTATGTATTCATGAATCTTGCTCAAGTTAAATATTAACGTGGTGTTTGCAAAATGTTGATTTTCTAACCCCGTCAGTCCTTCCAAATTTATTAATTGGCATTCTACTTTAAGTAATGTTCCCTCTTTCCCTCCTCCTTTACCTTCCTCCTTCTCTCCCTCCCTCCTTCCCTTCCTTCCTTCCTCTCTTTCTTTCTAAGGTGAATCATTAATTCTTATTTTGTTTAATGGCTTATACTCTATTACTGTTAGCATTCATTTTTATGTGGCTAATTGCCCCAGCTTTAGCCAGTAGAAAATGTCTCCTAGCTGACTTCTATGCCATTCTGACATGTCCCTTTCACTTTTTGAGCATTTCCTACTCTATAGACCAAGACATTCCAGGATTATCTTGTACTTGGTCCATCTTTTCTCTAGAATTAGCCATTTCTCCAAAATGCCACAGTTCCTTTCACTATGGAATGGTGTTTAGAAATCAAGATCTGCATGCAAAATGTGCTCATTGCTGCTGGGCTGCCAGTGTTTCTAGGCCCTTCCATTGGAAAATGCCACTTCTGACTCTTATTCTAAAAGTTCGTAATGATACCCATGGATCCTTCCTTGCCTTTTCCCTCCTGTAATTCTCTCTTCAACACTGAGAATGCTGGCTTCTAACACAATCGATATGGTTGCTCATTTTTCTTAATTCTACAACATACCTAAAAGAGTTTCAGAATCACTACACTGTACGGCAAAACAAACCTGCTGAGATTTCAAGGTTTGCTTGCAGTTTTCTTTTTTTCCCCATCAAATTGAAGACATATAGTAAACTACTGTGTTCAGAAGTTGTTTAGATTAGTTTTTTTCCCATCACTGTGGTTATGTTATTCACCTGAAATACAGTAAGGTTTATCTGTTTCTGCCTGTATTCAATTTAGAGTATTTCTCCCTATCTTTATTTCATTTTATTTTTGTAAGCAGATGAATCATTAACCACAATTCCAAAATTCAAAACTACAAACAAGATATATTCCCCATCCCTTTCACCCCATTCCCATCCACATTTATACAAAAATATTTCATTCATTTTGGGTTATCCTCCCTGTGTTGCTTTTTGCAAGAATAGTAGGTATTTTAAACTCCAGAGCAAAGCACCATAGAGAGAGGTGGGATGGGTGTGAGTGGTGGCTGCCTTGTGAATGGTGGCAGGGGCTCAAAAGTGAAAGGAGAGATGTGGCAGAAGAGAAGTGTTCTCAGGTAGAACAATTTTAAGGAAGAAAACATATGTGTGCAGGGTTCCCCTAAAGCTCTCCATGCCTGTGAGGCCCAAGAAAACATTGTTTCCCCAGGAGTATGTGGGTGCTCAGCCTAAGGACCCACAAATTAGCAAGAGAGTTGTCAGCAACCAGGGCCCACGATACAGAGGCTTTCTTCCCCTCTATTTGAGACTGTCCTGGCCACAGGGAATTGATTCCACACATCTGGCCTCCCAAGTGCCACACAGGGGCAGAGCAACACCTCCATGCCTAAGCTTCTCAACCTTTAACGTGCACAGCAATCCCAAGGAATCCTGTTAAAATGCAGGCTCAAATTCAGCAGGTTTGGAGCGCCCCTGAGAGTCTGCAGTGCTAACAAGCTCCCAGGTGTCACTGCTAACACTCATCCAAGAACCACAGTTCAGGTAGCAAAGTAGAGCACTGGGTCTCAGGTTTGGCTGCACACTGGAAACATGTGGAAGCTTAAAAAAAATACAATGGTCTCCACAGCCGGTGATTCTGACATAGGTGGTACAGGGTGCATACAGCGTGCAGCCTGAACATCAGAACTTTGTAATGGTTCCCCAGGTGAGACCAAGGGGCAGCCAGGTGAGGAACTCCGCTCTGGAAACCAAATTTGGCAATTATTTTATTATGTTAACTTTCCATCAAATGTTGACCTTTGGTGAAGGGAGATGACATGTCAACGATTTCTGCTGAACTGCATTGCTCCCTGAAATTCCTCCTTCCACCCAAATGAGGCCGTAATAGGAGCTTCAGGATGCAGAACATCAGTTCTAATAAAGGAGCATGTTTGGCCTCAGACTGACACATTTTGCAGCATATTGCTGTTAGGATATGTTCACCGAATCATTTGCCATAGACAACACTTCTTTTATGATGATGAAAAATCTTAAGCGTCTTCTTTTTGTCCAACAATGAGTAAATTAAACGACATTTTCATAAGGAGGAAGGGCAAGTGTTCAATGAAAATTCTGACATGGTTTGTGGAAATATTTCTTGGCTCCACTTCCTAAAGGTGCCCTACCAGGTGTCCCGTGTGCCTGGATAACCTACCTGCATTGAGATTGTGCACACACACACACACTCCACAACACAGAAACATACATAAGACACACACACACAACACACAAAAGCAATTGTGTTCTAGCCTGGTGGCACAACCCCTGTCCACCAGCCTGGTGCCCTCCCGCAACCCACATTTATGGCAATGATTTGTTGAAGTGGCACCACCAGCAACCTGAATTACCTTGCCTTTAAAGGAAAATGTGCCAGTAAGCTTCCGATGCACCATGGAGGATCTGTAATTTGGAACCATTAAATTTATGTCTTTTTCTCAAAACTATTTCATGTTCTTTGTCGTGAGACTAACAACATGACTGAACTTCATGGTTCTAACTCCAGTTATAGATATTTCTAGAAAAATGCTTACACCTTGAAATGGAAGGTAACCTTGGGGCACAGTTATTGTACTGTGCTCAGCGCTGGAACGTGGTGTTGCAGGGGCTATTTGCGCTTGGACCTTAGATGCAAATTCCTGTTTAAATAAATATTCTTAACTTTTTTTTTACATCATTTCAGGCCTTTACTCTTCAGCAAAAGCAAACAAGATTCTTAACCAAAAGTGGAGCAAAACTGTGCATGTGTTAAGTAGCAATATCTTTGCATCTGTTATTTTTCATTTTGGCCAAAAGACCCAATTTATGCTACATTCTTTCTCCAGACACGTAAAATTACCTTGCTTGTATATAACATTACCATGTGGGATGTTTTTAATGCTTTTGAAGTCTGTGCCAATAAAATGCCCTCAGCTTACAGGGGGGTGTGGGCACAGGGCAGAGACAGCCCGTGCTCAGCCTCCTGTCTGGAGCCTCTGTTCGCTGTGCCCGTTGGGGCCAGAGAGGAGAGAGGGCTGCCTGGCCTGGCGAGCCACGGTCTCCTTTCCTGGCAAGGTGCTTCTCACCGCCCTCAGCCCAAGCTGGGCCACGCACTTCCTCGCATTCTCCTGAGGGGCTCTGCTTGCAATGCAACTTCTAGTGCTGACTTAGCTTCCTGGGGCTGCCGTAACAATGAACCACAGACTGGGGGACTTAAAACAACAGGAATGTATCATCCCCCGGTTCTGGAGGCTGGAAAGTCTGAAGTCAGCAGGGCCGCCTCCCTGAGACTTGGAGAGTCCTTCACGGCCCCTCCCCAGCTCCTGGGGGTGCCCTGAGTCTCAGGGTTCCTTGGCTTTAGATGCACCACGTCTATCTCTGCCTCCATCTCAGGACTTCTCCCGTGGAGTCTTCACACAGGGTTCTCGCCTCCCCATAAGGACAGCATCATGTCGGACTCAGGCCCACCCTCATGACCCCCATGACTTCATCATGTTTGCAAGACCCAATTTCCAAATAAGGTCGCATTCACAGGTACCGGGCTTTCGGGCTCCAGAACCCTGGTTTTCAGGGGACACAACTCAACCCGTAACAAACAGCAAGTCTGGGCTTTTCCAAGCTGCGCAAACGCCACTGCCCTGGCTCCAAGTTCATGCAGCATCCTCCACATGCCAACCAAAAGGTACCCTCTTCAGAGCAACCAACAGACCAGCACCTCTGTGAGGGTCTCTTCAGGTAATGCCAGGGTGGGGCTGCCTCTCATGTGCCCTTTCTCCCCTGCCTTCCCTCAGCCCTGGGAGGACACTCTGCTTCCCCACGCTCCTCCCCAAGCCCAGCATCATCCTCAGTCTTCGTCATCTGTCCTCCCCCAAGACACCTTTACCTCCTCCCGCAGAGCCCCTCGGGTGGCGTGAGTCTCTCCTGTCGCAGCTCACGGGCCCCCATCTCTGCCTGCTGTGAGGTGGGGAAGGAGCCTGATCTCCCGCTTGGGCAGTGAGGGAGGGAGGAAGCCGTGATTCTCAGGCACTGATTTTTGTCCCTGCCACCCATACCACAGAGACAAACCCTGGTTATGTAATAACGAGGCTGAGGACTCCTCAGTGGGAGGACAGCCCCTCGTGGAGGCTGAAGCCCATTGCTGCCCACTCGGTCTCCCGGCTCCCTCGACGGCCCAGCCTGCCTGCCACCTCCTGCCGCCTCCTGCTGCCTCACCTGGGGCCTGCTAGTGTCCACCACGGTCATCGCCATGGTGCAGATGGTGCAGGAGGGGCAGAGGCACGGGAAGCCCCTTGTGGCCTGGTTTCCCTCTTGGTTTTCCTCTGCCCTCATCCCCTGGGTGAGAGGAGCCTCCTGGCTGCCACCCACCCACTCACATGCACCTCTGGGCGGTTCCCTCGCTGTGTCTGCCGGGACAAGGCACTGTGGCCTGCGTGGTTCACACATCAGAAAGCTCCCTCGCAGTCTGAAGGCGGGGAGGTGAGATCAGGGTGAGGAGGGCTGCGCTCCCTCTGGTTAGGCCTGGGAGGTGAACTCACCCTGGGGCTGAGAACTGGGCAGAGGCCTCCATGGGGGGCTGGGCTGGGGGTAACTGCACAGCAGGGGCAGGGGCTGAGCTGCAGGATGGGGAGAACCTGTGTGGGGCTGCTGTGGGGTAGATGGGGCTAAACCAGGAGGCCCTGCTTGAACGAGGAGAGCACGGAGGCTGCCCACAGGGGTGTGCCATGCACAGCGTCTCCAGATGCTTTACGCGGTGCTCCAGCCGGCGTTAGGTACGTGGAGTGAGGCCCTGGATTAGGGAGAGGAGCAGGAAACACTCTTGTTCCACTACAGCTCGGGCCCAGGACCCGCCCTTGACTGGGGGCAGGGCCTGAGTATTTCACACTCACCCTCATCCCTTCACTTCTCGGTCCCTTGCTCTGGCAGAAAATGCTCAATGACTAACCCTAGATTGACGGATTTTGCCTACAGTGAGATGAATTCTCTTTAAGCAATTTGTTCCTGTCAGTGGATCAGCTTTAGTCTGTGAAAACTTGATTTGCTTAACCTTTGTTTGAGAGATAGGAAACTGTCTGGCATTGCAGGGTTTGACGAACGACAGAGCTGCACAGTCACAGAGGAGAGGGAAACGGTTCTGAAGCCTAACCACCTCTGTCTCCACCCACCCCCACCCCACCCGCCGCCAGGTGACCGTCCACACAGGGCAGGAGTGAGCTGCACATTTGGGACAGCAGAGCCCGGCAGCAAAGCTTGAGGCTCACGGGGTGGGAGTGTTGCTGGGGGTGGAGAACAAGGGCCCCACCCAGAAAGGGCAGAAGTGACACGAGGGGGAAGGCAGATCCGCCAGGGCAAATAAGTTCAAGTCAGGATGGGCAGACAGGCGGCAAAAGGAGCTATGCAGGAGCCACCCCCAGGATGAGAAAGAGAAGGACCCTACTGGGCAGCTGGGCTTCTGAGCCCACCTCCTCGTTTCCCTCTTGCCTCATCCCACCCCAGTGAGAAGTGACTCCACTGCT
Organism: Colobus angolensis palliatus; assembly: GCF_000951035.1. NCBI lineage: Eukaryota > Metazoa > Chordata > Mammalia > Primates > Cercopithecidae > Colobus > Colobus angolensis. The sequence continues at coordinate 21,262,849 of NW_012114252.1, read as the reverse complement.
GTCCACTTCACATTTATTTGTGGGTGGACCTGCCTGCTGCCTCTGCTGGGACGAAGCACCATAGACCAGGTATTTGCACAATGGAATCTCTTCTCTCCCAGCTCTGGAGGCTAGAAGTCCAAGATCAAGGTGTGGGCCAGCAGCACTTCCTCCAGGAGTTCCTTCCTTGCGCCTCCAGCTCCCGCAGTGGCCGGCCATCCCGACTGTGCCTTGGCTTGTAGACATCCGTGCCTCGCTGCAGCCTCTGCTTCCAGTGTCACGCCACCCTCTTTCCTGGTGTCCCTCTGAGTGTCCTCTCCTCTATTTATGGAGACACCAGTCACTTGATTTCGGGCCCACCCTACTCCAGAATGACCTAATCTTCACTCATGACATCTACAAAACCTCTATTTTCTGTTTCTTTTTCTTTTTGAAATGGAGTCTTACTCTGCTGCCCAGGCTGGAGTGCAATGGCATGATCTTGGCTCACTGCAACCTTCGCTTCCTGGGTTCAAGCGATTCTCCTGCCTCAGCTTCCCAAGTAGCTGGGATTACAGGCACCCACCACCATGCCCGGCTAATTTTTATATTTTTAGTAGAGATGGGGTTTTGTCATGTTGGCCAGGTTGGTCTTGAACTCCTGACCTCAGGTGATCCACTCACCTCGGCCTCCCAAAGTGCTGGGATTACAGGTATGAGCCACCACGCCTGGCCAAAAAACCCTATTTTCACATAAGGCCAGATTCTGAGGCTCTGGGTAGACATGGATTTGGCAGGGACACTATTCAAACACACTACAATAAGTGATGTCATCAAGGTGGAGAAATAGAAAAATAGAAAGAGAAAACTTCTGTCTCCGTTTTGTGTCTCTGTGATCTTATGAGAACGTCCCAGAACAATGTATTCGTCCTTAAATGATGTTAGCTCCAGGCAATTCAGCCCAACTCCGCATCTAAGCCTCAGAAGACCCAGCGGGACCCATCGCCTTGTGTGCTCAAGACTCCAGTGCAAGCAACTGCCCTATCCTGCTGCCACTGGCCCCACCACCGCCGCTGGCTCGATACACACCAGGGCTGGGGCTGGTGGCGTCAGAGTCACATCAGTGGACATGTCCACTGGGGAGTGTGTGGGAGACCTTGGGGTCTGACCAAGGCTGTGATAAATAAAGAGGTGAAGACAGAGTTAGCTCTAAGTCCTCTCTCTGCCGTGCACTAGCTGTGCGGCCTTGGGCAAATCTCTGAACCTCTCAGAGCCTCAGTTTCCTTATCTGGGAAATGGAGACATCAATGGCTACTGTTTACTGGGCACTGTGACGTGCAGCAGTGCTCTAAGGCATTCCTGCATTAACTCGCTTAGTCCCTGTAACAACTGTAGGAAGAGCTTTCCATTATTACTGTCATTGCAGAGACAGGAAAGAGCTTAAGTGACCTGCCCGAGGTCATACTGCCTTAAGAAGTGGGTCTGGGTTTTGGACCAGAAGTCTGAGTCCTGACACTGAGCAACTACTCCTATGGCTTCCCACGCATGGCCATCAAAAGGGGACAACTGAAACGTCATGGCACCAGGCAGCCCGCATGAGGCACCGCCATCAAACAGATGCTGATGGCAGACAACAGATGGCCCTGCGGGTGTGCTCACAGCAAGACCTGGTGAAATCACGAAGGCAAAGGTCTGATCGAGTTTGGAGGTGTGTCCCCTCCCAAATCTCATGTCGCAATGTGACCCTCAGTGTGGGCGTGAGGCCTGATGAGAGGAGATTGGATCATGGGGGCCGATCCCTCGTGAATGGCTGAGCACCATCCCCTTGGTGATGAGTGAGATCTGGTTGTTTAAAAGTGTGTGGCACCTCCTGCTCTCTGTCTCTTGTTCCCAATCTTTTCACGAGACGTGCCTCCTTCCGCTGTACCTTCCACCATGAGTAACAACTCCCTGAGGCCTCCCCAGAACCTGGGCAGATGCCGGTGCCATGCCTCCTATACAACCTGCACAGCACGAGCCAATTAAACCTCTTTTCTTATCAATGACCTAGTCTCAGGTATTTCTTCGTAGCAGTGCAAGAACGGCTGAACACAAGGTCCCATACAAAGTTGCTAATCTTTTTTCTTTCTTTCCCTAGAAGCTCTACCTTCCTCGCCAGGAGTTTTTGTCTCCTGTAAAGGCTTCCAGGTCTAACTGGTGAGCAGTCTGGACTTTTTGCGGCGTGTGAATGGAATCCTCCCTCTAACTTGTGATAAACATATGAAGAAAAGTTGAGCCACTCATATACCCCAGCAACCATCCATCCATTAACACTGCTAAGGACCAGTGCTAGGAGATCCAGAGTCTAGGGGCTTCAATGGGTCCAGCCCACGAGCAGCCTGAAGTTTATCAGGGAGGCCAAAAAGACAAACACCTATGGTAACAGGTGGAATGCGGTGAGGAGAAAAGTATTCTCTGATTGGAGGAGCAGTCACAGGGGACTCCATAGGCCGGGCAGCTTGTCCCCAACATGGCCGAGGTATTCTTGGCTCTTCACAGACCCATGAACAAATGCCCCACCATCAGAGGACATTGGGTAGGGTGCCCATATACCCTCAGCAGACACTGGGCATGGTACTTGTCCACTGTGTTAGACCTTTCTTGTGTTGCTATTAGTAAGTACCTGAGGCCAGGTGCCGGTGGCTCATGTCTCTAATCCCAGAACTTTGGGTGGCCAAGGCAGGCGGATCATGAGGTCAAGAGATGGAAACCATCCTGGCCAACATTGTGAAACCCCGTCTCTATTAAAAATAAAAAAAATTAGCTGGGCATGGTGGCACACACCTGTAGTCCCAGCTGCTCAGGAGGTTGAAGCAAGAGAATCACTTGAATCCGGGAGGCAGAGATTGCAGTGAGCCTAGATCACGCCACTGCACTCCAGCCTGGGCAACACTGTGAGACTCTTTCAAAAAAAAAAAGTACCTGAGACTGTGTAATTTATAAGAAAAGAGTTTTAATTGGCTCACAGTTCCACAGGCTCTACAGGAAGCATTGTAGCTTCTGCTTCTGGAGAGGCCTCAGGAAGCTTCCAATCATGGGGGAAGGCAAAGGGGCACCAGGCACATCACATGGTAAAAGCAGAAGTAGGAGAGGTAGGGGGCAGGTGCCACACATGTTTAAATGACCAGATTTTGCAAGAACTCACTCACTGTCTTGAAGATAACACCAAGCCATGAGGGATCCACTGCGATGATCCAGTCCCCTCCCACCAGTCCACACCTCCAGTACTGGGGATTACAATTCAACATGAGATTTGGGTGGGGACATCATCCAAACTCTATTATTCCCCATCATTAGACACTGGGCATGGTGCCTGTCCATAATCATTGGATACTGGGCATGGTGCCTGTCTACCATCACTGAACACTGGGCATGGTGCCTGTCCATAATCATTGGACAATGGGCATGGTGCCCGTCTACCATCACTAAACAACACTGGGCAT
>NW_012114252.1:21197448-21259192 GCF_000951035.1 Colobus angolensis palliatus | reverse complement strand
CTGGGCATGGTGCCTGTCCATAATCACTGGACACTGGGCATGGTGCCCACACACCCTCACTAGACAATGGGCATTGTACCTACCCACCACCCATGGACACTGAGCATGGTGCCCGTCTACCACCATTAGACACTGGACATTGCACCATCCACCATCACTGGACACTTGGCATAGCACCTGTTCATAATCACTGAACAATGGCTATGATGCCTGTCCACCATCATTGGGCATAGCATCTGTACACCCTCATCAGACACTGGGCATGGTCCACCATCATTGGACACTTGGCATGTCCAATGACCATAATCACTGAACAATGGGCATTGTGCCTGTCCGCCATCACTGGACACTGGGCAAGGCACTTGTACACTCTCATCAGACATTGGGCATGGTACACCATTATTGGACACTGGACATGGCGCCCATCCGCCATCAATTGACCCTGAACATACCTGTCCATCATCATTAGACATTGGACATGGCACCCATCCATCATCATAGCACACTTGGCAGGGTGCCTGTCCATAGTCGCCGGACACTGGGCCTGGTGCCCATCCAGCATCACTGGACACTGCGCATGGTACAGTCCCCACCACTGGACATGGGACACTGTCCATCCACCATCAAGAGACCCATAGCACTAGACATGGCACTCATCCATTCAGGCCTTTGAGAACACCCAGAGAAACAGGTTCCTTGGGCAGCAAAGCAGCCATGGGACTCTGGGGGAGCCATGCTCGGTGGGAGTGAAGGGCAGGCGGTGGGCAATGTGGCCAGAGAAATGCCTCACTGGGCTGACCTGTGTTCCCCAGCAGCTGACGGCTTTGTGGGTCAGTTTCCACCCTCTCCATGGGCTCAGCTGGCCTCAAGTGTTGGGAACCACCCCACTTTAAATGGATTAATCAACAAGCTCACATCAGCAAATTCACAACACAGCAAACTGAACCCTCACTGTCTATAGGGGACCTAGTATGAGGAGGAATCAGTTAATTTACGCAGACAGCTAATTACTCCTACAAGTAACCAATTACAAAGCCGCTGTTTCTTTGGAGGAACGCTGAGCCTGCCCACTGACGTCTGACCCAAGACACTGGACCTGCACTTGACCGTGGTCTGATGGAGGAAGCACCTGGGGACAATTCCAGCTGGTACAAGAGTTCACTCAGGAAAGCAGGGCTTGGAGCAGGGGCCACCTGCTGCTCAGGGTCAGTTCCCCTGCTACCAGTGTGACCCTAACCCTAACAGTGACGAACGTGAGCCTGGGCATGTGGACGAGAAGGAGCTTGAGGGGTGGGTAGGAACAGGAGCCCCGCCCCGGAGGCTGTGGCCACAGGGAGAGTTGGGAGAGTCTGAAGGAGCCCTCACCTGGAGCGTTGTTGCAAAGGAGTGTGAGCTCCCTTGAAAGCTAAGCCACACTCGGGGAGCTCCATTCCACACCCCGGAGCTATGGGCTCAGCCTCTCAGCACCCCAGGCTCAGCCTCTGAGTCCCGGCATGGGGAAGACGATGCCTGTGTGCCATGATTGTTGGTGGATTAAATCATTCACCAGGTGTCCATCTCCATCTGCAACAGTCACAACTGGCTTGGTAGAAGAGCTTGTTCTGCACTAGGCACAGTATTTGTGATTCCCCTCTCTTTAAATGAATTAATCAATAACATCATTGTCAGATTCACCATCAGCAAATTGAACCCCAAAATTAAACATCCAAAACACAGACTGACTCAGTGGTGGTGCCAAGGGGGGCTTAGGCAGAGATGTTCACATTTGTCGATCACCTTCACCAGGGCGTGGCCATGACTGGCACAGGGCTTCCAGCCCATCTGACCTTCTCTGCAGGCGCTGAACACTCCCAGCCTCCTGCATTTGGGTGGGGCCGTGTGATTCCTTTCAGGCCAATGGAGTGCAGCCCGAAGTGGCAAACCCACTTCCAGGATTGGCCTAAAAACTCTCACAAAATCATCTCCACTCACTGCACCCATCAGTCTGCTGCGAGGTGGTAAACTGCGATCCCCAAGTCACCTTGTAGAAAGTAATTTGCAGAAAATCAGACTGGACTGTGATGTAAGCTGGAAATCAGCCTGCACTGGATTCACCCTTTTCCTGTTTAGCAAAAAACAAGAAGTGCAGATGGCTGCCAGCGCTCATTTAATTTCACACAAACACACTCTCTGAGGCTGAAGCAAATCAGATTTTCAATGTGAAAATAAAATGTAAAAGCTGCTCTTGGAGTTATTTCTAAACAGAACTAGCATCAGAATTGTCTGAATCATCGGAATCTTCTATTTTTGAAAAATCAGATTCATCAAATGTATCTTTGGCCAAAAACTGTTCGAGAATGATGTTAACATCACACGGAGTCACGCTACGTTTTCTAGGATGTGACGTTTTCAGCGACTGAGAATTACTATATTTTGTAAATGGAAATACCATTACTAAAAACAGAATGGAAAGCAAAGTCGATATACTCGAGCACTGTGAAAATAATAAAAGCAAGATATTGTGTGGCAAAGTTATCTCGGGGTAAACGCTGCAGCCACAAGCACTACCAGTGAGTATTCTTGGGGCAAACAGGAAAGGGTTAAACTGCTGGGATCGGGGGTTATCTGTCACCAGGCTAACATTTGCTCAATTTGAATACGGAGCATGTATTTCTAAGAAGTTGCTGCCTGCATGGAACAAGCAACAAGTCACCTGCAGCCAGAAGCCACCCCCATTAGATTCCACAAAGCCTTAGTGAGAAGGATTGGTCAGCAGGGGAAGCTTAGAAATAGGACCAGCCTGGCCAATATGGCGAAACCTCATATCTACTAAAAATATAAAAATTAGCGGATTCTTGGCTCACTGCAACCTCCACCTCCTAGGTTCAAGCGATTCTCCTGCCCCGGCCTCCTGAGTAGCTGGGATTGCAGGCACCCACTACCACACCTGGCCACTTTTTCTATTTTTAGTAGAAATGGGGTTTTACCATGTTGGCCAGGCTGGTCTCAAACTCCTGACCTCAGGTGATCCACCTACCTCGACCTCCCAAAGTGCTGGGATTACAGGCGTGAGCCACTGCACCCAGCCTGAATCTCCAATTTCTAAGCTTCTTCAGAATGAAACCGTATTCGTTAGGCTATTTTAATGCCTGTTCTCTTGTGTCAAAATAAAACACGAACACACCAAGTGACACCACTCCGTTAATACTGGATTCAGTTCACTGCAGCTTGGATGTTTAACTTTCCAAATTATGAGAAATGAGCCAGGCACAGTGGAGCATGTCTCTACTCTCAACTACTCAGGAGGCTGAGGCAGGAGGATCACTTGAGGCCAGGAGTTCAAGGCTGCAGTGAGCTAAGATTGTACCACTGCACTCCAGCCTGGGCAACAGAGCAAGAAATAAAATTATAAGAAATGATCATTCATCATAAAATTAACTTTTGATATCCAATATTAAGAGTTAGGCCAGGCGTGGTGGCTTATGCCTTTAATCCCAGCACTCTGGGAGGCCGAGTTGGGCGAATTACTTGAGGTCAGAAGTTCAAAACCAGCTGGGCCAAGAGGGTGAAATCCTGTCTCTACTGAAAATACAAAAATTGCATGGCGTAGTGGCGGCGGCGCCTGTAATCCCAGCTACTTGGGAAGCTGAAGCAGGAGAGTCTTTGAACCCGGGTGGTGGAGGTTGCAGTGAGCTGAGATCACACCACTGCACTCCAGCCTGGGTGACAGAGGGAGATTCTGTCTCAAAAACAAAAAGAAAGAAAGAAAGAAAAAGAAAAAAAGTATTAAGAATTAAAGATGTTTGAACTTCCTGACTTCTTACACAGGCATAGTTCTTATAATATCAAACAGACGAGCACCACCTGCTGTGCTCATTCCCATGCTTGGGTTGAAAAAGACAGAAGCAAGCTCAGGCTGGAGCGAGGAAAGGATACAGAGAGGTTTTGCATGAGGGCTGTCTCAGGACCCCAAGCCTCAGGAAGTGGCTGCAACCCAAACTGCAAAGACCACAGCACTCTTGTTCTCAGCGTTTAGCCTCCACCTCTGTGTATTCGCTTTGCTGCCCCGTCTCTAGACGGCTCTCACTGCTTGCCTGGGCTCCAGGCTACATGAAACGGTTCCACCCAGGCAGAAGACAAACTTTATTCCAGATTTGCAGAGGGTCTAGCCTGAACCAGTCCACCATGGATGGGAAGTGGGCCCCAGAAAGCACACAGGGCATGGGGCTGGGCCTCCCCAGATCGGGGACCCTGAACCAGGAAGCCATTCCCTGCAGGAGCCACCACCCTTGGAGGACACTCAGTTCCCCACGAAGCCCTCGCTGTCCAGTTCCACTGCTGCTTGTGTTCGCTGGACACTACGTGCCCATTTCACAACTAAACAGTTAAATCCTCGAGGGAATCATCCCTTATTTCTAAGGGTTTTCTTAGGTGGGCAGGATGGATAGGCGGGAAGCAGAGTCCTCAGTGGAAACATTAACTGCAGAGATAACCACTTCAAAGTGAGGCAGTCCTCAAGTTCCCTGTGTCCACAGAGTCCGCTGGCAACGCCATCAGACACCTGAAAGTCATCCCCTCGGTAACAATCAGCCGGCAGCAGCTGGATTAGTGGCCCGTCACCAACAACCAACACACCTGCTGGCACTGGAGACATGTCAGTGCCTCCCAAACCACAGGACACTTTTGAAAAACAAACAAACAAAAAAAACCTTAAGCATTTATGTACTGAAAGCTATTTTCAAGAGATATTATAGGAAAACACGGGCATAAATAAAATTGTATTGTATATTGGAATCTGGTTGAGATAATAAGTTTTAGATATGTGGTAATTTTCTACTGAACCCAAAAGAGAAAAATGGAAAGCCACGTTGCCAACAAGAAATACGTTGTATTTATAAATAGAAGTATATAGGCTGCAAGTAAACACAATAAATTTACTTGTAAATTTACAAGTACTTCACATATAATATAAAAGCAAATATAGACATTATATTTCAGGAAATGTCAGCAAATAGATAGCAAGCCACAATATGAAATGAATTAGAATAAATTTATATCAGATTCATACTGACAAGGTAAATGCATTACTAAAAATGCATACAAAATATGGAGCAAAAAAATAAATTTGAATGAGTCTTTACAAAGGTATCCACAGTACATGTGAAGAAAAACATAGTCCAATAAAAATGAAACAATACAGAACACAAGAATTCATGTGAAATAATTACAATGCCAGGTAACAGAAATGTCACTAAATATTTAATACCTGGTGAGTCGTAGGGAAAAAAGTAAGTTCTGCTTGAACCTAGCAGCAATGTCACCATTGCTTTAGGATCACACCTCTGGACGGTATTCAGTTCAAATCTTAAACGTAGGAAAAGCTCAGGTTCTGTATCCAATCGACTGTGACCTACAGCAGAGGCTGAGGCTGGAGCCTTTGCCCGGGTGCCTGATGATGCTGCCCATCACCAGCAGGGGGCAGTGTTGTCACCCACATCCCAGGAAACTCATGTCCCCAAAGAAAGCCATGGGAGGCAGGGACGTTCCAGGACGTATTTTTGAGAAAATAACATGTATGGTACCTAAAACAACATCAAACCTCAGTTCATCTGGGAACGATGCTTGGGGGAGTCACCAATAACTTCGCAGCAGCATTCAAGTCAAACCACAGCCCCTCCCCAAGCACTGGGGAGCATGGGGGTCTCTGGAACCTGTACCTGCCTCCAACCCGTCAATCCGCAGAGCAGCCCTCTCCTCCCTGTGGCAGTGGCAGCATCAGTGCCATTGGCGGAGGCCTTCAGTGGACTGTGCCAACCCACCCACCAGCAATGCGTCTGGCCCTTCATAGAATCAAAGACTACCATTTGGCTAAGAGAGATCAAGATTGTCCCCCAAACTAGAAAGCTGCTCTCAACACTGAGAGTTTTCATTTCGTACTTGTCAAAAGAGCAGTTTTTACTTATTTAGACATAGGTTTTCATTCATATCACTCCTTTGTATACTTAACTAGGAAAATAAAGCAAAAACAATTGGTCTCGATTCCTCTGAGCTTCTTCGGGGTACGTCTGTCTTCCCAGTCATCGCTCCGAGCAGGACCACACGGCTGGCCTCCTTGTGCCACATCCTCTCCTGTGGCCTCAGGAGCTTGAACTGGGGGCATTGTGAGGGTCCCCACCACCATCTGCCAGTGGCTTCTGTCCCACAAGTTTCTATGTAGACAAGGAGACAAGGCAGCTAGTCGTGTCCTGAATCCAGAGGTAGTAAAACGGGGACAAACAAGCCTCTTAGAGCTGGGAACACATGGTGTGTGGCATCTATAAATACATGTGTATGCAAATGTACACTATGTATGCATATATTTATTAAATAGGTATTTTATATATAATAAAATATATATTAAAGATAAAAGACATTAAAATGCTAGCAGTGTTGTCTGGTGGTGGCAGTCGAAGTGATGTAGTAACCGCTTCTTTTTTCCTTTATTTCACCATGTTTCACTGTTTTCTACGTGGAGCTTACATTTCTTTTTGAGTAAGATTACTTTAAGAAACAACAATAACAGGCCGGGCGCGGTGGCTCAAGCCTGTAATCCCAGCACTTTGGGAGGCCGAGACGGGCGGATCACGAGGTCAGGAGATCGAGACCATCCTGACTAACAAGGTGAAACCCCGTCTCTACTAAAAAATACAAAAAAAACTAGCTGGGCGAGTTGGCGGGCGCCTGTAGTCCCAGCTACTGGGGAGGCTGAGGCAGGAGAATGGTGTGAACCCGGGAGGCGGAGCTTGCAGTGAGCCAAGATCCGGCCGCTGCACTCCAGCCTGGGCGACAGAGCGAGACTCTGTCTCAAAAAAAAAAAGAAACAACAATAACAAAGTAAAAACACCTCCTGCAGAGTCAACACAATTTCATCTAAATCACAGTGAGGTTTCTTTCCTTATGGACCTTGAAAAACTGATTCTCAAACTTACATGGAAATAAATGAAGGACCAGGTACAGCCAGGACCCTTGTTCTTCAGGAAGGACATGTTTGGGGATGTGCCCTCTCAAAGCTGAAGACGACTCCAAAAGCTAAGTCTATAGAACAAGCAGCTGGGCAAGACCATGAATACACGGGTGGTGCCACAGAGCAGGTCAAGCCCACTCTCACCCAGAAAACAGACCTCCATTAAAGCAGGCCTGCCCTGTGTAATAATAGCATATGCATAAGTATGTAAACAGCAAATAAACACTACTCAATAAGCAGTACTGAGGCAATGCACTGAACAAAGGAAAACGAGATTACATCCCTACTTCACATTATATTTTTAAAAATCAATTCCACATGGATTAAAGACTTCAATGTGAAAAAAAAGAAAAAACCACTATGAAACTCTTACACAATGAGATAGAGGTTATCTCCTAAACCTCACAGCAGGGAGGGCTCGTAATACACTCACACACACAATCATGAAAATAACTAACAAACTGAACTATGTTAAAATTGAGAACTTCTACTCATCAAAGGACACCATCCCACCAAGAGATTAAAAAGACAAGCCAGGAAGTAGAAAAGAATGCCTGGGCATGTACCTGACAAAACATTCATATCCAGCAGATGTGGAGAATTGATATCAGTCAACAAGGTAAACGACAAACAACCTAATAGACAAGTGCTCAAAAATCCTCACCAGACAATTCACAGAAAAGGAAACAATAAGCTACCATTTTATACTTAAAAATCGGGCAACAGCGAATGCTGGCAGAAATTTGAATGTAGCAAAAAAGGGACTTGTGCTCAATTCTGGGGAAGGTGGAAACTTGGGCGACCACTTTGGAAAGAACTGGGCGTTATCTGGTAGATGTGAGCATGTCCGTTCCATGGCCCATAACAGCCCTTCTTTGTTGTATGCCTGGAAAAATTCTGGTCCTTATGTAGTAGGGATGTGTAGAAGAATGTTCACACCGGCATTGTTTGTAATAGTAAAAACATGTAAGCAATACAAACATCTCCATCAGTAGTAAGCTGGATAAACAGACTGTAGTCTGCTCTGTGTTAAAACACTCCACAGCAGTGATGCAGAATGAAATAAAGCCGCTTGAATTCACATGATGTATCTTGAGCAAAGAAAAGTCATAGAAGACTATGTAATGTAAGATTCCATTTGTGTAAGTTTCACAAACACCAAAACCGAGCAGGACGTTTCTACACTGAGCATACATAGTGGAAAACACAAGGAAAAGCACAGGAACGGTTGCGTGCCCTGCAAGTGGTGCCTCCCGTGCAGGAGCAGGCCAGGGTGCCCACGGGCAGGGGTGTGTCACCGGGGGTGCATATGCAGGTGTTTGTCCTTATTCTTTTTCCTTAAACAGATATGCAAATTTTAGGTACTCTTTGCATATGTATAATCTATTTCACAACATAAGGGGAACAATAAAAAAACACTTGGTAAGAAATATGTATTATTTTTCTTCAATGTTGATGGAAACATTTTCTGTACAAGAAGAGGAAGAAGAGGCTGATGAAGACTATTTTTAAGGGGATTAATTGATGCTGGGGTTTGGTGTTGCTGGTTGCTATTTTTATCTTTTCCAAGCCTATGGTCTCCATTTGCCTTGCTACACCTTAGCAATGACCGTGGACTTCAGGGCACGTGGTTGTGGGAAGCAGCAGGAGGGGGAGCTGCCAGCCAGGCCACACTGGCAGGGACTCTTGTGGGACCTGCCAAGCCCATAACGGCCTCCTCACAGTGCCACAGAAGCCTCGGTTCTTGTAGAGGGACCACTGCCATCAGAGTTGTCCAGCCTCAGCCCCACCTCCACCCAACTCACACCCAGCAAGCAAACTCCAATCCCACAGCAATGATCACTTGGCCCTGAGTACAGCTCTGCCTTTAAGGAAGGAGCATGGGAGCCCCGGCCGCTTCTGTCCTGTCCACTTGGTTACAATTCTTGCTGTAAATTAATACTCATCTCAGATTCTTGTGAGTTCTTTTAGCATCCATTCTTAGGTAGTTGATCAATTATTCTGTACTATCTACTGACTTTCTGGGCTTCTAAAATTGAAGCCAAACTCTGAAATGTGGCAATACCACCCTGTCTAGGCAAACATCACAGTGGGAACCTGTGTGGTCCCACACAGGTTTGTACAGGTGACAACTGGCTTTGCTCCCTGCCTTTCCAAGGTGTTGGAAGGAGCTGCTGCAACATTTCCATTTTGCAGATGAGAGTACTGAGGTGGCAGGGAGGTTGGGTAAACTGATCAAGGTCTTTCGAGCTGGAAGTGGCTGCACAGACTGGTTCCAAAGTCAACATCAGAGTGAACGGCAGAGGATGGGGCCCCTGCTGTTTGTGCACCAGGGTTGTCTGTGAATCAGAGCTTTGTGGTTTGGGGAGTGAGGCTGCCACACATTTTTGGTGAATTTGACAGTGGAAATGTTCCAGCATAGACCCATCTTGTTTTTGCATGATTCCCCCTCTTGCCTTGATTAGAAGATGCCCAGCTAGTCCAAAGGCCCCATGACCGCTGCTTCTGGGATGCTATTTAGTCACTTCCCAGAGAAATATTTATTCCTTAAGTAAATAGAAATGGATCCATTTACACGTTTGTGGCCACAGGGAAAGGCACCTGATGCTCAGGAAGAGGGCTCTGCCCTCTCTTTTCACCAACAGGACATAGAAGGGTCATGAGGCCATGAAATGCACTCACCCTTCCGTCACCCTGTTCTGAAAAGCCTTCTTAACTGTAACCTGCCCTATAGGCCTCTCAAAGGAAGTCGATGGAAAATCCCGTGCAGGACGCGAGGTATTGACTAATGTTGCAAAAACACACCTACTTCGGAATTATCTGGTTACCAGAAGACTTTTCCCTCTGGAAATTCTCCGAGGCTGCCCGGCCCCAAGGCGGGGGTGAATCGTAAAGTACCAAGGAGCCCAAAGCCTTAGAGCACCTGGCTCAGTGATTAAAGAAAGCAAGATGGAGATGACAGGTTTGAGGCTGGGAAAAAGAGGGAGAAATTAAAACAAACAAACAAAAACCGCAGAGGCCAGAAAGGTCAGAGACCTAGGAGCAGCTGACAGAAAAGAAAGCTTCAGATGTGAGCAGCAGCAGGGCAGATGCTGTCGCCATGAAGCCCCTTTTCAGACACAAAGCCCTCCACAAAATGATGCTGTATGTGGATTTTCTTCTGCACACCTTTCCCCATCCCCAATTAGAAGGATTTGAAGAACTGCATTAAGGATTTTGAGCATATTAATACATTGAATATTTGGAAGAAATACTAATAAAAGTTGTCTCTTACTATATTACCCATCACAGAATGGAATGCATATACACCACTGTAATAGGTTTTCTAGAAACAAACACAAACAAAAAACCAGAACCAACAGGATATGTGTATACGTATATATAGATTACTTTTAAGGAATTGGCTCAGGTGACTATGGAGGCTGGTAAATTTGAAATCTGCAAGGTGGGCCAGCAGGCTGGAGACCCTGGGAAGACCATGTCTGCAGCTCCTGCTTGCTCAGGGAGGTTAATTTCTGTTCCATTCAGGCCTTCAGCTGACCTACTAGCAAGCCCACCCACTAGAAGGTGTCACCTGCTTTACTCAAAGTGCATGGGTTTAAATGTTCATCTCATCCAAAAACATCCTGACACGGATATCCAGAATGAGGTTTGACTTCACATCTGGGCCCAGCCACATGGACACATAAAATTAAGCATCAAAACCATGTAGACGTGTGTTGTTGACACTGAGAGGAAGGCAGGGCTTGGCGCACAGCTGTGACTGCTGTTCGTGGATTTAGTGTCCTTCAATGTCATCTAAGCTTCATGAGGACAGGGATTTTTTTTTTTTCTTCACTATGTTTCCAGTGCCTAACATTTAATACATAAAATAAAATAAAATAAAACACTGTTGACCACATGACTGTGTTGCTGTTGTTTGGAATTAGTGTGTTTGGCTGTGCGTGCACTCATTTGGGAATTGGTCCCCCTGCTGGACAGACTAAGGTGGCACCACAGTCCCCACCTCCTGGTGTGTTCATGTCTTGCTGGAATCCTGTCCTTGATGTGGGGAGATCTGTGACTTGCTTCGGATAGCATGTCTCTCCCATGATCCAGGTACATTCCCTGGCCTCCACCCACAGCCAACTTGCTCTAGAGCCTCCCTGCTGGCTGATGAAGTAAGAGGCCACACTGGAAACTTCTGTGTGGTGAGAGACTGAGGGCAGCCACTCACAAGCAAGGACCTGGGGCCCTCAGAGAGAAAGTGAACTCTGCCAACAGCCTGTGGGAACTTCCAAAGAGGTGGATTCTTTTCCAGCCCATCCTCGGATCCTCCACATGAGAACGCAGCCCAGCCAACACTTGACCGTGCCTAGTGAGAGCCCGGGCAGCGGACCCAGCACAAGTGTCCGGAAACCATGAGTTAACGCATGTATGCATGGCTCCAAGCTTCTCAGCTGCTTACACAGCTACTGAAAATGGATGCAGCCCCCATACAGTTGCTCCTGTAGGAGTGGGAAGACAGCCGGCTGGTGAAAGAACCCAAAGAAGATCCACGTCTGAGGCCTGGGTTTGCCAACCCGTGTCACCTTGGGCAGTTCCCCGGCTGATTTCTCTAAGCCTCTGTTTCCTCACCTGCAAAATAGTCCATCCCTAAAGTCTTTTTCTGTTCTGTGACTCTTTCATTCCTGAGGCAGGAAAGTTTGGAAGGAAAGCAAAGGTCAAAAAGAAGCCCTGGAGGTTTGAAGGTCAAGTTGCCGAGACAGGCGGTAGTGTGAGGGGGACGTCGTGAGAGGAGTGTCCTGAGGGGGACGTTGTGAGGGGGGAGCGTGGTGACGGGGACGTCGTGAGAAGGACGTCGTGAGGGGAGGCGTGGTCAGGGGGGCGTCATGAGAGGGACGTTGTGAGGGGGGTGCCTCGTGAGCGGGGCACCATGAGGGGGACGCGTTGTGAGGGGGGCTTGGTGAGTGGGGGGTATCGTGGAGGGGGCACGTCTTAAGGGGGGAACTTCTTGAGGGGGACGTCATGAGGAGAGCGTCTCATGAGGAGGGGCGCCGTGAGGGCGGCGTCGTGAGGGGGACGTCATGAGGGGGGCCGCGTCGTAAGCGGCATGTGTCGTGAGGGAGGAGCGTCATGAGGAGGGCACATAATGAAGAAGGCGTCATGAGGGAGGCGTTTTGAGGCGGGTGCGTTTTGAGGGGGACGTTATGAAAGGGGTGCATCGTGACAGGGATGTCGTGAGGAAGGCGTGTTGTGAGAGAAACGTCATAATGGGGGGTGCGTCATGAGGGGGAATTGGAAGGGGGACGGCGCGAGGGGGGCGCAGGGGTATCGTGAGGGGGGCGCGTCGTGAGGGGGACGTCGTAGGGAGGGCACGTCGTGACCGGAAGGTCGTGAGGACGACGTCATGAAGGCAGGACATCGTGACGAGGGCGTCGTGAGGAGGGCGCGTTGTGACGGGATCATCGTGAGGGGAGCACGTTGTGAGGAGGCGCGTCGTGTGGAGGGCGTCGTGACGGGGACATAGTAAGGGGCGCGTCGTGAGGCGAGTCTTTGCCCCCTCCCACTGGAGCTCCCGCTCCCCAGCTCCCCCCACCGTCAGGCGCTCTTCCCGTCGGTGCCTCACGGCCCCGGCATTAGCCTCCCCCAGGCAGCCCCGTCCTCCTTGGGGAGTCAGCCTCTCTCGCCTGGGCCGGAAGGCCGCCTCCCCTTCGGCCACAGCCCCCTTTGGCTTCGGGCTCTGGAGATCTGCCCTCCCGGATCTGTCCGAAACCGCCCTCACTTAGCCGGGCAGGAGGCAGCAAGTGCGCACTGCGGGCAGGAGTGGTTTCTGCAGAAGGGACCCTGCCTGAGCTAAACACCGAGACGACGGCAGGCGGGGAGACGGGGGAAAGGAAGATACTCCGGAAAGTTCCACTGCAGGAAAGACAGTCCTGGTGGCCAGATGGCCTCTCAGAGGCCCCTTAGTACACTGAGGACCTGAACCCTTACGGAAATGGAACTGAGACAAGCACGAAGCAGAGTGGAACGAAACAGAACGGAGGAGACGCGGGCACAGGGGAGTGCAGACGGCTCTCTGGGTGCTTAAGGAATGGAGACTGCGGCAGGCCAGCGGGGGCTAAGTCCAGGAGGCGCAGATGCCTGTGTGCGGGGGCAGGTGCTTGCGTGCGGGGCTAACAGACGCTGCTATCCCCGAGCTCCGTCTCCACGCGTGCTGACTCGTGGCTCAGGCGGAAGTGACCGCCCCAGCTCCTGCTTGGCAGAAAGCCCCAGCATCCAGGGCCCTCGGGCCAGAGGTGGTCTCGTCAGGTGTCAAAGGACCAAGGCCAGGGCGCTGGGCTTCCCTGTGCTCCGCTGCGGGCCTGGCCGTGGAGGGAAAGGCTCGGAGAGTAAGTGCACGCTCTGGGCACTGTCATGTGTGCAGTGGCCCCAGCACCCGTGAGTGTGTCGGCCAGGCCGTGCGGCAGCGGGGAGCACGTTTGCGGCTCTGGCTTCAACCGACCTGGGCTTCAATTCCGAGTTCCACCTCTTTGGAGCTGTGTGGCCATGAATAATGGCTCAACCTTCCCGAATGATTTTTTTCATCTGCAACTATGGAGAAAATTTTAACAGCCACATGAAAGGATTGCTGAGGGCTTGCAGTGACTTTTTTCAAAGCACTAAGTAAACATCCTACACAGTTCTCAAGCCCCGGCTAAGTGGGGAAAGCCCCTTAAGGATGCGGCCGTGTTAGTAGGTTACTCTCAGTCCTCAGCACTTCCGCATCCATTCTCTCTCTTAATGAATATCTGTGAGGCAGCTGTTATATAAATAATATTCCCCAACTGAATTCAAAAGGAGGGCATCCAGGGAATTTCAGGCTTTTTAAGGAGTGTGGCCCTTGTCACCCCGGGTACCAGGGCCACTGCCGCCAGAGTTGTCAGCCAGGGTGAGAATCTCTTCTTTGAGAGCAGGACTAAATTGATGAGCTGAAGCCAGCTTACCTTGGATGTGGATCATTTTGGCAGCGTTCAACTTAGAGACAAGGAAGTCTGCGACATTATTGTCAGGGGAGGCTCCAGGCAGAAGGTCACTTCCTGAGATGTATGGGGAGCACTGCGGCAGGAGACCCCCGTTTCTCAGCAAATGCTTCCTTATTCAATCTTTCGGCTACCTGGACTTTACTACATCTACAGAGCCATCATTGGCTTCTAATGATGAGTCTGAGGCACTGGGGCACCTTCTGAATTATCAGATCCAGAGGAAATTGTGTGTTATTGAGACGTGCTGTTCCCGTCTTTGTAAAGAGGCCATGGATGCATGCAATGAAAGCTTTTGCTGAGCCAAATACGCTGTTAGCACGACCATCTCCCCAGCCCTGAAGCATTGCACCAGATAAACACGAAACGTCAAGGATGTTGGGAAAGCACGGACATGTTCAGCCAGGCAGTGTGGGGACAGACCCCCAGTCCCGAGATGAAAACCTCCAGCCAGCCCAGCGTTTCCCAGCAGGGAGCACAGAACACCATGAAGCCTCAAGATGTTGCTTTCCTAAAACAGACCAGCATGGCTCATGGATATGGGGCTTTAAGTGCCCCCATTTCCCTTCTCCTAGACCTCATCCCCAGCACCGCAACACTATTTGGGCTTGAGCACCCAGTTGGGAGGTTAAACTTTCCCAACCTGGGCTCAACTTTGGTTTCGTCTCTCAGTCTTAATTTTGCTTCAGCTTGGTCTGTCTTGCTGGTTTATGCTGTCATCTAATAGACGGCCAGCAATGAAGATGCTTAGTAAAAGCTGTTGAAAAGATAAATTTAAAGTTTTTAATTATTTTATTTTACTATTTTATTTTTGTCATTTCTTGAACATATAACATGCACTGGCACACCCCTCTATTCCTCCAGCACTTATTTCTCCCATTCAGAGATGAGCACGCTTACCAGTTTCTTGGCAATGCAAGTATTATATAATGCATTATCTGCATAAAAATGTCATATATACACATTATTATATGAGTGACAGTATCCTAAATGTACTTCACATTGTTTTCGTTGTTCTTTTTTTCTTTTTACTTCTTCACGTTAGCTTTTTAAACTTTCTATATTGGAAATTGTTTCATTTCAGCACATATAGAGTATTCTCACTCTTTGAAATGGTTTCATAGCATTTTATTGTATGGCAGTACCAATATTTGTTGAACCATCCCCACTAACAGACATTAAATTATTTCCATTCTCTTGCTTTGACAAATACCACCGTGCTCAGTGCACTTGTGCAGGAGTCGTGCTGCACCCTTGGGGTAGATCCACAGGCTAAACACGTAGAGTTGCTGGGTTGAAGACTTCATGCATATTAAATTTTGTTAGCTGTTGTCAAAGAAACTTCCATGGAAATTTTACCTGTTTACAGTTCCAGCAGTAAAGATAAACTGCGATTTCCCTCCCCCTGCCCCAACCATCTTTACAAATACAGTGTGGGAACAAACTTTATTTGTACTATTCCTTGCCCATCTGATAAGCAAACAAAATTATATTTCAGTGTTGTTTTAGTTTGCATTCTTATTGTAAGGAGTTTGAGCACCAAGGAACTGGTTATATATGTGTGTATAGTCTTCAGGTACTTTTCCCATCTTTTTATTAAGTTATTGTCCTTTTTAAATATTGATTTTTAGGAATCAATATTTAAAACACACAACACAGTTAACCGTGTTGGCCATTTTCCTCTGATGTGAAGTACATGTATTTTCCCTAATTTATTATCATTTAATTTTGTTTCTGGTGGTGTTTGCCATTCAGGAATACTCAGTTTGAGAGTTTGAGGAGTTGATCAAATTTCTCAATCTTTTCTTTTCTGGCTTAAAGATTTTGTGTCAGAATTAAAAAGGTCCTTTCTGAATCAGAGATCATTTAATAATTCTCCCATTTTTTTCTGTTACTTTTAAGGTTTCATTTTTTCTTGTGTAAATTTTCCATCCATTTGAAATTTACTTTGTAAATATTAGTAGTTGGAATTCAGCTTTCTCTTTCAGATGATCACACACTTCTCCCACCAATTTCAAATGCCACTTTATTACATAATAATATGGCATCATTTTCTGGACTTCCTAGATAGTTCCATCCTTCTATTCATGAACTAATGCCACGTTATAATATGTTTTAATATATGGGAATCTTTATTGTTTTAAGTATTTTCCTGGGTTTTCTTGATTGCTTAATATCTATACTACTATTTTAAATGATTTTCTATTTTTAAAAATTACATACTCATATATTTCAAAACAAAAATAAATCAAAATGAGAGCCAATGAAATAAATCTCCCTGTCTTTCCCCCAGTCATCCTATTTCATTCCCAGGGAGCAGCCAATGGACTGCATTTCTCCTGCATTTTTCCAGAGACAGTTCATGTAAATCTCATACTTATGTGTCTTATAAAGTTTATAATTGGTTTTTCTCATTTTAAAAAAAATCCTAAACACTTCTCATATTTCAAATGGGATCAAGCTTAACTTATAAACTACAGAGAAGAGATTTCTGTATGATGAGGTAGATCCCTACCCGTGAACATACTATGGTTTTCCACTTGTTTTATCTTCTTCTTTATCCTGAAGTACTTTGAAGTAGTAGTAGTATCCTGTAGTATTCCTGAGTAGTTGTTATTATAAAAGCTGTCCTTTATTCCATCAGGTCTTCTGTTTGTAGTTGGCATAAATGGTTATTAATTTTTGCATATTAATTACACATATAATATATGAGATCCTAGCCACCTTATTAAATTCTCTCAATTGCATGAAATTCTAATTAAAACAAGCTGCCCTTCTAGGATTCTGATGACTTCTGTGTAGGGTAGCAGGAAGAAATAAACAAGGAATGATTACATCTTGGACAATGCAGTACTTTACTGACAGTCATATTCTGAGAAGCACACACCACACAAACCAGGAGACCCCTAGGGACCCCCTGAGATCAAGCCCTCTCTGGCACACACAGCCCACTGCCCACAGTGTAACAGGATTGGGTTTTGCAGTTTAACCATGGTGTGTCTGGATTTCTTTGTATTAAGGCTGCTTAGGTTTTGTGGAGTTTCTTAACAGACCTGCAGTGATTACAGCAAGGTTTGAGAAGAAACAGAAACGGGGACTCTGAGTCATTTTGGAAAAGCTTACCAGGATCCTCTAGTTCTTTCCCCAGAAAGGTCTTGAAAAATCAATATAAATTCTTGGCCACGTTTTTGGGTTATTTCCAACTGGAAAATCAGGTACTTTTTCTGGGCTCTACTGACGCTTTGCTTATTTTATGGCAGTTTTTTGTCTCTCCAT
This sequence comes from Colobus angolensis palliatus, assembly GCF_000951035.1. Lineage (NCBI taxonomy): Eukaryota > Metazoa > Chordata > Mammalia > Primates > Cercopithecidae > Colobus > Colobus angolensis. Next base: position 21,241,933 of record NW_012114252.1, on the reverse strand, counting down.
CTGAACCTGTGCCAAGCCACCAGGCACCACTGCTCTCCAATGTCCACTTAACGAACCCCCCACAGCTTGGACAATATTCCACAACTATTTCTTGGAAAGCGTATCATGACGTCTGCCTAAAAGTAACTTTTTTTGTGGTGAAAACTTAAGCATATGGCTTGTCATTGGCACAGCTTTCCTTGGTCATGGTCTAATGCAGACCAAACTAGAAATAACCAAAGTTAATGATTCTATTTGGTCATCCTCAAATGCTCAAGTGAATGAGGTCTTTTAGTGACAAAACTGCCCATGCAGGTAACAGCTACTCGCACATCCTTGACCAACACAGGCTTCTCTGTCCCTGGCACCGTCATCCTCATTGACTGGTTCTCAGCTTCAGGAGAGACTTCAATAGCAGAAGAGGAGAGGGGGACCAGTCAAGCCAGGGCAGGGCATGGGTTGGCAAATGGAGTTGAACAACTTGGGCTGTGTGTGTGTGGACACTGGCCTCTCCCAGCCACATGTTCACAACCAGTGGCCCAATGCCCCCACCTGCCTGGGCCTAGGTCCCAGGTTCCCCTCCAGGTCCTGATGTAGCCACTGTCCAGCACCACATGGGTTAGCCTCCCCAGATCTGGAGGGGGCTCCACATGTGCTTGGGAGCCACACACACTCTGTCCTCCCGGACAGTGTGGGGCTTGTGTGCAAAAGTGCCAGGGCAGGTATGCCTGTGCTTGTATTAGAGTTTCAAAACAGTCTTAAACATACTCCCTGAGCTGCTCGGAATGGTAGGCATTCATTTATTTATTTTTGTTTATTTTAATCTAGGACAGCTGCAGAAAAAAAATATATTCTCAATGCTAAATATACTCTTCCTGTTTAAATATGGGTTAAGTTACAGGAAGCAAACTAAAGTCCTCCTTCATCAGAAAGAAGGGAGAAGAAGAAATGAAAGAATCAAATGGAAATGGGCCCATGTGCTTTAAACACACATATGATCTCATTTAACTTTCTGGATGGCCAAATGAAAAAGGCATTTTACTCTATTTTACAAATAAAGAAACCAAGATCTAGAGTAGTTTAGTGACTTGCCCAAGAAGGTAGGAGAACCAAGATATGAAGTCAGGTACATCCAATCACAAAAACTTCCCAAGACTCCATGACAGCTTTTTAATAAGTACTTTTGCATGTGGGCAGAGAGATAAAGAACAAATACTTCCAAAGCAGAAGCAGTCCCAAGGCACCACTGAGAGTTTGGAAAGGGACCTCCATCTACTTCCCAGGGGAAGTTTGGACCCTGGCACCACTTCACAGGGAGGGTCTGAACCCTGGCTGTGCACCTTGGAGAGGGGGGATCTGAGAGCCCTGCTGTGTTGTCTGTCACTGAACCTGGGTGCAGCTTTACATTCTAGGCTCAAATACAAGCACAAGGTCAAGTCATTCTGCATGAATGTCCAGCTGGCCTTTAGGAAGCTGGGCAGGTGCAAGGCAATTCTTCCTGTGTGGAGATGCCCGGCACATTCTAAAACCTCCATCACTTCTAGCCCTGCCCACCAGATACCCTACCTAGATACCAGCAGCACTGCCAATAATCAAGATGGCAAAAGTGTCCCCACAGACACCAAACAGCTCTTAGGAGGCAGAACCACCCCTAGTAAGAGCCACCGAAGTGAGGTATTAGCAACAGAAATGAAAAAGTAGACTGATGGCTGGGCACAGTAGCTCACACCTATAATCCCCAGCACTTTGGGAGGCTAGTGGATCACTTGAGCCTAGGAGTTTGAGACCAGCCTGGGCAACATACTGAGACCCTGTCTCTACAAAAAAAAAAAAAATACAAAAATTAGCTGGGTGTGGTGATGCACGCCTGTGATCCCAGGTACCCAGGAGGCTGAAGCAGGAGGATGCCCTGAGCCCAGGAGGTCGAGGGCTCCACTGAGCTGTTGATCACACCACTGCACTCTGGCCTGGGTGACAGAGTGAGACCTTGTTCCAACAGAGAAAAGGGGGGAAAAAAGTAGACTCAATGTTTGTAGGGACCTCTTAAGAGTTGTGTGACCTTGAGAAAGTTACATTAGGTTCCCTTCTGAGCCTCAGTTAATTTATCTGTGAAATGGGGGCTAAGAATCACCTCTTCTCCTCATTAGGTTGGTATAAATACCAAGAGTGACTTTTGAACTTTAAACGCTACTGCACCCTCCAAATCCCTTCAAGGCCCCTGAGCCCTGGCCCACTTTCCCTCTCTGCCCACAAGATCACAGGCATGGCTCCTGTCCCATTTTCTTTGGCACAAAATTCTATTCATTGGACGATTTGGAAAGCAACCTAATCGGTTAAATAATACTTGGGCATAAATGGGTAATAGCCACCATCTCTTCCAAAGTGTACCTGCATTCTAAGAGACGACTCCCAGAGACAAATCTACTACACCCAGAAGGAGATTCTCTGGAGTGGCTGTGCGGAAGTAAATACGTGTCTGCTGCACTTTGGGTCAGGAGACACACCATCCAGTGGGCAGAGCTGACATCAGGGACAGAGAGCTCTAGGCTTGGCCGCTCAACGGCAGTCAGCTTCTCTGTGCCTGGGTCTCCTCTTCTGTAAAATGAGGGTAAGCAACATTCCATCTAAGAGTACCTGTGATGAGGTGAGCCAGTCATATGAAGGTGCTCTACAAACGTGAAGCAGTAATTAGGATTCATAATGCTCTCCTGCATGAGGAATGAACTACTTCACATGCTAAGAAGAATGGCCTTGCTTCTCTAGGGAATGGCTCAGAGGAAGATTGTGTGCTGTGTAGTTGTTGATGTAAATTTACAAGTACAACTTCTATCTTTTGGACACCCAGCATGTGAAGGCGCATTGGCAAGTATTCCTTTAAGGGTCACTGCTGATTTTACCATTTCAGGCTGCATGTTAAGCAGAAAGTCCTTTTTAGAACACACCGTGAAGCCCTGAGGACGGTCTCCATTCTGAGTCACAACCATGACATGAAAAGAGCCACAAGCTGTGGTTTCCAGTCCTGGCAAATCCCTCACTGCTTTGAAAACACAAATACATTTCTTAACTTCTCTAGGTTTCAGGTTTCCTGAACTAAAAACTAGGCACAATTATTGCCTGAAAAATAATACCTGCATCTCATTGTTGTGAGAATTAAATGAGATAATGCATGTAAAAATTCACTCTGCAATACAGTCAGATAGTATTTGGGTTACCATCTTCAGTGCAGTGGTTTATAATTTTTTTTTTATCTTACACCCCATCTGTGAAAATGTTTGAGCAAATCCACCCAGTGCACACATAGGTATCTATAAACTACACGTACCACTATGCTGGCATATTATGTATATTATAAAACAATAAAATGTCTAAAGTATGATTTAAAAATTAAACTAATAGTACTCAAGTAATTTTAGATTATTTGTCATATTAAAACCTTTTATGCTTACTAAAATAGTACTGGTCTTCATATTTTTAGTGGCGAGCAGTGTGATTGAACACACCTCACTATTTTTGAGAATCTTACTTTAACATTTTCTGATACAGCATCTGAAGGTCTGATTCTCAGTTCTGTTAATTTCAGTACTTGATTTTAATGGCTGTCAAACTGACCTAAAGTACTTCTCAAAGAAGCACAGATCCAGATAGTAATGAATAATGGACTTATTGAATCGTGTTACTCATGTTTCAATTTCATCTTCCAATTATGTAAACATTTTTTGTTGAAACTCAGCTAGTAAATATTTTTCCTGATACCAATTAGCTGTTCTGGCAAACTAATCAGAAGGTTTACATTTCAATACGGTCACGTACCAGCTAATGATGTTCCAGTCAACAACAGACCACATATACCATGGTGGTCCCATAAGATTATTACACTCCATTTTTCTTATTCCTTTTTCTATGTTTAGGTATGTCTACGTACAAACTTCCCATTGTGTTACAGTTGTCTACAGCATTCAATACAGTCACATGCTGAACAGGTTTGTAGCCTCGGAGCCACAGGCTGTACCATCCATACTATGTATGGTACATACTAGTGCAGTGATACATAGCCTACTGCGCACCTGTTCCGGTTCATGGCCTAGAAGCCATGGGGGCATACTAGGTGTGCAGTAAGCTGTATCACTAGGTTTTTGAAAGGACACTTTGTCATTTGCAGAATGACAAAATCACCTAAGGACACATTTCCCAGAATGTATTTCCATCATTAAACAATGCATGGTTGTGTTTTTTAACAAATGGACTTAAACTCACCATTGTTGGGAGGATTGTTAGATAAGATAGAAAATGATAACGCTATTTTTTCAAGTATGCAGACAGGAACATTTTCACAGGTGACATCATTTTTGGCAACAATAAAAATTTTAGCCCATCTGCTTTCAAGAGGTTCTCTCGTTTTTTTTTTCCAAAAGATGTTACTTTCTTACTCATTATTTTTTTAAATCACATATTTTGAAGGAACAAATTAACCGTTTACTGTGTTTTTTTTTTTTTTTTGCATTTGCCAAGAAACATACTTTTAACAAACATTTGTTTTTCTAATAAGTCACAAATTTTAAACAACTGGGTTTTTTGTAAAACAAAACTGTGTAATTCATCTTTAAGTTCAACACTTTTCTAACTACCCTGCTACAATTTATCCAGAATAACTTTGTGTGGTACAAAATATTTTCATGGTCATTCCCACCTCATTACAAAGTATTATAAATATTTTTATATTTTAATGTCTGTTTTTTATCTTTAAATCAACATATTGGTGATCTGTGGCACCTGGCTCACTTCTGCTTGTTGTAACTTCATGCAGCACACAATGGGTGAGTTTTACATGTCTTGTAGCAACTGTGATCTCACCCCAGATTCATTGTTTTGTTAACTTCAGTCCATGAGGCTAATAGTTTTTCCATCAAAAACTTTTTATTGTAATAAATACTGGTAAGAACATATGTTCTATGGCACATCTTTCTTTAGATACACAGGGACAAATATATCTTTTTAAAATTTTGCTGTTTAAACAGAATACAGCAAATATCATGAGTCAAGACACATTGGAGATAGCCTTGATTAGAAACAAGATATTAGATATTTGCAGTCTCCAAGTGTTTCCCCACAAAATACTTATTAATTACAAAAGGAAAAATATTAACTTTATAGGAGAAATCTGCCAGACAGGCCCTTACCCCAGAGATCAAGTTCAACATCACCAGCAGATCATATCAACCTCATGTACCCGCCACCTCCATGAGAAGAGCTGAGAATGACTGTCCAAGTTGGAGAAGTCAAAGGAAGCCCCACAACCAAACACCATGTGGGATCCGGGATGGGGTCCGGGTGGAAAAGGACTTGAATGGGAACCTGTTAAACTTCAGATAAAGCCTGAAAATTCATTCATAGTGTGGTGTCAGTGTTAATTTCCTCGCTTCAATTGCTGTACTGTGGTTATGTAAGTGTTAACATTAGGGGGACTGGCTGAAGGGTATGTGGGAACTCTCTGTACTCCTGCAATTTTCCTGTAAATCTGAAATTATTTTTAAAATAAGAAGTTAAAAAGGGAACATCTATACTTTGCTCCAAGCATGTGGCAAATCTCCCACACGATGTAGCCTGTTCTATCCTATTTCCTTCAGTCTTCAGCGACGTTTCCCACATGCGTTCCAACAATATTTTATGACAAGGAAATGCATTTTGGTTTGCCACCCTGTTATTTTCTTTGTATTTCAGCAATTTGAACCACAGCTGGGAGTGTTTCCTCAATAGTATTCGACTAAAATTGCTACTAAGTCCAAAAACTCAAAAGAGGCTTCTGGAAATTTATCACACGCTTCCTGAATTTTTATAATGTACTGTAGTGAGGATCTTACAAATGATAAGAGTTTGTCTCCATCTCCAAGACACAGCATATAATTACGGAGTGGGTCACCCTTGGCGACTGGGCATGTAAATCCAGAACTCAAATAGTCTTGGTCATTGTGATCTGTGCGGCCTTCTTGTCAGACGTGATGAGATTGTCACTGTTGAAACCTGTAGAGCAGCCAACACCAGCTCGTGGGAGGGGTAGAAAGGCCATCTTTGTCGTCCAACATTGTTTGCTTAAGTTTGCATCTTCAAAAACAGTGTCAGGCTGTGATTGTATGCAGGTTTCTGTTTAGGTCAATGCTTCCCTTAGCAAGGATCAGTTTTCCTTAAAACCAGATAATTTGTAAATCCAGTAAAACAAGTACCCTTCAGCTACTTATGAGGTCCCAAAAAAAGCCACTAAGGCACCACTGCCCCTCTCTGGCTGGGGACTTTCCCCAGGACACCTGCCCATCCGCATGGCAGTGACCACCGAGACACAAATGCAGCAAGGGTCCCAGTGTTGCTCTGGACATCACATATTGGTAAAGTTAATTTCTCCATTTCTTAGATGAAAATAAATGTAAATAGTTCAGATTATTTTCTTCCCATTCTCCAAAGCTGTACTTCCAATAAAGTAGCTATCAGACACATGTGGCTATGTAAATGTGACTATAAATTAATCAAAAGTAAATACAATTAGCATTCAGTTCTGCATCCACACAGGCCACATCGTGAGTGCCCAACAGCACAGTCCCAACCTGAGGGCCACCATGTTGCAGAGCAGATGCAGAACCTCTCCATTGCTGCAGAATATCCTGCTAGAAACTGAAGCTCCAAAGCTTGTCCTGTGCATTGCCCTCTGTAGCTGTGACTTGATAGTAGCATCCCCTCAGTCGAACACTGGGGTGAGCTGGTGACCACCAAGCGCTAGTGCACAGGCTATACCCAAAAGCCCCGGGCTGGGGGGTTTTGCCCGGGCGGGGGCCTTCTTTTCGGCTTCCTTGGGCAGGTTTTTTCTTGCTTTTGTTTTTCCCGGGGGTTGGGGACCCCGGGCGGGCCTTGGGTTGCCTTTGCCCCCTTTTGTTTTGTTTGGCTTCTTTTGGGAAAATCATTACCTCAGGTCTAATTCCCCATAAAGGTAAATAATAGCTCAAACTGTCAAAACAGGTACAGTATTATTATTTGCCCTGTGGTGTCTTCTGGGGCAGCTTATAAGAATGTCAAAGAAATACAATTCTGGGTGAAAATCCTTTAGAAGGTGTAACTATGTCCACAAAATGGGAGAGAGAGAGAGTGAGTGAACACCTTGAAGGAGAGGGGAGGGGCATCCTGGCAGGTGGCAGGAAGGCTGCCATTGCAGGGGACTGGGAGGCGAGGAGTGAGCAAAGCACTGCAGACAGATGCTGCCCACTGCACAGGGAGCCACCCGGGTGGCTGAAAGCATCGCGTTAGCAACTGCACATCTGTATTTCCAGCAGCAACTCTTGTTTGCCTGGACAAAGAAGCAAATGCCACTTTCCAACACTGGACAAATTACATGGGTGGGAGCTGAGATACAATCAGTCAATCAATCAGCCAGCAGCCCTGACCCCCTCACACCTAATGACAAAGAAAGTCCTTCCATGAAGCCGGGAGCGGTGGCTCAAGCCTATAATCCCAGCACTTTCAGAGGCCGAGGTGGGTGGATCGCGAGTTCAGGAGTTTGAGACCAGCCTGATCAACATAGTGAAACCCTGTCTCTACTAAAACAAAATACAAAAATTAGCCGGGTGTGGTGGTTCACACCTGTGATCCCAGCTACTCAGGAGGCTGAGGCAGGAGAATCACTTGAATCCGGGAGGCAGAGGCTGCAGTGAGCTGAGATCGTGCTACTGCACTCCAGCCTGGGCAAGAGCGAGACTCTGTCTCAAAAGAAAAAAAAAGAAAAAAAAGAAAGTCCTTTCGTGAACAGCCTCTGTGCTCTCTGCACTCTCTGAATCTATGGTGGTACGGTGGAGAGGAATCTTGGAGGGCACTGGCATTACATTTCCAGCTGCTATGGCAAAGGGAAGGGAAACAATGATGAAATATAGTGCAGTAGGAAAAACATCTTTTCTGTCCACTTCTCACAAGGCGAATGACAGAGAAGATGAAGTTGGAATTATTTCCATTTGCTTTTGCCTCACGGATCGGATCCTGGAGGGAGAACGAAATGCGTGGGCTGCCAGTGTGTGTGTGGAAGATCTACAGCTCATTTCTGTAACAGGAAACAACATCTGTTTCTACTCAGGGACCAAATAATATTTTTCAAAGTCTGGCTGAGCAACTGGGTTTCCTTTTACTGGCAGACCCAGTGTGGCGCCTCATGCGCTGGAAGCTCAGCCCTTTTTCCTAACTTGCCCTTTCTGCTGACCTACCAGGAAACAGGAAGGTTTCTACCCTTCCATCCACTCATGGTCCCGTGGTTTCCTCAGCCCCGGCCGGGACTGCAGTCAGCGCTGGGAGGGAGGACTGGGTGCTGTCCCCAGCCGGTCTGCCTCTCACGCTGAGCCCGACAGTGCGATCCACTCTCTGTTCTGACGCTACGCTTCCCTTCCTTGGGTGCCCAAGCTGAAAGAGGTCTTTGTCCATCCAACAGGGAGAGAAAAGTGCGCTAAGTTAGCTTTTCTAAACGGAGGGCCAGCACACATACCACACAGTACAGGAAGTGCACGAATCTTAAGCGCACAGCTCGGTGACCTTCCCATGTGTGCCTCAGGTCCAGACCCAGGACATGCCCAGGGCCAAGAGCTTCCTCTCATGCATCTCCCCAGCCCATGACCCATCCACCCAGAGGCAACGCAACTGCGATTCCCAGAAGAATCCATTCTTCCTACGCAACATTTTGCATCTGGCCTCTCCATGGACCTCCCAGGCAGCCTGTGGTGTGGGGGACTTGTGAGGCTAAGGAACCTGCTCAGTGGACCTCTAGGTGACCCCTGCCAGAGCTGACTAGGAAAACACTACCAGCTGTCACTTACTGAGTGTCTCTATGCACTGGAAACCGCACTGAGGGCTCTAATCTTTATAACGCCCCCCCAGGTGGACACTGGTTATTTCTCGTGGCCAGGCTGCGTAGCTAGTGCATGATGGATTCTCACTTGACCCAGGTCTGTGGCTCTTTACTCTGCCCCACCAGCTCCTGCACTTGCTTTCTCCTTCCCACCTTCTCCCCATGCCAGGGCTGACCTGTCCACTGCACTTCGACGGGTGCAGAGTGTTCCCAGGGAAGTGAGAGGTAGACTTGAGAGCCCAAACCCTGCCAGGGCACGCCAGCCACAGTTCCCAGGATGGCTAGAGCTGTTAGCCCCGCCTCCCTACTCCAAGTTCAGTGCCATCAGTTTGGCAGCTTGAAATCAACAAACACTATCCTGCAAGGCTTCTATTTATCTCAGGACAAAGGTGAACCTGAGGCTACAGGATCCCAATGGCCACAAGAGGATGATCAAGTTTTGTCTGAGGATTTGCAGTGGATGCCTGCTCAGCAGGACTGCCCAGTCGCAGATTCTTCTTTCTTCCATTTTAAGCCTCTGTTCTGTGCTGGGCCACATCCATACAAATGCTTTTCTTCCCTCCACTGGGAAACATACTAGTATTTGTTCCAGTGCAATCTGATCTCAAGACACGGCCCAGTGCTGCATCTTTCTCCAATCTCCTAGGCTGGCTCTGACGCCCCCACCCAAGTCCCAGCCTCAAGGCTCCTAGCGTGGCTCTGGGCCCATCGAATCCACTTTGGGCCCCCCTTCAGTTTTGCAACCCCTCTGGACTCACCTTCAAAATGTTTTTCCATCTCAGCACCCACCTCACTCTTCTCATCCGAGAGGTTCCCTAGTCCTTAGAAGAGGACTTGGCAGCAGCTCTAGGATGACCCCCAAGCCAGTCTGTGAATCCCCGCCATGGCAAGAGGCCATAGGGCTTGGAAGAGCAGAACAGAAAGTGAGTTTGGGAAGCTGGCATGTGACGAGAACAGCCTTGGGAGGCAAGTGCAGGTGGGCTGGGATCCAGGCTCTACCACTTTCCGGCTGTGAGACCATTGGCAACTTATGTAACCTCTCTGAGCTCCAGGGACTTTTTTTTTTAATTTGTTAAAAAAAATTTGAATAACTGTTTCATTGGATTGTTGAGATGATTAAGATCATCAATAGGATATGCTTAATATATTCTGTATTTTTAGTAAAAGATAGCTATTTTTTCTACCATTGACTTCTCTAAACTATGTATTTCCTTTTCTATAAGACAGCAATAATACTCTACAAAGAAGTCCCAGATGAGGAGTGAAGTAAGTCTGCAGTGGGTGGACTGGGTTCTGTGGTGTAAAAAGGAGGTCTTCCTCCCCGTGTGTGGCTTTCACTGGCAGGAGTTTAAACACTCGATCACAGCAACCGACTAGGAGCTAATCTCTCAGGGCAAGCACATGTTAACTAAGTTCATGAGGCAGGTGTATGAAACGGTGATGCCAGTATATTCATTTGCAAATGCAGTTTCCATGAGAACTTGCTCCCTGCTGGCAGAGCCTCTCTCCTGCCTGGAGGACAAGAAATACTCAAAGCCAATTTCCTAAGCCGATTCCCCTGAGCAAGGTCAAGGTGAGCATCACTCACGTTTCTTCAATGATTCTCCTTGTTGTAAAGCTTCCCTACCCCAACAGCTCTAAAAATGCAATAAACCCTAAACTAACATAAAAAAGACTGACAGTGCCAAGTGCTGGTGAGGAAGTGAATCAGCTGGAGCTGGCACACGCTGCTGGGGGAGTGCAGATTGGCAAAAGGACTTCGAGAAACTGTGTGGCAGTATCTATAAAACTGAACAAATGCCTATCTATGACAAGCAAACCAGTTCTTACATTTCTGGCTAACAAAAATGTCACATGTTCACCAAAGAACATGGACTAGAATGTTCACAGCAGCTTCATTTGTGATAGCCAAATGCTGGAAATTGCCAAAAGCCCATCAGCAGAAGAATGGATAAATATAATAAAATCCTCTTCACCACCGAAGCACCTAGATGATAGTGACACATCTAGCGAGTGGCAGGGCCAGGGTTTGAACCCAGGCACAGCAGTGCCAGAACCTTGCTCTTAACTGTGAGATGACCCCCGCCTCTGGTGCAATGTGCCAGCCACAGTACTTACAGCTATGAGCAACAGAAACTGAAGCTGGCTCTAATCAGAGTACAATTTATTCTGAAGAGAAAAAGATATAAAAAGAAAAGAAAGAAGAAAATTTAAAAAAGAAAAGAAAAGAGAAAGCAGGTTGGACTTACTGGGAACTTGGGTGTGGAAAAGCATCCCAGGGACCAAGGAGGTTCCTCTGACCACACTGGTCCTTTAGCTCTTCCCCACTGGCCACTGCTCCCTTTGCCTCTCTGTAGATTCTGTTCCTCCCCTGGTCGTATTTCCTGCTCCCTGCTCACAGGCTCCCAGCAATGCTGGCCCTGGCTCGGAACTTCCATTCATTCAACTAATGGCAGTTCTTAGGACTGACTGGTCTCAGTTACAGTAATTTGTAAATATTAATTTATCCACCTAAATAATTCATAACTGCACATGATTTTCTTTAAATCAGAAAGGGATACATAAAAAGTTTCCTGTCTGACCCCAAGACATACCTCCCTCCTCCAAGGTCACCTTCATGTTAATGCTTGTTATACCTTTCTACAGGCATTCTGTATATAAAGAGTATTTTTTTAAGCATCCAGGTTGGTGAAAAGAAAAAAATCCATAATAGCCAATGAAAATCCAAAGACGTGCCCAATCTCACCAGTAATCAGGGAATGGTAAATTTAAAATGTAAGAAACCAGGCTGGGTATGATGGCTTACACTTGTAATCCCAGCACTTTGGGAAGCCAAGGTAGGAGGATCACTAGAGGCCGGGAGTTCAAAACCAGCCTGGGCAATATAACAAGACTTCGTCTCTATAAAACATTTAAAAATTAGTTGAGTGTGGTGGTACGCACATTCCTGGCTCAAGTGATCCTCCCATATTCAGCTTGGAGGCTGAGTATGGGAGTATGGGAGGATCACCTGACCCCAAGAGTTTAAGAGTTTAAGCTGTGATCATACCACTGCACTCCAGCCTGGGTGACAGAGCAAGACCCTGTCTCTCTATATATACATACACATATACATATACATATACAAATACAAATACATATACATATAATGTCATGCATTAGATTTTTTAATGTCATGCTTTTTTAGTGCCTTTGTCATAAAAGCTACAAGTTTGTCCACTAAGATATACTCTGACCAACACTCACAGTTTACACAAGAAATGGGTGCAAGCGCAGTTGAAATAGAAAAAGGGGATAAACTATCACAGAATTGTAATATAGAATGCCACACAGCCTTTTAAAAAATAGGTCTACATGTATCTATTCAACATATAAACAGGTTTCTTTCTTGATCTACGAGTTCTACTCAAAAGCATAAGTAGATTTCAAAATCCAAATGCCATCCCAGTTTCTACTTGTGGATGTTGAGAGCTGGAAAGAATATTTATTACTTTCACCCTTATAACAAGAAGAAAGGTGAACTACAAATTTATGACTCTTCTTGAACCCATAAGAACACTGAAGTCAAAGGACATGGCTTCACTAGGAATTGGAGGAGACATGGGGGCCCAAGGCAGAGACAAGAGACAAGATACAGGTACCTGCTTACCAGGGGCAGATGCAGCCAGACACCATGAGGAGAAGCTGGTGGGAGAGCACAAGCCCTTGGGGGCCACAGATGTTGACTGTTCCTACCATTTTATAGTTTTTCCTACATCAGACCAATCAGACACTCAGGGAGAACAAGGGGAGTCTTGAGCAAATTTCCCTCACAGCATAAGCCTAGAAAACTTGTACTGAAGCATAATCAGAACATCAGCGAACACATGCTCTTGGCCAGCATGGGCTAAAAAGCGCTAAGTAAAGGCCAACACTGGAATACTTCTGGGCAGCGGGGGAGCAGCCTCTGCAGGCATAACACAAAACTCCACCCAGACCCTTCCTGTCTCCTCTGGAACAAAAGCCTTAATCTGGGGAGGGGAGCACCAAATTAGTTATATTTTAAAGCATTCGTCAAATCCACTGCACCTGGGGTTAGAGGGAGGGAAGAGAAACAAAACAATCTACCTTTGGGAGGACAGGTGTACATTCTGGGTCCAGAACACCACCTGCCAAAGGGCAGAACCATGTCTGAAAGCCACGCCCATGAGACCCAGGGATTCAGGGTCTGGATTCGGTTCAGCCTAACACTGAGCATGATGAGAACACTGCGGGGCACACTCTTTTCCCTTTCACCAGGTAGCAGGCATCAAGTCGGAGTCACAGTGGGATATTTCCGAGGGAGCTGAAGAGACAGACTCACTGAGACCCAGGGCCAAGCAGCCCCACAGCTGAGGGTATAACAGACACAGAGGAAAACCCTCTGGAAAACCAGCCCCACTCTAAAGACAAGCTAATGTCACAAGATCTTTTGGGTGTCACTTTGCCAGCCGGAAACCTCTGTGGCCAGCAGCACCTCTGCTTGGGTTTTGCTCACACCAGCTGGGCTTATCTTACCCACTCAGCCTAGCAGGCTGCGCTCAGCTCATGATACCGGCCCACATTCCACACCCACCAAAGGTGAGCCAGGCACAGAGTGGCAAGCGGTGTGTGGGCGAGCACGCGCAGGGTCCAGCCACTGTACACAGCCAGGCATGTTGACTGCTGAGGCGGGGCAGGCAGCCCCAGGCGCCGGCACAGGTGCCAGCTCTGTGAGAGGCTGAAACTGGACCAGACGTACCACAAGCAGGTTCCATTGCAGTCACCAACATCTGGACAAGGGGAATGTGATGGCACCTTAGCAGGGACACCAGGAACTCCAGAGCCCCAAAGAGGGTGTCAAAGAGGGTGTCACAGCATATCACAGCCCTCAGTCAGGGAGCCCTGAGGTCTGGGCTCCCAGAAGAGCCACAGCTCTTCTCACCTTCTCTTTGCAACATGGCAAGCCAGGGACATGTTTCAGCCCTGCTTGTGTTACAGCCCATTCAGTCCCACCATTTGGTTGGTGCTGAATTCTTGTCTTACATCCAGGAAGAATGAAGTATGAGAATAATTGGAGGGTGAACAAGGCGGGGAGGAGCTTCATTGAGTGACAGGACAGCCCTTAGGAGATCTGGAGTGGGCAGCTGGTATCTGCAGGCAGCTCATCTTGATGAGTGTCCAGCTCTCAGTGGAGAGGAGACCCAGAGTGGACAGCTCCTTTCTGCAAGTGGGTCATCTCAACCAGTGTGTAGCCCTCAGCAGAGAGGAGGCCCGCAGAGGGTAGCTCCTTTCCACAGGCCAGTTGTCCTGACTAGCTGAGGAGACCTGAAGCGGGTAGCTCTGTCCCACAGCTGGTAGTCGCAATGTCTCTGAGTCTGGCTGAATCCAGGGTCTTTATGGGCTTCAGAAGGGAGAAAGTGCATGCTGATTGGTCTATGGGTGGCCATGGTGGGCAAGAAAAAGCACCATAAGTTCTCACTCCAGGCTGTGGACTCTACTCAGAAATGACAGCCAGGCCCCATGCTTCAGGCCATCCCTGGTTTGAAGGTAGGGCTTCACCAGGGACCCATTCCTTTCTGCCAAGGAGCCTGTCTGCCTCCTGCCACCATCAACATGTTGTCCACGTACTCACGCTGTTTGTGCTGAAGGGATGCCCAGAGGGCCCGTACTGAGGTACCCTCAGCACCTCCTCAGCCTCCCTCCCATACTCGTTGGCACCCAAAGCTCGGAGGAGGCCAAGACAACAGGGGGCTGTGGCATGTCAGCACAGCCCTGAGTGTGTGCAAACTCAACCAGGTTGTAACAGCACTCCGACTTGGCCACAACTATGCTCCAGCCCCAAGTGGGTGCTAGGAGCAGGGAGAAGCCAGGTGGCAGGGGCAGGAACCTTAGAGCCTGTGGAGGAAGGGGGCTTCCTGGGCCCCCAAGAGGTCAGCGATACCTGGGTCTGGAGCTATGGCTGGCAGGTGCAGTTGTGCCCAGGAGTGCAGGGCTCCACCCTGCCAACTTGGTAGGGGGAAGGGCTCCCGCCTGATCCCAGCTCCCACCAACTTCACAGAGCATGCAACCCTGGCCATGCTTACCCCTGTTGCGGTGGTGGTATCTTTGCAGGAGCCACTCCAAATAGGCCACTGCTGCCATCACTAACACTAGACCAATTTGAAGCATGCAGCACACCATGGATAACCATAGTAATAACAAACCTCAACCCCAGCCGAACTACTGACTAGACTAACCCAAACCACCACCCTAAACACCTAGCCAAAGACATCGTAATTTTCTAACTTTAAAGTACTTTTCTTAGTTTCTGACCTCCCGTTCAAGATGTCTAGCATTCAATACAAAATTATGAGGAATACAAAAAGGCAAGAAAAACAATACACGCCTAAAAGACAAAGCAGTGAGCAAAACCAAATAATTCAGATATGAGTGTCATATGTTGGATGGATGTTGGAACTACATGATGGGGAATTTAAAGTAACTGTGATTAACACGTTAAAGGCCCTGATGAAATAGGAAGACAATGCAAGTTCAGAGAGGTAACGTTATAATCCGGGTGTTTTCACTCCTCCCCAATGTGTATGTTGAAGCCCTAACCCTCAATTGAGGACATTTGGAGAGAAGCCTTTGGGAGATAATTAGAGTTAGATTAGGTAACGAGAGTGGGGCCCTTGTGAGGGATTATTGCCCTTATATGAAGAGAACAAGATCCCTCCCTCATTTCCTTCCTCTCTCTCCATGTGCATGCACCAAGGAAGGCAATGTGAGAGTACAGTGAGAAGATGGCCACAGGCAAGCCAGGAAGAGAGCCTTCACCAGGAACAGAACTAGCTGGCATCTTAATCCTTGACTTCCTAGTCTCCTAAACTGTGAGAAATAAAGTTCTGTTGTTCAAGTCATCCAGTCTATGATATTTTGCTATGGCACCCTGAGATGACTAAGACAGGTAATTTTAGCAGAAATAAAGAGTGCTGAAAATTGAATAAGTGAAGGTAAAATAAAATTCATTTTTTCTTGTTTTTGAATGCTCCAAAAGATAATTGATTATCTAAACCAAAAATAGCAGTAGTGTATTGTCTGCTTATTTATGAAATATAATAGCACCAATGATGGAAGAGAGGAATTTGGGACAAAGAATTACAGATTCTTACACTACACATGAAGTTGTAGACACTATAAGAAAGGATCAATCGGAAATGCTAGATATGAAAAGTGTCATAATAGTGATGAAGAATGCCATTGAGGACCTCAGTAGTAGGTCCTCACTGACACAGCCAGGGAAAGAATCAGTGAGCTTAAACACAGGAAGAATTACCCAAACTGAAACACAAAAGAAAAATGAGTAAAAGAAAAAATGGGACAATCTAAGAGCTGTAGGAAAATGTCTAACAAATATATTATTGAAATAGCAGAGGGAAAAGAGGAAGAAAATGAAACAGAAGAAAATTCAAACAAATAATGCTGAATATTCTAAAATTACCGACTGACAGGAAGGCATAGTTCCAAGAAGCTCAGAGATCACCAAAAAAGATGGAAAACAACAATAACTAGGCATATGCTATCCAAATAACTGAAAACAAAAGGCAAAGCGAAATTTGCAAAGGCAGTGAGGAAAAAAAAGAGCTCTAACATACAGAACAAGCAAAAATGCAGCAGACTTCTCATCAAAAGCCATGTAAGTCAGGAGACAATGGGTGATATTTTTAAGTGCTAAAAGAAAGAAAACTAGAAAACCCAGAATTCTATACCCAGCAAAAATATCTTTCAAAATGCAGAAGAAATAAACAAAAACTGAGAGAAATCATTGACAGTGAAATACACCACAAGAAATGTTAAAGGAAGTTCTTGAGACAGAAGGACTATGATATCTGTGATTGACAGAATGTCCCTCCACCCAAGATGTCCAGGTCTTAATTCCTGAATCTGCCCTACATGGCAAAAGGGAGTTTGCAGATATAATTAAGATCATGAATTTTAAAATAGGAGGATTATACTGCATTATCAGGGTGGCCCAAATGTAATTACAAAACCGTTTAAAAACAGAGAATGTGGCCAGGCATGGTGGCTCACACCTGTAATCCCAGCACTTTAGGAGGTTGAAGTGGGCCTATCGCTTGAGTTCAGGAGTTCTGAACCAGCCTTGGCAACATAGTGAAACCCTGTCTCTACAAACAGTACAAAAAATCAGCCAGACATGGTGGTGCATGTCTGTAGTCCCAGCTACTGGGAGGGCTAAGGTGGGAGGATCACTTGAGCCCAGGAGGTGGAGGTTGCAGTGAGCTGAGATGCGGCCACTGCACTCCAACCTGAGTGACAGAGCAAGACCCTGTCAAAAAAAAAAAAAAAATGTAACAGAGAACTCTCTTTAGTTGAGGGCAAAGAGATACAGCAAAAAAAAAAAAAAAAAAAAAAAGGAAGTCAGAAATTCAAAGCATGGGAGGAGCTTGATCTTTTATTGCTGGACAGGGAACTCATGGCAAGCAGGAGAGAGAATGTGGGCAGTCTCCAGAAGCAAAGTCCAGCCCCTGCCTGACAGCCCACCGGGATCTGGAACCTCAGTCCTACCACCACAGAAATTACATGTGGCCTGCTACCTGAATGAGCTCAGAAGTGGATTCATGCGAACAACAGCCTTCTGAACCTGCAATGGAAAGCTGTGAAACGTTACATGAAGCCACACTCTGAGCACCTAGGGATGTGTATTGTAAGCCCTAGGGCAACCAACCACTAAACATTTTCCTGAGGGTTTATAAATAATAAGTCAACAGTGAAGATATACTGAAATTATAAAAGAGTTAACTCAAGACAGAAAGAGAAAAGAAGAAAAGACAGATGGAATGAGTGAGTAGAAAATAGCTAACAAGATGGCAGGTTTTAATTCAAACATATCAATAAAGATACTCAACATGCACGGTCTAAGCTCACCCATTAAAAGACAGAGACTGCCAGCTTGGCTAAGAAGCAAACCACAACTATATGCTGTTTACAAGGCCCATTTTAAATGTAAGAATGTAATGTTGAGGAGGAGAAAAGCTATTGGCAGAGACAAGATACACTTGTTGTAAATTTTTGTGAACACAGAAAGAAGACATATTGTGTATAAAGCTATATGGGCCTGTGTGTTTTTATGCAGTAAAATTACAATAATATTGACTGAACAGAGATACACATGAGGTTCATGATAGTGATTCCCTCCATGGAGAGGAGGAAAATGAGCTTGGAGAAAGTCACTAAGGAGATTTCAACTATATAATTACCAGTAATGTTTTATGTGTTTTATTTTTAGACCAAAGTAAATATGATTCATCATTAACATTTTTTAATATTCAGGGTAGTGAACACAAGAATATTTATTACATTTGTTGTAGGTTAAGTTGTGCTGATATCTTTTATTCATACACATTTTAGTGTATATTTCAAAAAGAACTCCTAAATATAAAAATATGATCATCAAACTTAAAGTAATAATTGTTCCTTAGAATCATCAAATATCTAATTAGTGTTTGAATTTTCAGTTGCATCATAAATGTTATAACTTCTTTTAACAGTTTGTTGTTTGTTCGTATTGGGATCTTAATCAATTCCAGATATTCTGAATGGTTCTTAGTCTTTCAATATGTAAATCTTTCAACCTTACAATTTATTTTTTCCAGGAAACTAAGTTATGATGTATAGTTTCGATGTATCTTCACTGCTGACTTATGATTTATAAACCTTTAAAGGAAGTTTTTTAGTGGTTGCCCTAGGGCTTATAAAACACATGTGAGGTTCTAACTCTTAGAACCTCAGAATGTGTCCTTATTTGGAAATAGGTCATTGCAGATAAAATTAGTTAAGTAGAAATAAGGTCATACCAGAGTAGGGCTGTGCCCAACCCAATATGACTGATGCCCTTATTATGAGAAGAAACATGGAAACAGGCAGCACAGAGCAAAGGTTATATGAAGAGACAAGGGAGGAAGCCAAGTGACGGCAGAGGCAGAGACTGGAGTGATACATTTAAAGCCAAGGAATGCCAAGAGGGGCCACAGCCACAGAAGGTAAAAGAGGTGAAGACAGGGCCTCCGTAGAGCCTTCACAGGGAGCAGTTCTGCGACGCTCTGACTTCAGACTCATGGCTTCTAGAGCTGGGAGACAACCCATGTCTGCTGTTTAAATGTTTTTCTCCAAAATAAGAAAACAAAGAAAAACAAATGTTTCTTACTATACATGCTCTTTAGCACTTTTTAACATTTAAGAATGTATGTTGGAAATATTTCGTAAGTGTGGCTAGAGCTCCATCACGTCCTACCATATGGAAGCACCATAATGATTTAGTCAGTTCCCTATTGGTGGACACATGATTGTTCCCTAGTTGTTGCCATGTGAAGTATTTTGGTACCTCTGGATGGAAGCATGGCTTATTCTTATGTAGCCTTGTCAAAAAATAAAAACCTGCATCTGAATCTAGCTATCAATTTACAGAAAATCCCAGGGACAAAAGAATCCATCAAATGGAAGATGAAGATGCAACAAGCAAAATCTAAAATGTGGGAAACTCCATAGGGCAAATAACTTAGTTTCCTGAAGAAAGTAAAGATTTATGGATTGAAAGACTAAGAACCATTCAAAGTATCTGGAACTGATTAGGATCCTGACACAAACAAACAAAAAACTGTTTAACAAGTTACAACATTTATGATGCAATTGAAAATTCAGAATCTGGTTAGATATTTGATGATACTAAGGGATAACTGTCACTTTAAGTTTGATGATCATATTGTTTTTAGGAGTTCCTACTTTTTTGAAATATATACAAAAACACATATGGATAAAAGATGTGAAGTCTGTGATTTGTTTCAAAATATTAGGATGCACTAGGAGTAGTGAGGAAATCGACAAACCGAGATTGCCTGCAAGTTGATAATTGCTAAAGTTGGGATACAGACACTCACAAATTCATTATTATTTTTTCTATTTTTGAATAAGGTTAACATTTTCCATAATAAACAGGTTTCAATGTTGTTTCAGTGAACATCCTTGTGTTCATACATCTGTTGCCATTTGTGTGATTAAATCTGTAAGATAAATTTCTGAAAGTGAAAATGACAGGTCACATTAATTTCAATGTTTATAGATTTTGTCAAATTGCCCTCCCCAAGAGTATACAAATATATATTCCTACAAGGCATGAGCATGGGTGAGAATGGTAGGGCATGCAGGAAATCTTTATATATGAGAGACACTAAGCGTTTGTCTGTGACACTACCTTTCTCGTATAGGGGTAAATGCAAAACAAAAAATATTTAAAAATTAATTTTTCCTGCCACAAAAAGGTATAAGAGATTCCTCTCTCCCTTTTCTTAAAGCATTCACTTTAGATAATGTTATTTTATGTTCTCTCTCTGTTTCAGAAGTGTGTAGCTATTTTTTAAATCTGTGTTAGTCATTTTGCATTGCTATAAAGGAACACCTGAGGCTGGGTAATTTATAAAGAGGCTTATTTGGCTCACAGTTCTTCAGGCTGTACAGGAAGCACGGCTCCAGCATCTGCTTCTGGGGAGGCCTCAGGGAGTTTCCAGTCATGGCGGAAGGCAAAAGGGAAGCAGGCTTATCACCTGGTGAGAGCGAGGGCAAGAGAGATGCCAGGCTCTTTTAAACAACCAGCTATCATGTGAGCGACCAGAGGGAGAACTCGTTCATTACCATGGGGAGAGCACCAAGCCATTCATGAGGGATCTGCCCCTAAGACACGAACACCTCCCACTAGACCACACCTACAACATGGGGGACCATATTTCAGCATGAGATTTGGTGGGGACAAACATCCAAACTATATCAAACCCAAATAAGCTTCTTGCCAGCATTACAACACAGGAATGTCTTTCCCAAGAACCTGGAAGCCATCTCTTTGAAATGCATCAAGGAAGAGAGCAGTCCCTCTCCCCGTTTCCATGGGAGAGCAGGAGCTGACCGGTGGGTGCCTGGCTCCCAGCTGCAAGCCTCTCTCCTGTCGTGAAGACAGTTTTCTTTTTCCTTTGGATAACTACAATTAGCAAACCCAGTTGGCCACCCGGTTACCAGGTGAGCTGAAGATGAGCTAAGTGTGACAAGTGGTGCTGTCAAGTCCTCCTACCTTGTCTCTCCTGTGAACATGAATGTGCAGGTGGTATCGCCTAGAAGGAAAAGGGGAGATTTCTTTCCATCTTTGCCATCTCTTGGCGAAAGCCTGTGACGCACATCACATTATGGTTTCAGGCTTATTCAATTAAAAACACTGTTTTTCTTCTCTTCTACTTTTGTGGCACAATCTTCTGGGTTGGCAGGACACTTTGTTTTTCATTACGTTTTCCCATAAGTTGATGATATTTTTCCATGAAGATCTTTTTAATTTTTTATGAAGGTGACTTATCAATCTATCAAAGCTCCTGCTATCAAATCTTATTTTTAAAGAGAAGTTTTTTTCTTTCTCCCCTCAACAATTTTTTTCTAGTTACAAAAGTAATATATACTCATGGAAAGTGCAATCAGCAGACATGATATATTGATAAATGATACAACGTATGAGGATAGAGGGCATCTGCCTCATGTCTCAACCCTAGAACCACAATGATCAGCTGGGGGAAAAGCTTCCCATCCTCTGTCCTACACATTTTTGAAAAAAATTGACTGTACTCTTTGTATTATTTAATAATAACGTTATTGCAATATGCTTTAATGCAATATTATTCACCTATGATAACATTCATTTTAAAGTTTGAAATTCAGTAGCTTTTAGTGTATCCAGAGAGTTACGTGATATCCCACTATCTAACTTCAGTATAACATTTTCACCCCACAAAGAATCCCCTTACCCTGCAGCAGGCATGCCCACTCTCCCTCACCATCCCAGGTCCGGGGCAGCCCCTATCCTGCTTTCTGTGTCTATTCTGGACATTTCATACGAATGGAGTCATACAACACGTAGGCTTTTGCCTCCGGCATCCCTCCCTGAATACAATGTTTTCCAGGCTCCTCCACACCATGGCACGGGTCAGTGCTCTCTCCCTCTTTGTGGCAGGTAATATTCACCAGACGGACAGACCACACTTCATTTCTCCACTCACCAGTTGACACGGATTGGCACTGGGTCCCCACCTAAATCTCATCTCGAGTTGTAATCATGTGTCAAGGGAGGGAGGTGACTGGATCATGGGGGTGGTTTCCCCCATGCTGTTCTCATTATGAGTGAATTATCACAAGATCTGATGGTTTTATAAATGGCAGTTTTTCCTGTGCTGACACCAACTCACTTTCTTGCCTGCCGCCATGTAAGATGTGCCTGCTTCTCCTCCCATCATAAAAGTTTCCTGAGGCCTCCTGAGCCATGGAGAACTGTGAGTTAATTAAACCTCTTTCCTTTATAAATTACCCAGACTGGGGAAGCTCTTTACAGCAGTGTGAGAAAGGGCTAATACACCAGTTAACGGGCATTGGGTTGTTTCCACTGCTATGAATTGGGCTGTATTCCACTGTTACAAATAAGGTTGCTATAAACATTCATGTTCAGGCTTTTGTGGGGACATGTTTTCGATCCTTGTGGGTATGCACCTAGGATTGGAAATGCTGGGTCCTATGCACTGTGAGTGTAGCTGTCTGAAAGCTGCCAGCCAGCTTTCACAGCAGCTGCACACATAATCATCTGGAGCTTTTTCTCTTCTCACAACTGTTCATGTCAGGGCAGTAGATTCTCCTTACTCTTTTTGACAGCTGAGCTGTGTGCCATAGTGTGAATATGCTGTACATTTTTCAACAGTCCTTGAGTCATAGATAGATTGTTTTTTAATTGCTTACTGCTATAAATGATGCCTCAGTGATTTGAATACACATTCTTGGACAGTGGTGCAATGGTTTCAGCAGGACAGAAACCTAGAATTACTGAGTTAAGGGTGCATTTACAATTTTGATAGCTACTGACAGATAGTTTTCAAGTTCCTTATGACTTAAAAGTTTCAGATGGCTTGAAAATTCTCTCACTATGATACAGCCCAGGCTTTTATCCTGAGAGTGCATTCAGATTAATCAATTGTCATGATCTGACCACCATGATTATTCAGAAACTTTGAATAAGTTCATGAGAAGATCATTCTGATCTGAATACAGGTTTCAAGAAACTCAACCAGAAGCTAAAATGTTATGCAATTCTAATATTTTGACATTAGGCTGTATATTAGGTGAGAAAATAGTTGTTGTTGAAGAGAAGTTACAGTGTTTTGATTCCGAGTTAAAAAGCTAGAGAAACGGTGCCCATGATGATGAGCCTCTCGGGCACGGAACATGTGCACCAACAAAACCTGGCTTGCAGGACAATGCCGCTTGTTGTCACACATCATCTGCCTGACAGGCAAGATAGTCACACAGCACTCTGCACTTACACACCCAACCTGCCTGAAGCACATTTGGGATTTTCCACCAGAAACTGTATTTTGGACCTATGAGGTATTCTAATAGTCATAAAGCTTCTTTCTTTGAAATTAAGTTTTAATTTTTCAAAGACTCAAAATAACTAAAAACAAAGACTAATAAAGTGATTTATTGGGCCGGACACGGTGGCTCAAGCCTGTAATCCCAGCACTTGGGAGGGCTAGACAGGCAGATCATGAGGTCAGGAGATCGAGACCATCCTGACTAACATGGTGAAACCCCGTCTCTACTAAAAAATACAAAAAACTAGCCGGGCGAGGTGGCGGGCGCCTGTAGTCCCAGCTACTCGGGAGGATGAGCCAGGAGAATGGCGTGAACCCGAGGCAGAGCTTGCAGTGAGCTGAGATCCGGCCACTGCACTCCAGCCTGGGCGACAGAGCCAGACTCTGTCTCAAAAAAAAAAAAAAAAAAGTGATTTATTGTACAGAATGAGGCATTTTCTTTGGGACAGGGGAGGGACTTTGATAACAGGGGAGGCTGTGCACATGTGTGGGGAGTAATATGGGAACTCTCATATACCCCCAAACACTGCTGTAAACCCAAAGTGCTCTATGAAACTAAACTTTTTTTAGAAGAATAGTGTTTTGAAGACTGGCCTGAAAAAAATTTTCCAAGAAAGAACTCCAAAAGCATTGATCCTGGCAGCACCATGAGGTAAATATTCACCTTGCAAGCCAACCATCTGGACAAGAACACAGTGACTTGGATGGGTCTGTAGCAGCACATTTGTTCAAAACCACCTTTACTTTGTGATATGGTTTGACTTGAATTGCAATCCCCATGTGTCGAGGGAGGGACCTGGTGCAGGTGATTGAATCATGGGGGTGGTTTTCTTATCATAGTGAGTTCTCATGAAATCTGATTGCTTAAAGTGTGGTATTTTCCCCTATTCTCTCTCCCTTTCTCCTGCAACCATGTGAAGAAGGTCCTTACTTCCCCTTTGCCTTCTGCCATGATTGTAAGTTTCCCAAGACTGCCTCCACCATATGGAATTCTGAGTCAATTAAACCTCTTTTCTTCTTACATTACTCATTCTCCCGTAGTTCTTCACAGCAGTGTGAAAACAGACTAATACAGGAAATTGATACTGGGAACTTGGGGAGCTACTGCAAAGATATTTGAATGTGTGGAAGTCACTTTGGAATTGGGTAACAGAGGTTGGAACAGTTTGGAAGGCTCAGAAGACAAGAAGAGGTGGGGAAGTTTGGAACTTCCTAGAGACTTGTTAGATGGTTGTGACAAAACTGACCACAGGGATACGAACAATAAAGTCCAGGGAAGTGGTCTCAGATGGAGACGAGGACCTTCTTGGAAACTGGGGCATACGTCACTCTTGCCATGATTCAGCAAAGAGACTGGCAGCATTTTGCCCCTGCCCCAGAGACCACGTGTGGAACTATGAACTTGAACGAGATGATTTAGGGTATCTGGCTGATGCGTTTCAACTGTGTCTCCACCCAAATCTTATCTTGAATTTCCATGTGTTGTGGGAGGGACCCAGTGGGGGGGTAAGTGGATCATGGGGGCAAGTCTTTCCCATGCTGTTCTCATGATAGTGAGTAAGCCTCATGAGATCTGCTGGTTTGTAACGATGAGTTCCCCTGCACAAGCTCACTCTCTGCCTGCTGCCGTCCATGTAAGACGTAACTTGCTCCTCCTTGCCTTCTGCCGTGATTGTGAGGCCTCCCCAGCCATGTGTAACTGTAAGTCCATTAAACCTGTTTCTTTTGTAAATTGCCCAGTCTCAGGTCTGTCTCTATCCGCAGCATGAAAATGGATTAATACACTGGCAGAAGAAACTTTTAAGCAGCAAAGCCCTCAAGATGTTACCTGACTTTTCCTGAAAGCATACAGTCATATGCATTCAACAAAGTGATGATCTGAAATTGGAACTTACGTTTAAAAGGGAAGGAGAGGATAAAAGTTTGAAAAATTTGTAGCCTGACCCTGTGGTGAAAAAGGAAAACCCACTTTCTGGGGAGAATTCAAGCCACCAGCTACAGAAATTTGCGTAAGTAAAGAGAAGCCAAATGTTAACAGCCAAGACAATGGGGCAAATGTGTCTAGGGCATTTCAAAAATTCCAGAGGCCTAGGAGGTAAAAATGGTTTCATGGGCCAGGTCCAGGGCCCTACTGTTGATCTGTTCAGCCTCAGGATTTGGTGCCCTGTGTCCCAGCCACTCCAGCTACAGCCATGGCTAAAAGGGGCCAAGGTACAGCTTGGGCCATTGCTTTGGAGGGTGCAAGTCCCAAGCCTCAGCAGCTTCCACATGGTGCTGGGCCTGCAGGTGCACAGAAGGCAAGAGTTGAGGTTTGGGAGCCTGATGCATGGAAACACCTGGATTTCCACGAAGAATTCTGCTGCTGGAGTGGAGCCCTCATGGAGAACCTCTACTAGGTTAGAGCAGAGGGGAAACACGGAGTTGGAGCCCCCACACAGAGTCCCCACTGTGGCACTGCCTAGTGGAGCTGTGAGAAGACAGACACCATCCTCCACACCCCAGAATGGCAGATCAACCAACAGCTTGCACTGTGCACCTCAAAGAGTCACAGACACTCAACACCACCTCATGAAGGCAGCTCCAGGAGTTGTACCCTGCAGAGTCACAGAGGTGGAGCTGCCCAAGGTCTTGGGAGTCTACCCCTTGCATCAGCATGCCCCAGATGTGAGACATGGAGTCAAAGGAGAGCATTTCAGAGCTTTAAGATTTAATGACAGCCCCACTGGGTTTCAGACTTGGATGGGGCCCACAGCTCCTTTGTTTTGGTCAATTTCCCACTTTTGGAATGGAAGCATTTATTCAATACCTGTACCCTCATTGTGTCTTAGAAGTAACTAGTTTTTTTATTTCACAGGCTCATAGGCAGAAAGGACTTGTCTTGTTTCAGATGAGACTTTGAAGTTTTGAGTTAACGCTGGAATGAGTTAAGGCTCTGGGGGACTGTTGGGAAGGCATGATTAGTTTTGCAGTGTGAGAAAGACATGAAATTTGGAAGGGGCCAGGGGTGACATGATACGGCTTGGCTCTGTGTCCCCACCCAAATTTCATCTTGAATTGTAATCCCTGGCCAGGCCCAGTGGCTCACACCTGTAATCCTAGCACTTTGGGAAGCCGAAGCAGGTAGATTGCCTGAGCTGAGAAGTTCAAGACCAGCCTGGGGAACATGGTGAAACCCCATCCTACAAAAAATTAGCCAGGTGTGGCAGCGTGTACCTGTAATCCCAGTTACTCGGGAGGCCGAGACAGGAGAATTACTTGAACCCAGGAGGTGGAGGTTGCAGTGAGCTGAGATTGTGCCACTGTACTCCAGCCTGGGCAACAAGAGTGAGACTCTTTCTCAAAAAAAAAAAAAAAAAAAAAAGTAGAATTGTAATCCCCGTATGTTGAGGGAGGGACCTGGTGGGAGGTGACTGCATCATGGGGGCAGTTTCCCCCACGCCGTTCTCATGATAGTAAGTGAATTCTCATGAGCGCTGATGGTTTAAGTGTGGCACTTTCCCCTTCATCCTCTCTCTCTCTCTCCTGCCACCATGTGAAGAAGGTCCTCACTTCCCCTTTGCCTTCCACTATGATTGTCAATTTCCTGAGGCCTCCCCAGCCATGTGGAACTATGAATCAATTAAACCTTTTTGTTCATAAATTACCCAGTCTCAGGTAGTTCTTTATAGCAATACAAAAATGGACTAACACACTTTGTTTCTTTTTTTATATTGAATATGGACAGTAGACTCCTAAGTAATGGGAATTAAAAATGTGTAAATGAGTAATTTCTGCTTCCAGTAACGACTGAATGGGTAATTTGGACCAGGCTGTCTGTGGAGCACAACTAGAAAAGCTGGCAAAACATGCAAACATCTGCTTTATGGTTCGGGAGAGGTAACAAGGTGTGTAGAATGGCCAGGCCAATGAGTAGGCCTAGGAAGGGGAAACTGGGGCTCAGGAAGTTGAAAAAACATAAAATAAACACAGAGAAGCTAGATGGAAGAACATAATAAAGACCTTAATAGAAAGTAATAAAATATTAACACACAGTAAAGAGAATCAAAAAAACTAAAACTTGGTTCTTGCAGAAGTCTAGTAAAATAAATAATCCTCTGGCAAAAGTGACCAAGAAACAAGTGGCAGTGAAGTAGGGTGGACAAGGCACAAAAAAATATTCAACATCAAGAATGAAAAGGGAGCATTTCTACAAAGCCTGCAGAATTAAACATGGCAACAAGAGGATGTCGTGTGTAATTTTATAATTATTTGAAAATTAAATGAAGTAGACAAGTTCCTATAAAGTTACAAACTACTGTTGGTACAACTTAATCCTTTACCGTTCGTCTGAGAATACTCGCTGGCTATGCGTGCAGCAGCAGCATTTACCCCGAGATAACTCTCCACAAAATATCTCACTTTTATTATGGTATCTGCACAGCTCGAATACATCAACTTTGGAAACAAAATACATCATTCTATTTATAGCATTCTGCTTTTAGTAGTGGTATTTTCCATTTACAAAATACAGCAATTCTCAATTGCTGAAAATGTCAATCCTAGAAAATGTAGCATTCCTACACGTGATGTTAACATCGTTCTCAAATAGTTGCTGCTGAAGATTCATTTGATACATCCGATTTCTCTGAAATAGATTATCCTGATGATTCAGATGATTCTGATGTTAGTTCTGTTTAGAAATAACTCCAAGAACAGTTTTTATATTTTATTTTCACATTGAAAATCAATCAGATTTGCTCCAGCTTCAAAGAGCATGTTTACGTAAAAGCAAATGAGTGCTGGCAGTGAGCTGGACTTCATTTTTCTAAATGGGAAAGGGGTTAACTTACTTATGACTTCCACCGAACATTTCAGGAAGAAGCTAAAGCCAATGCTAGGAAAACAAGGGCCCGATCTCAGCTCATTTTACGAAGCCACAACAGCTTTGTTACTTAGTTCTTACCGTAAAGTAAATGTGTTCCCCCAAAATTCATGTGTTAAACCTAATCACCCGTGTGAGAGAGAATGTTCAGAGGCAGGGCTTTTGGGAGGTCCTGAGCTCATGGGGCAGATTCCTCATGAATGGGATGAATGTCCTTATAAAAGAGACCCCCAAGAGCTCCCTCACCGCTTCCCCCATGTGAGCACACAGCAGGAAGGCTCCATCTGTGAACCAAGAAGCCCTCACCAGACACCGACTCTGCCAAAATAATTAAACCTCGATCTGGGACTTTCCAGCCTCCAGAACTGTGAGAAATAAGTTTCTGTTGTAAAAAGACCCAGTCCATGGTATTTTGTTACAGCATCTGGAAGACATTTAGACAGTCCTATAAACAGTATTAACAAATTTAACTCAGCAATAAATGAAAAGCATAACACATTGTGATCAACCGTTGCTTATAGCAGGAATGCAAGGTTGTTTCAGTATTCGGCAATCCAGCTGGGCATAGTGGCTCGTGCCTGTAATCCCAAAACTTTGGGAGGCCAAGGTGGGAGCATTGCTTGATGTCAGGAATTCGAGACCAGCCCGGGCAACACAGCAAGATGTCATCTCTACAAAATGTTTTTGAAATTAGCCAGGTTCAGGCCCGGTGCAGTGGCTCAGCCCTGTAATCCCAGCATTTTGAAAGGTCGTGGTGCAAAGATCACCTGAGGTCAGGAGTTCAAGACCAGCCTGACAAACACAGTGAAATCCCGTCTCTACTAAAAATATAAAAATTAGTCGGGCATAGTGGCAGGCACCTGTAATCCCAGCTACTCAGGAGCCTGAGGCAGGAGAATCGCTTGAGTGTGGGAGGCAGAGGTTGCAGAGAGCCAAGATCATGCCATTGCACTTCAGCCTGGGCAACAAAAACAAAACTTCATTTTGAAAAAAAATAGTAATAATAATAATAATAAAATAAAATTAGCCAGGTTCAGTGGCATGTGCCTGTAGTCCTAGCTACTCAGGAGACTGAGGTGGGAGGATTGCTTGAGCCCATGAGTTCAAGGCTGCAGTGAGCCAGAGAGCTATGACTGCGCCACTGCACTATAGCCTGGGTGACAGAGTGAGACTCTGTCTCCAAAAATAAAAAGACAGTCAATATAATTTCGTACAGTAACAGAATAAAGGAGAAATATCCTATCATTAGCTTAATAGATGTATATATATATAGATGCCTTTATTAAAAGTCAACTTTTATTAATGATTTTTAGAAAATCTCTCAGTAAACTTAAAATGGAAAGAAACTTTTATAATATGACTAAGTATTTACAGAAAGAAAGCCTACTGCAGACATACTCAACTGTGAAATGCTGAGAGCTTTCCCTTGGAGACTGCGAGAAGATAAGGATGCCTTTTCTCTCTCTTTTCAGCCTTGTTCTGAATGTCCTGCTGGTGCAGAAAGGTGTGAAAAAGATGCTAAATGTGTAAGTATCAGAAAGGAAGAAATAAAACTGCCTTTTTCTCAGGAAATACAATTGTGTGTGTAGACCATCCAAAATAATCTATGAATACATCATCAGAACCAAATTAGACATAAGACCAACAGGCAAAAATCAAGTATATTTCAGTATATCAATAACAAACAGTAAGAAAATCAGTTTTAGAATAGCTAAAACAAGCTAAAATAGTATTGAAAGAACATCAAAAAGTTAGAAATAAATCTGACTGACACATAGTATCTCTAGACAGAAAACCATAAACTACGAGTGTGACAAACAGAAGAAAACCTAATAAAATGGAGAGTTCAACAAGAGGAAGCCTGATTTCTGTAAAGCTATCAACACTCCCTAAAGCGTTCTACAGATCCCTGAAATCCCACAATTCAAACAGATCTGTCTGTGAAATGTGACAAGCTGTTTCCGAAAGCTTATGTGACTCACAGTTCTTGGTTTTCGAACATCATTCTTCACTCTCAGGAACCTGGACTCTGTGGGAAAGGGGCTGACTTTAGGCCAGGTATGGAGAGAGAATAAAGTGGACCTGACACACCCTGGACAAAAACAACAATAAGGCAGGTCCAGAGGACACGGCACCAGTGTGTGGGACTCTCCTGCCTCATCTAGGACGATGCAAGCAGCAAAGTCCTCTAAGTTCACACTGATCAAAGTAACTAAACCAGTAAGGGAGGCCGAAGAGCTCTTCCTGATCATAGAAAACTGTTTCCTAGGACAGCTGTAACAAAAGATCACAAACCCAGTGGCCTCACCAACAAAAATGTATTGTCTCACAGCTCTGGAGGCTGGAAGTCCCAGATCAAGGTGTCCATAGGGTTGACTCCTTCTGAGGCTAAGGGATTGTCTGTTCAAGCCTCTCTCCTTGGCTTATAGATGGCTGCCTTCTCCTGGGTCTTCCTATCATCCTCCGTGTGTGTGTCTCTCCACCAAATCTTCCCTTACTATAAGGACACCTGTCTTATTGGATTGGGGCCCACTCTAATAACCTTATTTTATCTTGATCACCTCTGTAAAGACCAAACTCCAAATAAGGTCACATGTTGAGGTGCTAAGAGTTACGAACTTGGGTGCTGGGGTTATGAACACACAATTCAACCCATAACAGCAACAAATAAATGTAGGAACAATGGGGTTAGAAAAATCATCATTTGAAAACCACCATGTTAACAATCAACTCGGATTAGAATCATCAACAAATGCTAAAACTAATGGATTAAAGAACGATGTGTAACAGGGTATTTACATAGTATCAAAGTATCTCCCTCTCAGAATAAATACTAATTTACAAAAGGAAAAAAATATTACCTGTACAGAAAAGAGGCTGTCAGACATCTCCTTAACTGTGTGGCGCTGGGAAGCATGTGTTCCATAGTACAAAATTCTTTATACTATTCTCGCAAATTTTCTGTCAGATTGAAATTATTTCAAAGTAAATATTTACCAAATTTTTTTAAGTAAGTTATTCAAAAATGCAAAGGACTGGAAGAGCCTTGCAAGATCCAGGCAGGAGCTTGCTCTGCTGGGCAGTCACACTGCTCAGAGCTGAAGGTCACAGATGCCGTGGTGGAGGTGGCAGACCGTCTCAGTGTGTCCTAGCTGTTATAACATACCACCACAAACTGGGTGGCTTCTAACAACAGAAATGTATTTCTCACCGTTCTGGGGACTGGGAAGTGGAAGATCAAGGTGCTAGCAGACTTGGTGTTGAAGCCTGGTTCCTGTTTCAGAGAAGCCATCTCTTTGCTGCAACCTCACATGGCAAAAGGGATGTGGAGGGAGCTCTCTGGGGCCTCATTTACAAGGCCACTAATCCCATTCGTGAGGATCTACCCCCATGAGCTCCTCCCTCCCAAAGGCCCCAGCTCCTAATTCTATCACATTGGGAATTAGATTTCAACATATGAAATGTGGGAGGACACAAACATTCAGACCATAGTGCAGACAAATAGAACACTGAAACAGAACAGACTGGAGAAACACACTGCACGGATGGCCTCCTGGGTTGTGACAAAAGTGGCCCCACAGAGTGCAGGGAAAGGCAGGATTTCTAATACATGAGATGGGAAAATTAAGTATTTATATGAGGTGAAAGAAGAAAGGAGAGAAAGAGAGGAAAGAGGAAGGAAGGAAGGAAGGAAGGGAGGGAGGGAGGGAGGAAAAGAAGAGGAAGGGAGAAAGATTTAACCTCCACTTACCACCATACGTAAAAATCAATACCAGCTTACCAAAATGTGAAAAGTGAAACAACAATGCTTTGGTAAGAAAACATAGCAAAATACCTTCATGACTTCAGAGTAGGGAAACACACTTTAAGCAGACACAAAAAACTCTACCATAAATGAAAAAGAGCATGTTTTGGATGACATTTTAATGAACAACTCTGTCCATTATAAGAAACCTTAGGAGCAAAAATCCAAGCCAGAGTGGGAGAAGATATTTAACTGACAAAGAGATTGTATCTCAATGATACAAAGAACACCTACAGATAAGAAAAAAACAGACAACCCCATAGAAAACTAAGGACCTTAACAGGTGCTTTGCCAAAGAGAGTATCCAAGTTGCCAATAGCATATAAAAAAGTTCTCACCCTCATTAAGATGAAAATGGTTACTTTGAGATACTACAACACACAGAATGGATAACATTAAAAAGAATGACAGTAGTACATTGCTGTGGTCCAAATGTATTTCCCACCAAGTTCATATGTTGAAATCCTAACCACCAATTTGATGGTATCTGGAGGTAGGGCCTTTGGAAGGTGGCTACGGTCATGAGGGGGGAGCCCTCGTGAGTGAGACTAGTGTCCTTATGTAAGGGCTGAGGGCCAGGCACAGTGGCTCACGCCTGCAATCCCAGCACTTTGGGAAGCCAATGTGGATGGATTGCCTGAGCTCAGGAGTTCGAGGCCAGCCTGGACAACATGGCGAAACCCTGTCTTTACTAAAAATACAAAAATCATCCAGGTATGGTGCCACGTGCCTATAATCCCAGCTACTGAGGAGGCTAAGGCGGGAGGATCACTGGAACCCAAGAGGTAGAGGTTGCAGTGAGCAAAGATCATGCTACTGCACTCCAGCTAACCCTGTCTCAAACAAAAAAAAAAAAGGTGGGAGGAGAGTGGGGGGGGTGTTGAGGAAGCCTGTTTGGCCCTTTATCGCTCATGCCATGTGAGGACAAAGCAGTGACACACCATCTGTGGAGCAGAGAGCAGCCCTCACCAAATGGCCTGCTGGTGCCTTGATCTGAGACTTCCCAACCCTCCAGAACTGTGAGCAACGTTTCCATGGTTATAAATTACCCAGTCCAAGATCCTTTGTGATAGCAGCTTGAATGAGCTATGACACACCTATGCTGAGGTTGTAGGAAAACAGAAGCTTTCAGACACTGCTGGTGGCCTGTAAATTGGACTACCACCTTGGAAACTATTTGACTATCTACAGAAGTTAAAGACACACACACGCACTTTCACAGCAATTTCCCTGCTAGGTAAATGCACAGCCAAGATTCATGAACATGTGTACCAGAGAAGGGCACTTCACCTCTATTGTGTTATTTCCAAGAGCCCAGAACCCCACTTCAGTGGTGAGAAAACAGACAAACCCAGATTGATGGACATCCTGCAAAATACTGACCTGTTCTCCAAACTGTCAAGGTCACTTAAAAGCAAAGAACATCTAGAAAACTGTCACAGACCAGAGGAGGCTGGGGAGACATGGCAACTATACATGAGGTTTCTGAATGGGACTGTGACACAGATAAAGGATATTTGTGAGAAGCTGACAAAACCCATGTAACATGCAGAGTGCATAGTCCATAGTAAGGTGCCACTGCCGGTTTCTCGATGCATGATGATAACATAAGATGTTGCCAATAGGGGAAATGGGGTGTGGGCTCTCCAAGTGGTAGCGCTCTGTACTATCTTTGCATCCCCTTTGCAAATCTAAATTCATTCAAAACCTAAAAATTTATTTTAAAAACAGGTTAGTGAGCATCCACCTATGTATAATTGGTTGTTCTCTTTGGGTCTAACTTAAGGAGATATTTTCTTTTCTCTCTCCACCTCCACCAATGTTGTGGGTTATCTATTCAATGAAATTTCATGGAAATATATTCCTCATCTCACATTGGGATCCACCCTAAAAGTATGAATCTATAGAAGGGATTTCCTACAGGCTTACATTGAGCTGCCATTTCTGTTTCTCTCACCCTGGTGAACCTTCATAACTTGAAGGAAAGGGGCAGAAACATTTATGGTGAGACTAGTCGAGCGTGTGGGGATTAGAGAAAGTTTTCCAAATGGAAAAGGTCTAAGAATTGATCAGTAAGAAAAAAAGTAGAATTAAGGATGTGGACTATAAAGAAAGCTATAGCAATCTGAAGGTTTAAGCCATCTAAATCATAATTATTTCCCAAAGCAGAAAATGTAATAGACAGCCCCATCTGTCTGAATCGACTTTTACAAAACCCAGGGAAGGATTTCCGGTCTGTTTTTTTCTGTATGGAATCTCATCCACAGATGCTCATATAATTGCAGCCCCCAATATTGTAATCCTGCAGGGGCCCATTTGGGAAGTCCCTTCCAGTCACAGAGACAACAAATCAGGCTATATGTTGAATCCGATTTGCTTTAATATGTGGTCATTTCCCAAAGGGATCAATCAGGCTCAGAAACGGCCACAGCTGACTGGGCCATGCTGAAGTCTGACCCGTCATCAGCACAAGAAAGGCTCCCTGTGCTCCATCCCCGACCTTGAGTCCCAGTCCTCCTGTCTGGTCCAGCAGCCCCTGTTGGAGGTTTAATAATCAAAGCCGACAGATACCGCACCTGAGCAAGCTGGGCAAAGGCGCCATCCCCAGCTCACTTCAGAACGAGGAAACTGA
The DNA here is from genome assembly GCF_000951035.1 of Colobus angolensis palliatus. Lineage (NCBI taxonomy): Eukaryota > Metazoa > Chordata > Mammalia > Primates > Cercopithecidae > Colobus > Colobus angolensis. Next base: position 21,207,346 of record NW_012114252.1, on the reverse strand, counting down.
GCTCAATTTCCAGTTCGGGGCAGACAGAGCACAGCATAGCCGAGAGGGCGGAATTCTCTTTCCACTGTAACCCGAACTTTTTCCCCCAAAGAGGAGGACCTGGCAAATTAATTTGCATCACGTGCCCTTGCAGGGGTGCAGAAGTGAAGGATTTTCCTTGATTTCTGTCGCTATTGAGATACCTTTCATTAAGTGCTGCTTACAGATTCACTGATCTTTTACAGTCACGCGACAGTGGGTGAGGAGCCTTCTGTGGCTGATGTGACACCTGCACATTCCCTGAGAGGGCAGCTGCAAACTTGAAACTGGACTTGCTCCAGTGGTTCCCAACTGTGTGCTAAGGAACAGTGGTGGGACCACAGACTCCCAGGAGTCCCACAGGACACTTTCTGCTTTCAGAACACACAATCACATTCCCAGAAACTAGTAGATGATGCCATATCTTTGTGGAGCTGGGTTTTCTTTAGCGGCTACAAAAAAAGCGAGACTCAAACAAAAGTCAAGGTGGACCAGGAAATGAGGGTGACTGTGTCCAACGATTCCAGAGACGGGGAATTGTGTGTGACCAGCACCTGTGCTCACTCATGAGCAAGTGGCCCTCGCTAATTAAGGATGAAATGAAATATTTTCTTTTATTTTGATTTACGTGTTATTTTTGTAAATTATACCTAGTTGTGAGGACATGGATATTTATTAAGTTGTCTGACCATTACTACTTAGTAAACAAAACTGTTAGGTATTACTTTTATCCAAGGGGTGCCAGGAAAAAAGCTGCCATGCACTAAAAGGGTGCCCTGACTTAAGTAACCTCGGGAACCTCTGGAGCAAGCAATGTTCTCAAACAAAGAGGTGAAATGACTTACTTCCTTTTGAAATTCTTCCTATTATTTTCTACAAGTTGAATGGCTCACTGAGCTTTAGCCGTCTGTATCAAAACCTCAAAAACATACTTTAAAATGTTAGTAAAGAAAAACATCTTTTTAAAATGGAAAACATTCCCCATGACTAAAGAACGATATTCAGTATCAGATTTGCAATTTCAATTTCCCAGTCCTCTATTAACTGATGGGAGCCTTGGCTGGCCACTTAACTGGAAGTTCCTTTTGCCACAGATCAGCACATCCTTCTTCTTGTCACATTAACACTCCCTTAGATGTCAGGGGCAGCCGGAAACTCCCCTGTACGGGCAAGGTTATAAATGAAAAGCAGGCACACACACAAAAAAGCAGTCCAATGGCTGGGCACGGTGGCTCATGCCTGTAATCCCAGCACTTTGGGAGGCCAAGGTGGGTGGATCACTGAAGGCCAGCTTGGGCAACATGGCAAAAGCCATCTCTACCAAAGTTCAAGACCAGCTTGGGCAACACGGCAAAACCCATCTCTACCAAAAATATAAAAATTAGCCAGGTGTGGTATCGCGCACCTGTAGTCCCAGCTGCTCAGTATGCTGAGGCAGGGGGATCGCTTGGGACCAGGAGTTTGAGGCTGCAATGAGCCGAGATTGTGCCACTGCACTCCAGCCTGGGTGACAGAGAAAGATACTGTCACCAAAAATAAAAATAAAAAATAAAAAAGCAACCAGAAACCACTTAGTGACAACTCAATTAATGAATTGTTGGAGAAAAAAATCTACATGAAAACACTGTCTCTGATTAAACAAAGGACCAGAGAGGGCAGCAGACACCTCATGTCACATCCACAGTCCTGCAAGTCATGACACCTGGGGCTGAGCAGGGGACTGACAGCTCCTCTGCCACCTCTGGCCTCCACACACCCCAAACATGAATGCAAGCAAGACTGTTGCCTCACCTGCTGAGCCCGTCCCTGTCAAACTCACACACACATCTGCGCCAATGACGAGAACCTCAATTTTCAGTACATTCTACTCTACACTACTACTGCCGACTAAAAGCACTAAAAGCCATCTGAATTCAGTCATGCAGGCTGATAGATTCTCTCCAATTTTCTAGGCTCTGTGTTTTTCTTGTCAGAGACATAAGCCAAACTTCTAAACACCTGAGCAGCTCCTCAAACCATCCAGGTAAGGGATGAGAAGCTTCCACAGCCTACGCCTTACCCCTGAGCAGCTCCCCTAACCACCCCCTAATTCCTGAACAGCTCCCCTCTAACCACCCCTTATCCCTGAGCAGCTCCCCTAACCACCCCCTTACCCCTGAGCAGCTCACCTAACCAGCCCATATCCCTAAGCAGCTCCCCTAACCACCCCTTACCCCTGAGCAGCTCCTGTAACCAACCCTTACCCCTGAGCAGCTCCCCTAATCCAACCCTTACCTCCTGAGCAGTTCCCCTAACCTGCTCTCTTAACCCTTGCGTAGGAGTAGCACCTCTTTAATTGTGAAAAGTAAGCAATCTCCCAAAATGAGATTTTCTTTTCCCTAGGGAGATAGACTCTTAGGAGGTTTGCAAAGACAGGTGTAAAAGATAGAAGTCAACTACAGAGCAAGGAAAACGTTAAAGCAGCAAGATCAGGAAAAAAAAAAAAAAAAGTGATTTGGAAGGCCAGGTATAGTGGCTCAAGGCCTTAATCCCAGTGGTTTGGGAGGCTTGAACAAGAGTTCAAGGCTGCAGTGAGCTATGGTCACACCACTGCACTCCAGCCTGGGTGAGAGAGCTAGACCCCGTTTCTATTTTTATAAAAAGAAGTATGGGGGCCTAAGCTATGAGGATGCAAACCATGATGTAATGGACTTTGGGTAATAGGGTGGAAGGGTGGGAGCAAAGCGAGGGCAAAAGACTACACATTGGGTATAGTCTACCCTGCTCGGGTCATGGATGCACCAAAATCTCAGAAATCACCGCTAAAGAACTTTTCCATGCAACCAAACACCACCTGTTCCCTAAGAACTATTGAAATAATAATAATGTTTTAAGCAAAAAAAAAATTTCAAAGATGAAAAGTTTTTAGTCCCCCTCCCAAGTATAGTATTTATCAAGCGGAAATGAACAACTATGTTCATACAGTAAGTTTTACATGACTGTTCATGGCAGTTTTGTAATACTTATCTCAAATAAATATTTGAAAACAACCCAAATATCCAACACCAGGTGGTGGATTCAGACAATGGAATACTACTCCACTATAAAAAAATTATAAAAAGAAATGGACTAGGATGCATGCAGTAACATCGATGGATCGCTGGAGATTCATACTCAGTAAAAACAGCAAAAACGAAGGGCTATGTACTGTATGATTCCATTGATGAGAACTCCTAGGTAGGCAGAATTGTAGTGACAAAGTGGATGAGTGATTGCCCACGGCCAGGTGTTGGGGAGAGAGACTCTACCACGGAGGAGTTAACAGGAATTACTCAGAGGCAGAGAACTGTTCTTTATCTTCACTGTGATGATGGGGACATGACTGTATCCAGCTGCCAAAATTCATTAAACTATTCACCTAAAATAAGTCCATTTTAATGTGTGTAAATTATGCCTCCAGAAATCATTTTTAAAGTAATTGGCTAACATTTGTTAAAAGAAAAACCTTTTTATTTAAGATGATATTTATTATTTTAATTAATAAGCTTTATTTTTAGATTGGCTTTAGGTTCAAGGGTGAACTGAGTGGAAAGTACAGAGTTTCCATATGCCCGCCATCTCCGCACACACTCCATCTCCCTGGCATGGCCAAGATCTCGCATCTCCGTGGCATATTTGTTACGATCCATAAATCCACACATCATTAGCACCTAAAGTCCATGGCTTATATTCGGTTTCACTCTTGATGTTGTACCTCTATAGGTTTGGACAAATGTACAATGACATGTACCCACCATTGCGTATCACGCAGAACAGTTTCACTGCCCTCAAAGGCATCTGTGCTCAGTCTGCTCACCCCTCTCTCCCCCATAACACCTGGTAACCACAGATCACTTTATTATCTCCATATTTTTCTTTTGCAGAATGTCGTATAATTGGCATCATACAGTCTGCAGCCTCTTCAGATGGGCTTCCTTTTCTTAGTATGCGTTTAACTTTCCTCCATGTCTTTTCAGGGCTTGTCAACTCATTTCCCATTGGTGCTGAATAGCATCCCATTGCCTAGACGTATTACAGTTTATTCACTCACCTACTGAAGGACATCCCTGGTAGCTTTGAAGGTTTGGCAATTATAGATAAAGTTCTATAAACGTAGTGTGCAGATTTTTGTTTGGACATAAGCTGTCAATTCATCTGAGTAAATACCAACGAGCATGACTACTGGACCCTGTGGTAAGAAATGTTTAGTTTTGTAAAAAAGTGTCAAAGTGTCTTCCAAAGTGGCAGTACCATTTTGCATTTCCACCAGCAATAAGTAAGAGTTCCTGTGGCTCCATGTCCTTGCCAATAAAACATAAATATATAAATATATTAAAAATTAAAAAACAAAATAAAAAGAGGTAGAAAGCTGAACTGGCAATTTTAAACAGAAGAAATGTATCTTAGAGAAAGACATCAAATTTAATTAAAATTAAAAGGAGAAAGTCAAGATAAAACAGATGTCATGAAATTTATATAAATAGAAAATGAGCCCCTTTGTGTATGCATTTAAAAAAGAATTACATGTAATAGATGAAGAAATGCTGGCATGTAAAGTGAAAAAAAAAATAAAGTCACTTATAAAGTATTTTAACATTTTATCCCAGATGGTATTATGGAAATAAGCTGAGGGGAAAGAGGCTTAACCTAAAGAACAAAATCAAAATATACAAGGATTGAGCGAAAACAACCAGTGTCCGGGAGGTGCAACGGACGCTCACCATCGGCTAGCATTTTGTTGAGGGTTTTTATGTCCCTATTCATAAGAGATACTGGTTTGGAATTTTGTCTTTTTGTAAAATATTTGTGTTGGTTTGGTATCAGGGAAATGCTGGCCTCAGAAAACGAGTGGCCTCTCTTCTATTTTCTGGAAGTGAGTGAAGAATTCATACTAATTCTTCTTTGAATATTATTAGTACAAGTAAAGGGTGAGCCATCTGAGCTTTTCTTGGAAAGTTCTTAGATTCCTGCTTCCATCTCTTCCTTTGTCCCCTGAAAACCCCTGGACCTTGCCCTCCCCAACCCTCCTGTCCTCCATCAGCCAGCCCTGCCCGAGCTCTTCATCCCAGCTTGGGCTATGTCCTTCTCCATTTGTGATGGAAAGCCAGTAATCTGAGCGCTCACGTGAGCAGGACTCCATGCCTTGCTGTCACTCACATTTGCATGCTGCTGTTTCTGGACCCCATACACATAGGGAAAAATTTAGACATCAACGCAGAACAGTCCCCAGGGGCATATGCTCCCTGGCTTTTAGCAATGTGCTTATCTGTCAGTGGGCCCTGGAGATGCCGCTTTTTGGTTTGAAAAAGCCAGATGGGCCTTTTCACAAGAACCTTCAAGAAATCAGAACATCCCTGAGGCTGAAACCATAGTGGAGAAACTTAGAATCAGTTCCCATTGTCATCCCTCAAAAACTGATTAGTCAAAGAGACAAAAGACTGCAGGCAACAGAGATGAATCTGTCTCTCCCTAAAGACACAAACTAGACAATATCTGGAAGGACTGCTCTGGTCTCATTCTGGACATCCAGATGGCTCCTGCTTTGGTCACTAGGTTCATAAATGGCTTACACCAGTAATTAGGATGTTTGCCAAAAACACTATGTAAATTAGCAAAATGTTCCTCTCTCTGAAATGTATGCACCAGGCCAACAACATGAGGATTCCATTGCAGAAAAAGTCAAGTAAACACAGTGCAAACTAATGGTTTCACAACTTAAACACTTCAAAGAAAACAAGCCAGGGCAATCTGTTCCCTCCAAACCCCCAGATAGGGATTCTTGAAGATATTGTAAAGAACTGTAGATATTGTAAAGAAAGACTCTGGATTGCCTAGCCTTAAGATGCAAAAAGGAATAAGTGTCCATCTCCCCACTTTATTTTTTCCATGGAAACTTCCCCTGTGTGTCCACACTAACCAGATGCACGAAAGGAATTCATCAGCCCATCGATGGCCACACACCACCTTCCTCGTGGACTCGGGCAATGTTCCACCATGAGCGCCTCTTACTTTCCGACCATGCTTAGAGCACAAAAACCACACTTGGTCATCTCCTACATTACTTGACTTTACCTAAACCTCTTCCTTTCTGACTAGGACCTCTGAGTGCACAGCACAGCCTCCTGCTCAGCTTCACAATCCTGAGCAAACCTTCTGGGAGGAGAGCTACTCCCCAACCTGAATTCCAGTATTCTTGGCGCTGCCAAGGGCCCGCCCCTGAAGTTCCTGACTCCATGTCTGTGGGCCTTTGTCCTTGTGTAACTCTCATTGACCACCTACATTTTCTTGCCCCTGTTCAAAGCCCCTGAACCCCCTTTAAACTCTCAAGTACAGATTATATTCACTACAGATTATATTCACGACACCTGACTTCCTTTGGGCTACTTACTCACCTGATATAGGCCAAATTTGAGAGGCTGAAATAGATCTTTCCATGCCCTCCCAACATGTTTGCATAATTCAAGGCTTCCTTGACCAGGGGCTTTTTGTCCCCATGCCCAATCCCTGTAATAACACCATCTTGGTGAGGGAAACTACCTATTCCCAAACAAAAACAACAAGCAAAATAGTCAAACCCAGAACTCCTCCAGTTCCTAACTTCAACAACATCCTGGCCTCTAGCTCACCTGGCCACTCACTTCAGTCAGTGATACTCTTCTGACTTTTCGGTATACTTCTTCACCTCAGCTTACAAGACTTACTGTCTTCACATGGAAAAATCAACAATGCAGATGGACTTTCGTGTCTCAGGGGCTTACTGAGTCCTACTTATTTCTCTTGAACCCTAGATGCAAACCTGAGGGATTTGACCTTTCTCTAAAGCCCTGTCCTCATCCAGTGTGTAGATGTCTTTGTCCATTTTGCATTGCTGTAGAGGAATACCTGAGCCCGGGTAATTGATGAAGAAAAGAGGTTTATTTGGCTCACAGTCCTGCAGCCTGCACAAGAAGTATGGCACCAGCATCAGCTTCTGGGGAGGCCTTGGGAAGCTTCCACTCAAGGTGGAAGGTAAAGGGAACAAGCATCACATGACAAGAGGAAGGGAGCAAGAGAGAAGGGGAAGAAAGGACCAGGTTCTTTTCAACAGCCAGATGTCATGTGAACTAAAAGTGAGCACTCACTCACTACCGGGAGAATGCAACTTGCCATTCATGAGGCATCCACCTTCATGACCCAAACACCTCCCCACAGGTCCTGCCTCCAACATTGCAGATCACATTTTAACATGATATTTGGAGGAGACAAACATCCAAACTGTATCAGTAGATGACTATCGTCTCTGCTTTCCTGATTTTGGCAGCTTGCAGTTGACACCCAGCATTTACTCCAAGCTCTCACCCACAAGGACCACAAGATCTCTAAAGACAAAATGCAATCATGCAGCCTCCACTGCATTACCTGGGACACGGTATCTTCCCTTCAGGGGAGAGTTTATTCCCTAAAGAAATTAACACTACCACCCACTCCCCTCTTCCTGAGACCAAACAATGACACAGGGGGTTTCTAAAATTGGCTACTGCCAGAACTGGATCCCTGACTTTCCCCCATCTTATCTTCCTTGGATGCCATGACTAAGGAGACTGTCACTGAATCCTATACCTGGGACTCTCCTTCCATGTCTACATTTCAGACCTCAAATCCTCTCCGTACTAGTCCGTTCTTGCAATGATACAAAGAAATACCTAAGACTGAATGATTTATGAAGAAAAGAGGTTTAGTTGGCTCATGGTTTCACAGGCTGTACAGGAAGATGATGCATCTACTCGGCTTCTGGGGAGACACTTCAGGAAACACAATCATGGTGGAAGATGAAGGAGGAGCAGGCACATGACACAGCCAGAGTAGGAGCAGAAGACAGAGAGCAGAGAGGAACCATACACTTTTAGATGACCAGATCTCACAAGAACTCATTCGCTATCCCAAGAACAAAGTCAAGAGGATGATGCTAAACCATTCATGAGAAACCCACCCCCATGATCCAATCACCTCCCACCAGGCCCCACTCCAACATCAAGGATTACAATTGCACATGAGATTTGGTGGGGACACAGATCCAAACCATGTCACTCTCCAGACTTTCTTCCCCCAGTTAGACTTCCCATTACCCATGGCCAATCTCCCTTTCTACACATGAAAGGGCAGGACCTGCCTCAGTGGTCCTCACTGAAGAATGCAATGGCGGCCAAGGGCCGATTAATCAGGCACTTCAGCCTTGGACTCTGTGGCTCTGGCATCAGCCTCTTGGCTGTGTGCAGTAACCACTGCCCCAAAGTCAGTCCAAGCCACTGCGGACCAAGTTCTGAGCCATTTACTTGGCCTCAGCGTTCCCCAAGTGGTTCAGACCTGGGAACACCCAACACTTCTGCTTCCAGACTCACTTGCTATGAAATCCCAGTATGCTCCCCCCCATTGATGTTCACCACCTTCCCAACCTCAGTGCAGCCCCTCCCTGTCCCCTGAGGGATGGCCTCCCCATGCCTCATCATCCATCTTCCACTCATCCTCACCCCACCCTTGCCAAACTCCTCTCAAACACCACAAGTTGCCCTCTTAGCAGAAGACTCCAACTTCAGGAACACAAAGAGGGAGTGTCAGACAGGACACACCCCACAGCTCCCCACACCCACAGAGGGCCAGTTCCTGAGGCTACATTAGCCTGAGTGGCCACACAGACACAAGCTCACACCTAGGCATAAGGTGAGAGGGCCAACAGTTACTCAGAGGGCAAGCAGACGCCTGGGCTCCAACTTGATTTGCTATGCTATGGAAACAAAGAAAGTTCAGGACAGTGCCAAGGAGTCCTCAACACAGAGCCCAAAAGGAACTGAGAACAGGACTCAAGCAGGTAACTGTATCCCCACATCCATAGCAGCGTTGTTCACAAGAGCCAAGAGGTGGAAGCAACCAGTGTTCATCAACAGATGAATGGATCAACAAAACGCAGTGTGTATGTCAATGGAATATTAATCAGCCTTGAAAAGGAAGAAAATTCTAGTACCTGCTACAACCTGGGTGAAGCTTGAGGACGTTATGCTATGTGAAATAAGTCAGTCACAAAAGAACAAATACTGTCTGATCCCACTTATATGACATCCCTTATGTTGTCAATTCGTAGAGAAAGGAAGTAGAATGGGGCTGCCAGGGGCTGGGGTCAGGGGAGGGAGACAGGAAGTGAGTGTTTCATGGGCACAGAGTTTCACTTTGGAATGACGGAGAGGTTCTAGACATGAATGTTGGTGCTGGTGGCACAGCAATGCGAATACATTTAATGCCACTGAAGTATACACTTAAAAATGGTTAAAATCATCAATTTTGGCCTTTATATCCAGGACCGCCATCTTCCAGTAATTCGCCAAAATGACAAACGCAAAGGGAAAGAGGAGAGGCACCCGATATATGTTCTCTAGGCCTTTTAGAAAACAGAGTTGTTCCTTTGGCTAAGTATATACGAATCTGTAAGAGAGGCGATATTGTAGACATCAAGGGAATGGGAACTGTTCAAAAAGGAAGCCCCACAAGTGTTACCATGGCAAAGCTGGAAGAGTCTACAATGTTCCCCAGCATGCTGTTGGCATTGTTGTAAACCAACAAGTTAAGGGCAAGATTCTTGCCAAGGGAATTAATGTGTGTATTGAGCACATGAAGCACTCTAAGAGCCAAGATAGAGATAGCTTCCTGAAACGTGTGAGGAAAGTGATCAGAAAAAGAAACAAGCCAAAGAGAAAGGTACCTGGGTTCAACTGAAGTGCCAGCCTGCTCCACCCAGAGAAGCACACTTTGTGAGAACCAATGGGAAGGGCCAGTGCTTCTGGAACCTCTTCCCTATGAATTCATGGCATAATAGGTGTTAAAAAAAAAAAAA
>NW_012114252.1:21192043-21197068 GCF_000951035.1 Colobus angolensis palliatus | reverse complement strand
AAATATTTAAAGCAAATTTTAATTGTGTCCTAATTCATATGTAATGTCTTTACTATTCACGTTTAATGTATTTCTTGCTGAAAGATATGATATAGCTTATTGTGCAACAAATTACTCAATTGGTTAGAAAATGGCCAGATATTATTTATGAAATATTTGTACTGGTTTGAAGATAATCCTCTAAATCATCATGGAAGCAATAAAATAATTTATAAAAATTAAAAATAATAAATTTTGTGTTATATGTATTTTGCCACAATAAAAAACAATTTTAAAAATGGAACCCAAGAGGCTAATTTACAAGAGGCTTTACTGTTACTCAAGAAATTAGCTATTCTCAAATGAAAGTTCACACTAACACCCTGAAGCACAAGGAAAGTCCTTGGCTGACAAATATGCTAAGATAGCCAATTCCTAAGATGACTCTTCCTCAATCACCACCTGCCTCCACTGCCCAGTCTCCTCTAGGGAGAGAAGCCTGGCTTAGGAGACTCAAGGCATAATGGCTGCTGGCACTGAGGCTGAAAGAGCTCCTGGAAACCAGACTGGGTATTTTATCCACTCAGCTGGGGCTTGGAGATACCCAGATGACTGCTTGGTCTCTCCCAGGTCCCTCCCCTGAAATATGGTTGTATCAGGTCATCTTGCATTGCTATAAATAAATACCTGGGACTGGGTAATTTATACAGAAAAGAAGTTTAGTCCAGGTATGGTGGCTTAAGCCTCTAATCCACCAATATGGGAGGCCAAGGCAGGCGGATCACTTGAGGTCAGGAGTTTGAGACCAGCCTGGCCAACATGGTAAAACCCTGTTATCTACTAAAAATACAAAAATTAGCCAGGTGTGGTGGCACATGCCTGTAGTTCCAGCTACTTGGGATGCTGAGGCACAAGAATCACTTGAACCCAGGAGGAAGAGGCTGCAGTGAGCCAAAATCATGCCACTGCACTCCAGCTTGGGCAACAGAGTGCGACTCTGTCTCAAAAAAATAAACAAAAACAAAAAAGAAAAGAAGTTGAATTGGCTCATGGTCCCACAGGCTTTACTACAGGAAGCATGATGCTGGCATCTGCCTGGCTTCTGAGGAGGCCTCAGGAATTGTACAATCATGGCAAAAGGCTAAGGGGGAGCAGGCTCGTCACATGGCCAGAAGAGGAGCGAGATGGTGGGTTGGGGAGGTGCAGGAAGTGCCACACACTTAAACGAGCACATCTCCCAAGAAGTCATGATCACAGAGACAGCATCAAGCCATGAGGGATCCACTCCCCAGATCCAAACACCTCCCACCAGACCCAGCCTCCACCATCCGGGATGAAAATTCAACAAGAGATCTGCGTGAGGACAACATCCAAACTGTATCAGCAGTCCAGTGGCCTCCACAACGTTCTACATCCCAGCAAAGGAAATCCACAAGTACTGGTGGTCCAGGGAACCTCAACTTGCCCCGACTGCCAGAAACAGTCCTGGTCACAAGCAGAGATGGGGCAAGGGTGAGGGGGACGACAGCCAGTTCTCCGGTCCCTTTCCACTGGCAAATGGATTTGTTCACCCCCCAAAGTTTCCTGGGCATGAACACATTCCAATCTCGGCCTGCACGTTTTCAGATGAGAGGAGCTTTTCCCTGCAAACAAGCTACTGCCATCACTGAAGCCAAGCTGTTGCTGGGAATAATTATCTCCACCGGGGGAACCTCTCCCTTCCTCTCCAGCAAGAGAGACTCGCTTCTCCAATACGGCCATTTCAGTGCTACCACTCAAAAGAGCAGCACTGTCCTCACCCACTCAACCCTCTGGAAATATAGAATGAGCCAAGGGAGCTCTTCAGCTCCAAACAGCCAAACTCCCAGGACCTTAGCCTGCCTTAGCCCTCGGTCTGCCTGTAGTCCTGAAGATCCCCCAATCCTCCCCTCAGTCAACACTGACGATCCTCTTATGAAATAATTGCCACCCACCAGTGCAAGTCTGACTCCTCCTGGACCTTAGGAGACCTGAATCTGAACCAGTCGCACCCTCAGTACCACCAAGTTCTCATACAGTGCACTCGTGCTTGTCCCCCCATGATCCAGGCTGCCTCTCCCCAGATGTCCCACCACAGCCTTCATACATCTCAAGGTTAGAGACCTGGCCTTCCAGAAAAGACACCAATCAAAGACGAACCTTGAACCCAAATGGAAGGGACCCAGTGCTGTCCTCCCGTACTGGCTTCCGGTGGCTGCTCGCACACAGTCCCACACGCTCTGGCTTAAAACAACTCAAGTTTATTTTCGGACACTTCTGGAGGGCAGAAGACTGAGGCTGTTTCATTGGGTGAATGTAAAGGTGTTGGTTCCTCCTGGCGGTTCTGGGAGGAGCTTCTCCTTGCCTCTCTCCAACCATCACTTTCTCCTGCCTGCTGCTTCCTCCTCTGATCTCCTCTTGTCCCTCCCTTGAGGACCCTGATGACTAGGGCCCACCCAGATAATTCATGACAGCCTCCCCATCTCAAGACCTTTAATTTAATCATATCTGCAAGGCCTTTGGCAACAAGTACGGAAACATCCAGTTAAAGGGGATTCGAACTCCCAAGGTCTCCTGGGAATCAATTTATTTCAATCCTAGTCTGCACATTTTGAGAACGGGGGGAGTTTTCCCTGCTGTTGGTAGGAGACATTACTCAGCCTACTGAGTCACTAACGACACAGCAAAGCTACAAGAAGTGCAACCTTGGGTTCAAGTTTCACAATATTAAAAATGCAAGTCTTCCCCCAAGTGCAAATCCACCCCCAGCAGAAAACCTTAAACTGAGGTTCTTGCAAGAGCCTCCAGACAGATGCCAATACGAAGTAAGCTGACCTCCACAGACCGGCAGAAGCCTCAGGTGACATGAAGTGGTCAGCTTCCACCCAGGACACTGAAACCAGGCCCTCCAAAATTCCCTACTTAATCCCCAGGTCTCCCTTCCAGTCCTTCAGCCTCTGACCCCACCTGCCCTCAACACCCTGCACCCTAAGATGATGTTGCCCTGTACGGGCCTCGGTGTCCTATCTCCCAGGCAACCCCAGCACGCAAAGAGGAAACAGGCCAGGTGCAGTGGCTTACGCCTGTAATTCCAGCACTTTAGGAGGCCCAGGCGAGCACATCACCTGAGGTCATTGAGTTTGAGATCAACCTGGCCAACTTGGTGAAACTGCGTCTCTACTAAATACAAGAATCAGCCGGGTTTGGTGGCAGGTGCCTGCAATCCCAGCTACGTAAGAAGCTGAGGTAGCAGAAACGCTTGCGGCCGAGAAGTAGAGGTTGCAGTGAGCCGAGATGATGCCACTGCACTCCAGGTAGGGCAACGAGAGTGAAACTGTGTCTCAAAAAAAAAAAAAAAAAAAAAAAAAAGAGGTAAAACCCCCTGGCTTCAGATTCACGGAAGTTGCGCCTCTCATCTCCTGTCGCTGGATGCACTCCCCATCCCCCTCAGCGTATTCCAGGCAGACTTGCTCCTTAGCGTCCCACACTGGCTTCTCAACTACCCCCAGATCATCAAGCCTAACACTCACGGAGCCTGAAGTCCAACATAATTCACTTCTCTTGAAGTCTGCAGGGTCCCCGTCCCCACATCCTCCGGATTGGGTGTAGAAGGCAGGGGCGCTTTGATGCCTGATAACCACCACTTTCTCCTCCACAATTCTCTGTCCCGCTCATAGACTAAGTCCACACACAGACTCTGCCCTCCAAAGAGTCCACCATCGGGCCTGCCTTCCACCGTAGTGGGCCGGGTGGAATCATAAGTCTAGGAAGAAAAGGGCAGGGACCTTCCTCCTCCTTTTGCCCATTCTGAGGCCTCGGCGGTGACAGCAGCAGGTCATCACAAGAAACCGTGGCCCAGGAGTGCCAGGAAGCAAGGTGTAGGGGGCTGGATGGAGGGGAGGGGGGTCTGGGGCATGCGTGAGACAGCCCTCCTAGCTCCACAAGTACGCTGGGGAGAGGCGATTCAGCATGGGTGGGAGAATATCGATATTAGAGTAATGACAAAAAGAGACCGAAACTTACCATTTTGTCGTCCCTCCAGGCTATGGGAGACCAATTAGCTGATGGTGATGTGTCCGGAATTGGTGGGTTCTTGGTCTCACTAACTTCAAGAATGAAGCCGCGGGCTCTCGGGGTGAGTGTTAAGAGTTCTTAAAGATGGTGTGTCTGGAGTTTGTTCCTTAAGACTTTCAGATGTGTCTGGAGCTTCTTCCTTCTGGTGGGTTCGTGGTCTCACTGTCAAGAGTGAAGCTACAGACCTTCATGGTGAGCGTTACAGCTCTTAAAGACAGCGCGTCTAGAGTTATTCTTTCTTCCCAGTGGGTTCATGGTCTTGCTGGCTCCAGGAGTGAAGCTTGCAGACCTTCGCGGTGAGGGTTACAGCTTATAAAAGGAGTCTAGACCCAAAGACTGAGTAGCAACAAGACTTATTGCAAAGAGCAAAAGAATAGAGCTCCACATCCGGGAAGCGAACCCTAGCGGTTTACCACTGGCTCCGGCAGCCTGCTTTTATTCCCTTACCTGGCCCCACCCATATCCTGCTGATTGGTCCATTTTACAGAGAGCTGATTGGTCCGTTTTGACAGAGTGCTGATTGGTGCGTTTACAATCTTTGAGCTAGACATAGAGTCACAGAGTGGTAGTTAGCTAGATACAGAGTACCAATTGAGTGTATTCACAAACCTTGAGCTAGACACAGAGTACTGATTGGTGTATTTACAAACCTTGAGCTACTGAGTAGCTAGTACAGAGTACTGATTGGTGTATTTACAAACCCTGAGCTAGACACACAATGCTGATTGGTGCACATGCGATCCTCCGGCTAGATATAAAAGTTCTCCAAGTCCCCATCCAGTTCAGGAGCCCAGCTGGCTTCACCCAGTGGATCCTGCACCAGGGCTGCAGGCGGAGCAGCCCCGTCAGTCCCGAACTGTGACTGCACTCCTCAGCCCTTGGGCTGTCGATGAGACCTGGCGCCACGGAGCAGGGGGCGGCGCCCGTCGGGGAGGCTCAGGCCGCTCGGGAGCC
>NW_012114252.1:21172886-21191633 GCF_000951035.1 Colobus angolensis palliatus | reverse complement strand
TGTCACCTCTCAGTGAGATCAATCAAGTTCCCTGAGTGCCAGGGCTTAGTGGGCACGTGTGCATTCCAACAAGGCCACTGTCAGCTAAAGGCAGGAGCAAGCTTGGATCGCCCCAGAGGGACTCTCTCCCTTACTGTCCTAGTGCATGAGCAGGGCTCTATGAGGCCTGAGGAGCTCCGTGTTTCCTTAGGAAAGGTGATCAATACAGAAGCATCAGAGGGGACTGGGCTACTAGGTGAAGGCCAGTACTCACAACCCCTCCTGCTGAGCTGACCTTCAGGTCTTGGGGTATAGTTATGCATGAACAGTCTGCCTCTGGTTTTCAGGGGTTATGTGTCCATTTCTCCTCTGTCATGTTCAGCATGTTTGATGGCACCCAGGGAACACAGAGGGCCTCTCACGGCGACATTCCTATCTCTGAGCTTGGACTGCTCCTAACCTAAGACTGTGGTCTTAAGGGAAAAGGCTTTGAGTCAAAATTCAAAGCCATTGAGTTCCAATCCCGTCAAAGTCAAATTTTTCATTAAAAGTTCTAGTAATCTTTTCCCGTAAGAGTAACTTTAAATTGATTCTTAACCCATTTTGAAATATTGAAAAAGTACTAATTTGATCCAAGGTGTTTCACGTACGTGAGGCCATCCCTGCTACTCTCGAACCCTATCCTAAGGATCAGTTTCCCCTGCAGAGAAGACTGCAAGGGCGTTTTAAGAAATAAGAAGCAACTGTGAACGTGGAGGAGCAACAAGGGTCAGAAAGATCACTCCTACTTCTACTACTTACAAGAAAAATCTTGCTTACAAAACCGATTTTGTTCAAATCATTTCATCTCACTGTCCCTGAGGTTTTCTGCAAATTGCGTTGTACTGATGGACTTACAAAAGGTTAAGGTAATAACTTAAAAATATAATATTGATTGTTTCCCTCTGATTATAAAAGTAACATACATTTATTTTATAGGCAATTTACCTGTAGAAATGACAAGGAAGACTTTTACTTTTTATAGAAAATTTGTCAATATTGTATTTAAATTTTTTAAGCTGAAAGAACCGCTAATACACCTTTTAAAAACTCATAAAAGCAGCCACAATTGAAACATTAACACACAAATGCAAATGAAAACGAATGATAGTTAGATTTGCCAGCATGGTGGCATGGTACTTAATATGACATTTTCTCTGAGAACAATCTGACACTTTGCACCAACAAAAATCTGAAGAGCAGCTTGAAATAAAATGACTTTTGGATAAACATGTGGCTACCCATCTCCGCATTATTTCACAGACAAAATATGTTTCATTATTTCAGAGGCAAAAAACGTGTGTAGCCCAGAAACAAGTTGCCCAAACTGGCTGGTGGAATGGATCTTGTATGTGTATGCTGACTCATGGGTTCGTCTACACACCGATGTTTCCTGGCTTTGCTTGCTAAGAGGGCCTGGAAACAGTGATTACCAACAGCAACAGGCACACCCGGCACCCAGATCTTGGTTTCTAAACATCACTCTCAAATAAAGGGAAGCAGGCCCACTAAGTGAGGCTCCTGGCGCCCAGGACACCAGAGTGGGAGAATGTGAGAGGAGCACTGGCGCCAGCCCCCAGGAGCAATGGGTGGTCAACACGGGAGCGATTTGAGCAGTAAATAAACAGCACAGTCTTGGGTTACAACCGGGAGTATACAATATTTACATGCTAACATCTCTAGACTTCCCGTTTTTTTCTCTGCACACATACACTTCCATCACACACAAACACAAACATACACCACAGATTGGTTTTTATAGATTTGGAATAACACACAATATTCTGCACTTGCTTTACTTCTTTTTGCAATATATCTTTGAGATCTTTCCATATCAGTAAACAAAGATTTCCTGTATTCTTTTCATGTGTCTGCATGTTATTTCAATGTACGGACATTTATATCGCATTAAATATTTTGTTATTGCAAATAATGTACGTGTACATCTACATGATAAATTCCTAGAAGTGGGATTGCTGGCTCATATTTCATTTGAGACTGTGATGGTGAATTTTTTTTTTTTTTTGTAACTACTTGCTTTTGTTAAATTTAGCATAAAAAGGCTGGGCACGGTGGCACACACCTGTGGTTCCAGCACTTTGGGAGGCCAAGGCGGGAGGATCACTTGAGCCCAGAAGTTTAAGACCAGCCTGTGCGACATGGCAAAACCTCGTGTCTTCCAAAAGTATAAAAATTAGCCAGGCGTGGTGGCTTGCACCTATAATCCCAGCTACTCGAGAGGCTGAGGTGGGAAGATCGCTTGAGCCTGGGAGTCAGAGGTTGCAGTGAGCCAAGATTGCGCCACTGCACTCCAGCCTGTACGACAGAGTCAGACTCTGTTTCAAAAATAAATAAATAAATAAACAAACAAACAGCATTAAAACAAATCTTTTCCTGTGTCCCTGAAAATACTAATTTGAGCTCGTACAGATTCTTTGCTGGATTAATACTTCGTGCGGCTGTGGCCTCTGCTCGCTTGCCTGGTTCCCTGAATGTCTGCCTGATGGCTCATCTCACACAGCCAGCACTCTCTCATTGTCCGGTCACTTTCACATATGAAGGCTACAATTTTATTTTAATTTTTCTTTGGTCATTTAAATTGGTTTTCCAGAAAAAAGAAAGAGATATACAAACCAAAAATTCCATCTTGGAACTGAAATGTTTACATATACTTTTGCCATTAAAAAAACCTGTAAACATGGCCAGGCGCGGTGGCTCAAGCCTGTAATCCCAGCACATTGGGAGGCCGAGACAGGTGGATCACGAGGTCAGGAGATCGAGACCATCCTGGCTAACACGGTGAAACCCTGTCTCTACTAAAAAAAAAAAAAAAAAAAAAAAACTAACTGGGCGAGGTGGTGGGCGCCTGTCGTCCCAGCTACTCGGGAGGCTGAGGCAGGAGAATGGCGTAAACCCAGGAGGCGGAACTTGCAGTAAACTGAGATCGCGCCACTGCACTCCAGCCTGGGCAACAGAGCGAGACTCCGTCTCAAAAAACAAAAAAAAACCCTGTAAATTATGTATATTTGCGTATGTATAGTATTCCCATTATCCTGCTAAGCATAAATTTTTACATCATTTTCCTATTATTATTTAGTTGCTAATTTTTATTTAAAATAATTATCAATAGTAGTATAAATTATAAATAAAACTACAATGTAAACATCTCTGATTATTTTCCTATGAAAAACTCTTGGAAGCGATATTGTAGGGACAGACAGGAAGTGCATCCTAAGGGTTTGAAACACAAGGGCAAATCGTCTTCTCCACTGATTACATCTGTTACAGCCCACCCCTCTCCATCAGAGCAGAAGGTGGAAACTAGAAGTTTCTCTAAGCTTGTTAAAATAGGATTCTAGCAAAAGATTTGGCTAACAATGGGTCCTGGTGATCCAGAGGGGCTTCTCAGAGTCCAACGTCTAAGGAAGCTGAGGTAGAGCCACTGAAAGGCCAATGAAAGGTCACGTTCTCCCTCACACTCATCTGTCTTTCCTGATCTACAACTCTATTGCATTCAAGCTATGCTTTGGGCGAAAAATCTGAAAATAAGACTAGAGGGGAAAGATACTGAGAATGACAAGTTTCTTGGGGTGGGGAGGTGCTAGTTGGGAGGAAGAAGAGGGTCTGTGGGGTGGACCTTGCTACTTGGAGAGGGCAGATTTGGGTAAACAACAACACAGTGACCCAGGAACTTGGAACTCCCTGCTGAGGGAATTCCCTGGGAAAACTAGGAGATAGTGAGGAAATGAGAGCTCTGAGGCTTGTCAGCTTCATGAAACTGCCTGAGGTTAGGTGCCACCCAAGCAACTGAGCATTAGAATTTTTTTTTTTTAATGATCTCAATGTTTTAGAATTATTTGTGCTTGATTGTGATCCAGCACACAACTAATTTTCATAAACATTTCACACATACTTGAAAGGAATCCAAAGCCAGGCATGATGACTGATGCCTGTAATCTCACTATTTTGGGAGGCCAAGGTGGGGGGATTGCTTGGAACCAGTAGTTCGAGACCAGCCTGGGCAACATAGCAAGACCCCTGTCTCTACAAAAAAATGAAAATATTAGCCTGATATTACAGCACGTGGCTGTGGTCCTATCTACTTGGGAGGCTGAGGTGGGAGGACCATTTGAGCCCAGGAGGTTGAAGCTGCAGTGAGCTGTGATCGTGCCACTGCACTCCAGCCTGGGTGTCAAAGACCCTATCTTAAAAAATACATACGTATGTATGAATTTGTCATTGTTGAGTATAGTTTTCTATGAATGTCAGGTCAGATTAGTTAATTATCATATTATGATCTTCTATTTTTTAGATTTTAGGGGTACATGTGCACATTTGTTACATGAATATATTGCGTGATGCTGATTTTTGGGCCAAGTATTCAAATTTAACAAAAAATTAGCTGGGAAAAGGCATCTAACTTGAAGTACAATAAATAGCAACTTGAGATGATAAACTTTATAACATACAAAGTATGTTTGTTCACACCTTTGTCATTTAGTTTTCATAAAAACCCCATTAGATTAAGCGTGGTGGGTATTCTTAGTCATTATTTAACCCATTGTCAGGTTAAAACACGAAGTCTTTGGCAAGAAGCCCCTCTGGGAAGTGGCAGAGACCCAATCCCATCAGTTGGTTTCAGACTTCACGCTGTAATTCTTCACAGAAGGGCGACTGCTTCAGAAAACCATTCTGAGTGGATCTGATGGAGACTCACAGCCTGACTAGTCACAGCAACTGGTAGCCAGCATCTCCAGGCTCCTGCGTCCCACTGTCAGGACCAGCCCCTCCTACCCAAAGGTCGGGCTTCATGGCTGAGCCATAAAGAGACACTCATGGGTTGGCTGGAAAACTGCTCTGGCTTCACTGAAGGACTTAGCAATGGTGAAATGAGAGCGGAGAGATTCACAGGCGATGAAAGCCAAGGAGCTCCTTCCTGGAGGCGCACTGGCACCTGCGGGTGTTAGCAAGGAGTTGGGGATCAGGCAAGAAGATGAAGGGGCATGCGGCAGAGGAACCAGGCAGTCACAGGGCCCGTACAGTTTGCCACGTCCTGGGGTGGCCACACTTTCTTACCTGTAAAATAAAAAATGTGGAAATATTCAAGTTATGTTTAAAAGATCAGAAACCTTATTTAGGAATGACTTGTGTTAGAAAGGCACCTGAACCTAGCTAACTTTCCTTAATTTGACGCAGATTCCAAATCATAAATTATCAAAGGGCCAAGATTCCAAGACGTCTTTTCCTCGGAACAGCAGTGTAATGTGCTTCAGCAGATGTTTCAGTGTTTAGCCCATTTTAAAATGTGATGAAGAGAACTTTACAAGAAACACAAGAGACCTGTGACCCTTTGGATGAAGTGAGCCTCCATCACCCATGCTGGAATGTATAAAGAGCCACAAAACTCATTCTGAATTCTGAATAAGGTACATGTGATACAAAAAATTAAACTTGACATTAAACTTGTAAAATGCAGTTCATTTCCCACTGAATTGGCAAAGAAAAGCAAACTAGGCTTTAAAATTGTTCAAACTTTTTTTTAAGTAGAGGTGGGATTTTAAAACTTCTAAGCCCATGAAATGATGGTATAGGCATTTGTGAGGTTTTCAAAGAGGCACTTGATTAACTCGAACTAATTATCGGGGCAGAAAAAGGCTTCACCCCTAAGGTCTGTTAGTCAGGAAAGACCCTTCAGTTCCAAGGCCACAAGGAGTCCACGTCAATAAATGCTCGGATGACGTGATTTGAGGGAGGAACTGCCAATTCATGCTTTTCTCAAAGTATCTCCCCCACCATCTCCCAGGAACCTCCATCCTTACTAAGCAGCTCAGAAATTCTTGGCATTAGAAAACACATTCAGAAAGACAGTAAAACTCTTATCACTGAACAAAACATTAGCAAGATAAGGCTATGTTTATGATTCAGATTTTTCACCCCTTTAAATCTTATGTTAGGCAGAGCTGCTGAGAGGATTACGAAAAGGGGGCAGTTGCCTAGTGGAACAGTCTCTAAAACCAGAAGCATTTGGCTTGAGAACAGGATTCAACAAACCAGTCCACCCCACAGCAAGTAATGTCTGGGCACGCACCCTAGCTTAGCATATTTGCTTATAAATTATGCCCATGAAATATACTAACATATATCAGAAAACATGCACAATAGCCATTCTAAAAGGATAAGATTTAAAAACTACTTTATAAATATTAATTCTAATATTTTCTTCCTGCACGCAAATGTATAATTTTGGAGAGTCTACCAAAATACTATAGGAATTAATGGAAAAATACATGCAACCTGCGTTTTAATTCAGAATATAAGAAATGCAAGTTGAAGAGAGGATGGATACGTGAAAACAGGAAGCATGCTCTTGAGGGACTAGAAACATGTTTCTAGTTGGGGACACTGTAGACTGGACATTCGTATTGTGTTTTCTCTTGGTTTGTATTAAATTTTATCACTTACGTTTCTAAATTGAGACAGGGCAATTTGAATTTACATTTATTTAAAATATTACATTTCAACTTAGCTCTCATAAGAAGAGAGCTATAGCAAAGAATAAATCAAAATTCCATATGCTATTAAGAGAGAAAGGGAGGGAGGAAGAAGAAGTAGGAGAAGAAAGGACACCAAGGCCGGAGGTATGTGAAAATGCACACTGTCTAGGAAGAGCGAAGACAGGAGGCCGCCCATCTGTTAAGCAACCGTCACCTTAGAAGAGCCAGTGAACACAGTCCTGGGAAATTTTCAAGAAAAATTAGGACTTCTTGAGTGGTCAAGAACATCGGAGCACTGGCTGGGCACAGTCATGCCTGTAATTCCAGCACTTTGGGAGGCTGAGGCGAGCCGATCACTTGAGCTCAGGAGTTCAAGACCAGCGTGGGCAACATGGTGAAACCCCATCTCTACTAAAAAGACAAAAATTTGGTGAGTGTGGTAGCATACACCTGTGGTCCCAGCTACTTGAGAGGCTGAGATAGGAAGATTGCTTGAGCCTGGGAGGCAGAGGGTGCGGTGAGCCGAGATCACACCACTGCACTCCAGCCTCGGTGACAAAGTGAGACTCCCATCTCAAATAAATTTTAAAAAAGAACATCTGGGCATGCATGAGCATTAAGCAGCCTTGTCCGTCACAGGAAGGCAACCTGGGACCCCTAATGCAGAGACCGGGCCAGACACTGCTTCCTGCCTCCTCGGTTTCACATTTCTCCAGCTTCAACAAAGGACTCTCTTCTCCAGGGAAACCTTCCCAGCTGCTCCTAAATACAGTAGCCCACTCTCTCCTTTGTGCCACTATTGTGCCCAATATGTACTTCTACTGTTGTTTTTTTAATGGTATTGTGATTATTAACATGAGCCTCTGACTGGAAGAACACTGAAGGCAGGGAATATGCATGACCTTTGTAGGCCCAGCGTTTAGCACAGTACATGTGATGCACACTCCATAAAAGTTGATTGAAGAAATGAACACTGAATTATTAAGGAATGGACCAATGGGATAATCCAATGATCATGGCAAATATCAACACCAAGGATGAAATGTAAAATATCATTAGAAAGTAGAAGAAGTAAAAATAAAATTATGCCACGAATACTTTTCTAACCTTTGCAATCTGATTCATGTAATTAGGCAATTTAGCTACCACATAAACTTTTCTACTGTCCTATTGGAGTGAATCCATGTGATTCAAATTAAAGTACAAATTGGGCATATTCCCAGTTAATTTAACTAAAACAGATAGCTCATAAGGATAACCAGCTTCCCAGGGAATTCTGTAATCTACATTATGGTGTTGAGTTAAAGCCTTGAGAGTTTTCAGAAAAGAAATTGCTTTGATTGTGTTTAGAATTTCAAACCAATGGCCGGGTGTGGTGGCTCACACCTGTAATCCTAGCACTTTGGGAGGCCAGGGTGGGTGGATCACCTGAGGTCAGGAGTTCGAGACCAGCCTGACCAACACGGTGAAACCCAGTCTCTACTAAAAATGCAAAAATTAGCCGGGTGTGGTGGCACACGCCTGTAATCCTGGCTACTTGGGAGGCTGAGGCAGGAGAATTGCCTGAACCTGGGAGGCAGATGTTGCCGTGAGCCCAGATCGCACCATCGTACTCCAGCCTGGGCAGCCAGAGTGAAACTCTGTCTCAGAAAAATAAAAAAAATAAAATAATTCAAACCAATTTCTTGAACTTGAAATGATTGGTTTTGGCATTTATTCAAATAATACCTGTGCATCCACTAATGTGTGTCAGGTCCTAGGGTATAAAGATGAATCAAGCATAGTCCCTTGTCTCTAGGAACTCAACATTTATTGGGCAGGAGGGAGTTGATAAAAGACTTCTATATACAGCAATACAGCAGGCTACATATCCTGAACAACTCTCAGACTGAAGTGCTTAATATGCTAAAATATGTTTTTTCATGCATTGCTGAAATGGCAGGAGGTTAAAAAAAATCCATAGGGCTGAAACTTTAATGAAAACAGAAATTCTTGTTAGTACCAAAAGTCTCTTTCATCTTAGGCCAAAGCCAGAGCTCCTGGGCTCCTTCCTGGATGGCTATGCGGGGCCCAAGGTGCCAAGGGGAATGGAGAAGAGGTCGAACCCCAGGCAGAGCTTCCCACCCTTTCTCACGGCTCACAAAGGCTGAGGAACATCACTTGCAAGGTTCTGGTCCAGATCAGTTGGAAAGTCAATGGTAGCCCATGCTCACAAGACTAGAACTTTACTCCAATATAAGGAAAATGAGAATAAACTTGCCATGCAGAAAAGAAAATAAGGAAGCTTTGTCTTTCTCAACCTCGTCACAACGTACTGTGTGATGTGGGAAATTTTAAGACACAGCCAACTTTTATGTGTGTTTACAGTCTGCATTTATACTACTTATTGAAAAACCCCAAGCTGAGATTTTAACTTGGTTTCCAGATGGTTAGTGACCTCAATCAGTTGGTAGAATAAAAGCAAATCCCCAGTGAAGAAATTCACTTTCCTTTTTTTTTTTTTTTTTTTTTGAGACGGAGTCTCGCTCTGTCGCCCAGGCTGGAGTGCAGTGGCTGGATCTCAGCTCACTGCAAGCTCCACCTCCCGGGTTTACGCCATTCTCCTGCCTCAGCCTCCCGAGTAGCTGGGACGACAGGCGCCCACCACCTCGCCCGGCTAGTTTTTTGTGTTTTTTTATTAGAGACAGGGTTTCACCATGTTCGCCAGGATGGTCTTGATCTCCTGACCTCGTGATCCGCCCGTCTCGGCCTCCCAAAGTGCTGGGATTACAGGCTTGAACCACCGCGCCCGGCCAAGTAAATACATTTCAAAAATTGCAAAGCATACAAGGGAACAAGGTACTATAGCTGAGAACCAGATAGACAGTAAAGTAAAATCCTCAAAGACTTCAGAAATTAGAACTAGCAAGGATTATAGAATAACATTTTTAATAGGATTTTTAAATACTAGAAGCTCAACAATATGATCAAAGAAGCAGGAAATCTTAAAAATAACCAAGTAAGCTTTAGAAATAAAAAACATAATTGAAAATTTTAAATTGGTCGGGCCCAGTGGCTCACGCCTGTAGTCTCAGCACTTTGGGAGGCCAAGGCAGGTGGATGAGTATTTTCTAATGCTGTTGACAGCTTCCAATCTTCAGATCAATGAAGCTCAGTGGATCCTTAGAAAAATTTAAAAACAAAATAGACCGATCAAAGTAAAATTACAGAATTCAAAAGGTAAATAGTTCTCAAAAGGTAAATAGTTCTCAAAAGCTGGCAGAAAGAAAAAAATAGATCAGCATAAAGGAAGGGCAATTGAATGAACTATTGACTTCTGTACAGTGGCAATGGAAGTCAAAAGCCAGTGGAAGAGTCTCTCAAAGTGTTGAAAGAAATAAAATATGTCACTCTGGAAATCTTTGCCACAAGCAACTGCCTTATAAAAATGAGGGAGATATATATATATATATTTTAGACTGAATCTTAAAGGGTAAACTGATAGATTTTCATTAAAGGAAATCCTGAAGTCAGTACTTAAGGCAAAAAAAGCACTTCTGAGATGCAAGAAGGCATGCTAAACAAAGATATTATTATAATAAGTTTTAATGAAAGCCAAAAAAATTGACTCTATAAAACAATGTCTGATTTATGAGAAAAAAATATCAAAATACTGGATAACAATGCATATAAATTGCTCTTTATATTATTGGGGAGGGTAAAGATATTAATTTCAGGTCTTGCAAGGTCAATGGCTACAGTAACTTCCAGAAAAACAAAGAGTATGTATAACTTCTAAACTATAAAAATTGAATAATAAAATATTTTTAATTTTTTGAAAGAAAGCAGGAGTGATGGATAATATTTGTTTAGCAACATTTTTTCTTCTATACTCCTCTCTGAGTATAGAAGTGGGAAGCCAGGCTCCTTGCTATCTGGCTTTCTGCTAAATTTTGCCAGAGGAAAGCACTTTTGGGGATTGAAGAGTAGGAGGGAAAATTCATTTTCCCCCTAGTGTTTGGTGGCAACAAGAGTGGCAACTGTCAGCTGGGTGGCTCACACCTGTAATTCCAGCACTTTGGGAGG
Organism: Colobus angolensis palliatus; assembly: GCF_000951035.1. Taxonomy (NCBI): domain Eukaryota; kingdom Metazoa; phylum Chordata; class Mammalia; order Primates; family Cercopithecidae; genus Colobus; species Colobus angolensis. The sequence goes on along the minus strand of NW_012114252.1, from coordinate 21,181,056 downwards.
CCAAGGTGGGTGGATCACCAGAGGTCAGGAGTTTGAGACCAGCCTGGCCAACATGGTGGAACCCCATCTCTACTAAAAATGCAAAAATTAGCCAGGTATGGTGGTGCATACCTGTAGTCCCAGCTACTTTGGAGGCTGAGGTGGGAGAATCGCTTGAACACAGGAGGAGAAGGTTGGAGTGAGGAGATCGCGCCACTGTACTCCAGCCTTGGCAACAGAACAAGACTCTGTCTAAAAAAGAAAAAAAAAGAGTGGCAACTGTCAAGTGTAGCAGGCAGCATGGTTTCAACTTCATTTTCTCTTTGGCCTCTTTAGCTCTAGGAATAACAATAATCATTTTTAGTTACTAATTTTGGGGTAACCTCATACTCCCTTTCTGTTCCAGTACTTCTAATACTTTTATAATAATTTCCCTTTATGTGAAATATGTATGGTATTTTCTGTTTTCCTGACTGGACATTTAAATGATATAGTATGAAAGAAAAAAAAAAAAAAACAGAACAGAAAGAGCAGGATAAATAGCACATAAGCAGATGGCATACATAAATACAAATCAGAAATCACAACAAATATAAATGGACTAAACTCTGAAGTTAAAAGACAATGCTAGACTGGATTTTAAAAAAAATAAAGAACATGTAGCTATATGCTGTTAAGCAGAGACATACATAAAACAAGAAAAGGCTAGGCATGGTGGCTCACACCTGTAATCCCAGCACTTTGGGAGGCCAAAATGGGAGGATCACTGGAGCCCAGGAGGTCAAGACCAGCCTGGGCACATAGTGAGAGCCTGTCTCTACAGAAAAAACCCATTATTTAAAAAATTAACCTGGCATGGTGGTGCATGCCTACAGTCTCAGCTACTCAGGAAGCTGAGGTAGGAGGTTCACCTGAGTTCCAGAGGTCAAGGCTGCAGTGAGCCATGATTGTGCCACTGCACTCCAGCCTGGGAGACAAAGCAAGATCCTATCTCAAAAAATAAATAAGTCTCAAAAACTAAAACAAGAAGATAGAGAAATATTAATAAGTGTAGGATGGTAAATCATATAATAGAAAAACAGAAATTGAAAGAGAGTCAGCTACTTGTATTAATATCAGAGAAAATTGATTTCAAGGCAATAAAAGTACGGAGATGGATAGGGTTGACACCTAATGATAAAAGTTTCCATTGAGGCTGGGCGCAGTGACTCATGCCTGTAATCCCAGCACTTTGGGAGGCCGAAGCAGGTGGATCATGACATCAGGAGATCAAGACCATTCTGGCTAACACGGTTAAACCCCATCTCTACTAAAAACACAAAAAAATTAGTCAGGCATGGTGGCACACTCCTGTAATTCCAGCTACTCAGGAGGCTAAGGCAGGAGAATTGCTTGAACCCAGGAGGCGGAGGTTGCAGTGAGCCAAGATCACACCACTGCACTCCAGCCTGGGCGACAGAGCAAGACTCCATCTCAAAAACCACCACCACCACCACCACCAACAACAACAACAACAACAAAGTAAAAAGCATAATTTAAAAACAAAATAGAAATAAACAAATCCACAAACATAGCAAGGAATTTTTATATCTCATAGTAAATGATAAGCCCCCCCCCAAAATAGTAATGATATAAAATAACTGAATAGCTTAAATAACAAATTTAATCCAGTGGATTTATGAGAAAGTTGCACACTTGCTGGTTATTCTGTGTTCTTCAAGCTCAGATCTGTTGTCTGCCCTTCCTTCCATGCTCTGTGTCCTGGGGGTGCTAACTCCACAGATGGCATCACACTGATTTCATTAAGCTCCGCTTCCATATTGAAATCCATGTTGAAATCAGCCAAGGGGAGTCACTAGTAGACGGTCAGAGAATGGAGAAACAGAAAGGTCAGAATACATCCTCCATTTCCAGCCTGCTTCAGCAACACAATTCTGGCAATGTAATGTCTCTATAACAATGGCTCCATCCTTTCACCTCAGCCTTGCAAATAGCTGGGACCACAGGCGTGTGCCACCATACCTGGCTAATTTTCGTATTTTTTTGTGGAGATGGGTTTTTGCCATGTTGCTGGTCTTGAACTCCTGAGCTCAAGCGATCCACCCATCTCGGCCTCCCAAAGTGCTGGGATTACAGGCATGAGTCACCACTCCATGTATTAATTTTGAAAAGGCAAAACATAAGACTCTAGGAACAAAGCTAACAAAATATGTACTAGTCTATTGCAGGGGTGGGGGAGGGGGGAACTAGAAAATTAATAGAAGACCAAAGTAAATTAACAAACATTATATGTTAAGAATGTTTGTCCAATTTATGTATACATTGAATGCAATTGCAGGTAAAATTTCGACAGGACTCTTCATGGACTATGATAAGAGATTCAAAAATATATATAAAACAGTCAATAACCAGGTAACATAGCAAGCTCTGAAAGAAAGAAAAGAGAAAAAGAAAGGAAAGGAAGAAATGAAGGAAGGAAGGAAAGAAAGAAGAGACAACAAAATATCTAAATATCAAGATTTTTTTTGAATGTGGAAAAAAAAACATTTCTCATGGAAGACAAAAGAGAACAAACTATAAATAAATTTGACCATATTAAATCTGTAAACTTGTATTTCTGAGTTAGGTGGAAGACGTATGCTGTTTTAACACATTACTTCCTCTACCTCTGATATGTTTCAATTAATTCATAGAAAAAAGTGAGGCACCTGTATGTGGAGACGCATAGTGTGGGTGCAGGATCTTAACAGAGAACAAATAAAGCCTGTTAACTTCAAACACCTACAGAGGAACATAGCCAAGGCAAGATTAGAAAGACACCAGATTTCTCCCCAAAACTCCTCGAATACATCTCTCATTACATTTATAATGTAATATGTAATAATAAATCCCTCATTACATTTACATCATTAAAAATGTAAAAGATAGCCAGGTGCAGCCATTTTACGTTTTACATTAAAAATGTAAAAGCTGCCGGGTATGGTGGCTCATGCCTATAATCCCAGCACTTTGGGAGGCCAAGGCTGGCAGATCACTTGAGGTCAGGAGTTCAAGACCAGCCTGGTCAACATGGCGAAACCCTGTCTACTAAAAATAGAAAAATTAGTGGGCATGGTGGCACATGCCTGTAGTCCCAGCTACTTGGGAGGCTGAGGCAGGAAAATCGCTTGAACCCAGGGAGCAAAGGTTGCAGTGAGCCAAGACTGGCCACTGCACTCCAGCCTGAGTGACAGAGCAAGACTCCATTAAAAAATAAAATAAAAGTAAAAGCTGGCCAGGTGCAGCGGCTCATGTCTGTAATATCAGCATTTTGGGAGGCCAAGGTGGAAAGATCACCTGAGGCCAAGAGTTTGAGACCAGCCTGGACAACATAGTGAAACCCTGTCTCTACAAAAGATTTAAAAATAAAAAATTGGCCGAGGATGGTGGCGTACGCCAGCTACTTGGGAGGCTGAGGTGGAAGGATTGCTTAAGCCCAGAAGTTCAAGGCTGCAATGAGCTATGATCACACCATTGCACTCCAGCCTGGACAAAAGAGCGAGAGCCTGTCTCTATTTAATTATTTAAAAAATTTTTTTTTAAGTTACAATATTACAGTAGGTAATGGTAAAGAACAAGTAGGGGATATGGAAAATATAATTGGAGAAATCTTCCAGAATATATAGAGCAGAAGTAAGAGAAAATATAAAAGATAAACAAAAAAGAAATATTATTATTATTATTATTATTATTGGCTTCTGATAACAGTAGATTAGGTAATGCAAATCAGGTCTCCAGCTCCCAGGTTGGATAAAATATAAAACAACATCCACTCGAAGCCTTGAGAGAGGCCTAAAGAATTACAGGACCAACCTGGAAGAAGTAAAAAAAAAAAAAACATAAAATATATATGAAACAGTAAACAACCGGGTAACATAGCAAGCCCTGAAAGAAAGAAAATAGGAATTAAACAGGAAAATAGGAATAGGAATTCCAGAAGGAATAATTTTTTTTTTAATGGAGGAGAATAAACAATTTCAGACATGCAAGAAATTGAACCACCCAGCAATCATCTATTCTGAATTAATAGATGCAACTGGGAAAGTCGATCCTATGAATTGAGTCATTCCTGTCATGCCCAACTAACCCAGAGTCAAGAAGCCTGGGGTGGGCAGCTCTAAGCACACATGACATTATTCCAAGAACTGAACTCTTCTAACGCTTGGCTGCTGAACTTCTGCTGTAACCTGAAACCAGTTTTACCTAATAGCTTCTGAAACAACATGCTGCCTCTCTAAGACTAGTTTTTCCCACTTCTGTCACTCACCAATCAGAACTTGCCAGCTCCCCAAAGCTTAACTAGTGACAATAATCAAAGGTAATACATAGCATTTCTCCTTTTCATAAAATCTCCAACCTCAACTTTATTCTTCGGACATACCAAAGACCATCTGGTCTGTGTGTATGCCCCACATTGCAATTTCCATATCCCAAATAAAATGTTAAATTTAGAGATTTTTCTCTACATGTTTTATCTGACTTTATCATACACGGCGTCATTAGTAAAATCCAAAGCTGACTCACCTCAGGAAGAATTACTGGTTCTTGGAACAGCGGCGTGAGGTACCCACAGTGGAACCTTTTGAACCCTGCTGCATCTGCAAATGGCCTCTTCTCCCCCTCGATTTTGTCTGAGTTCTGTTTTCTTCGTGATTTGGTTGAGAAGGTTTGTCCCACTCCTGTTTGAAAGATCTCCTGTTGGGGAAAATTATTTTCTTCCTTGACCTAAGCTCCAAAGTTTGGATGAGGGGATTTTCTCCTTCATTTGGAGAAGGCCTATCGTCCTTCCTGGGAAGTACATACTTTATTTTCCATCTGCACTTGCATTTATTTGGCCTCTGCATATTCAGTGCTTGCATTTAATTGGTTTTGTGTATTTGGCATTCAACTAGAGCACCCATAAAATGAGCTCTCAAAGTGCAAAGGCATGCCAAGATATTTTCTGAGGTTCCAGCTGGTAACATGTTCAAACATTACAGGGATCATTCAAACAGTCTGTTGTTCTTAAAATTAAACTAAAAGACTATGGCTATATGATCATACACTACAAATAGGATATGCATATTTCCTTGATATCTTGAGGCTAAAAACAATTATTCAGGACTCAAAGATTCCCTTGCTACAAAATACTATCAAAGCTAGCTGAGGCTCTTTCCTGAGCTGTCTTTTTCCCTTCTTATAATTCCTCCTCTTAGAGAATTTACCTTCTCTAAGCTAAAAGCTTTTCTTTTTTTTTTTTCAAAATTCCTCAGCTATTCTGGCATATTGACTATTTAAGTAAAAACACTTAAAAATCTGCAGATATAAAAGAAAATCATTTTGACCTTCATGCTGTTTCTTAAAAGCAAAAGCTGAAATTCCCATCTAAAAGACACCTTCCCTACACTAACATGATTGTCAACATTCTTCTCTTCAAGGACAGGGAATTTACTCCAAGAAAACACTGTACAAACCTTGTTAGAATTAATCTTATCTTGTGGGCCTCCTTACACAACTCAGTCACATTTTCTCAGTTAACTATTCTTTCTCCGATTCAGTATATTGGTAACTGACTCAAACTGCTTTACCTAAATTTGGTCACAGCCTTTATAAGATTGCCTATTTTGAAAAATCTTAAACTGAGAATCAATTGAGACCAGGAGTTTCAGACCAGGCTGGGCAACATAGCAAGTCCTCCCTTCTATAAAAAATAAATAAATAAAAATACAAATCTTAACATTTAGCCTTATCTCATTTTGTTAGAAAAATAATTTGGATCCAATTGTCTTTTATAAACTGATGAGCTTATATGTTTTACTATCTCACGATTAAAATTCTAAAATAAAAACTACAAAATCTTCATGTGTGTTTAGACATGTTTCTGCATATATATGTATTATATTGCATGTTGTGTCTATGTAATAAAATATGGGTCAGATGCAGTAGCTCATGCCTGTAATCCCAACACTTTGGGAGGCCAAAGTGAGAAGATGGCTTGAGCTCAGGAGTTCAAGAGCAGCCTGGGCAAGATCTCTACAAAAATTGTTTTTAAATACCTGGGCATGGTGGTGTTTGCCTGTAGTTCCAGCAACTTGGGAGGATGAGTCAGGAGGATTACTTGAGCACAGGAGTTCCAGGTTGCAGTGAGCTGTGATCATGCCACTGTACTCAAACCTGGGCAAGAGAGGGAGACCTTGTCTTTATAATTAATTAATTAATTAATAAAAATCTGTTGTCAGAAATGTCTCAAGAAATTTTATTCTGATTAGTTTAAGGAAATGAGCACTCATATAAAACATATAGTAATTAACCCAAATGGTTTTTTTTTCATTCATGTGACTTAAGTAAATATTTGATAGATTAATTGGTTTTAAAATTGTCAGTAAAATAAGATTAGAAATGTCTTCAAAATTGTCAACATACATTTTTTGCTTGGGTTTATTAATCAGACAGTTTTACATTTGCCTCTACTAGGTGTTTTAAGGACAAAAAGCTATAAACTCAGCCTAAAATAAATGGCCTTTGTTTATATAATTATTCAATAAGTAAGATTAATTTAATATTGTTGATATGATTAAAATGGCTGCAGTTGTCAACAGGATACCCTTATTTTTAATCTTAAGGTTTTTATCTGGGTAAACACCTGATATTAACAGGTCATCTAGGTGTAACTGTTAAAAAATAAAGAAATTAGACAATTATAAATAAAAATAAATATTTATAAACTTTCATGTAAATGTTAAAATTATGTTATCTAAAATTAAATAATACTCATTAAATATCTGGATTATAGCTAAACAAGATTTTTTAAAACTGAAACAAATTGCTAAAGAAACATAGCGTCATTTTTGGCTTCTTAAATTTTATAAAAAGAGTAAACATATTTAGATCTATTAATTAAAATATGAATTTAGGAAAAAATAATTTTGTGTGAGAATTTTATGTGGTAAATCTTTGTCCTATGACAAAATAATTTGTTGTTTAAAAATAAAATTATGAGACTAAGACTGGAAGTTTTAAGAAAATGATAAAAGATCTAAACAAGTCAGAGGATTTATAAAAGATGGGCCTAATGAAGTAAGTTACATGTATAATCAGGTTGTCTGGGATTGGAAATAAATTAGGTATTTTTCTAAAAATTAAACATTGGCGTCAGTGGTACAGTACAGTGACACAGGACCAGAGTCTATACCTCTATATTTAAAATGAAAGTTTTCTTAAAGTATTGATCTGCTCTGAATTAAATTTCAAGAGATTTTGATTTTTAATTTTAAAAATCTGTTTCTTTAACAGCCATCTGCTTTTTGAGATTAATTTCCCTAGTTTTAGATTTAAAAGGCTGTCCTCTTCATTTAACATAATTTTTTCATGAGCTAGAGTTTTGTTTTTGAAATTTTTCAAATTTGTATCTCAGAAGTCTAACTTTTGCTGTATTTGCTGCACATAATTTGCAGTCACACATCATTGCCTCCAACTTCCTCTCCTCTTGAAAAGTCCTAGGATTATAACTCTTTCCTTCAACTTTCTTGCCAACTCCTGTAACTTTTCCCCCTCTGTTCTAACTCTGTTGCTATGGCCTGATGCTGAAATGTTTATCCTGAAGACCCAGAAAAGCAATGTTTTGTTTAGCATAACTTGATTCTGTACTCCCGGCTTTTCTTGATATGTCTGAATTGTTCCATTCAACCAAGAAACTTCCCATGCTGTTACTAAAAGCCTTATATTCCTCTGCTTAAGCTGCTAGTTTTTTTGTTTACATTCCCGCATGATGTAGTGTACACTCATAATCTTGGACACATTTTTCCTCTGTCTAATTAAATTCAAGTACCCCTTTTTTTTTTTTTTGTTACTCAAGTTTGACTTCCAGGTTATCTAAATGAGCTTCCCATAAGGAGAAATCATCACACTGTACAAGGTTCTTTGTCTTTTTGGTAGCTGACCTAAGAAACAAAGACTTTATGCTTTACCAAGATAATTTCCTGTGTTACCTTTAGTAGGTTTTTGATTACTTAGGAAAAGTAAGCTTGGAAGGGTTAATATTTTTACATTCATGTAACTTTCCATATTGCTTTTGAAGTCTTTCAATTGTCACTCTGGTTAAATGAATGACTATTATTTTATAGTGACCTCTGATTCTGTTTTGATCAAGTGTTTTGAGCCTTTTTTTTTTTTT
>NW_012114252.1:21169624-21172081 GCF_000951035.1 Colobus angolensis palliatus | reverse complement strand
AGGTGTGGTGGCACACACCTGCAATCCCAGCTACTCGAGAGGCTGAGGCTGGAGAATCACTTGAACCCAGGAGGCAAAGGTTGCAGTGAACTGATATCATGCCACTGCACTCTAGCCTGGGAGACAGAGCAAGACTCTGTCTCAAAAAAAAATAATAATACAATTCTTCTCAAAAAATATTTATAATCAGATTCGTGGAAAAGACGCCAGCAAGTACTGTTGGATATAGGTTTCTGACACACCCAAGATAAAGATTTCCAGAATTTTAATAAAGAGATGGAGAACTCACGAAACTACTAATGGAGATCAAGCAGAACAAAAGTTGACAACATGAGATTGAATAACTGATGAAGATATGCTTTTATGAGTGTTATTTGAAACATTGTTCTCTACCTAAATGTTTTCATTGATGGATTTAAGAAAATTTTCTCTCTTAAACCATCTATAATTTATAGCAATTTGGTGAAGTATTGATACGATTTGGCTGTGTCCCCACTCGAATTTCATCTTGAATTTCAGTTTCCATAATCCCCACATGTCATGGGAGGGACCCAGTGGAAGGTAATTGAATCATGGGGGCAGTTACCCTCATGCTGTTCTCATGATAGTGAGTTATCACAAGATCTGATGGTTTTATAAGGGGCTTTTCCCCCACTTCGCTCTGCGCTTCTTCTTGCCGCCACAAAAGAAGGGTGTGTTTGTTTCCCCTTCGCTATGATTGTGTTTTCTGAGGCCTCCCCAGCCATGCTGATGTGAGTCAATTAAACCTCTTTCTTTTATAAATTACCCCGTCTCAGGCATGTCTTTATTAGCAGCATGAGAATGGACTAATACAGTAAATTGGTGCTGGGTAGTGGGGCACTGCTATAAAGACACCCAAAAATATGGAAATGACTTCGAAACTGGGTGACAGGCAGAGGCTGGAACAGTTTGGATGGCTCAGAAGAAGAAAAGAAGATATGGAAAAGTTTGGAACTTCCTAGAGATTTGATGGATGGCTTTGACCAAAATGCTGATAGTGATATGGCAATAAAGTCCAGACTAAGGTGGTCTCTAATGGAGATGAGGAACTTTTTGGGAACTGAAATAAAGGTGACTCATGCTATGTTTGAGCAAAGAGACTGGCAGCATTTTGCCCCTGCCATAGAGATCTGTGGAACTTTGAACTTGAGAGAGATGACTTAGGGTATCTGGCAGAAGAAATTCCTAAGCAGCAAAGCACCCAAAAGGAAGCAGAGCATAAAAGTTTGGAAAATTTGCAGCCTGATGATGTGCTGGAAAACAAAAACCAATTTTCTGGGGCGAAATTCAAGCCAGCTGCAGAAATTTGCATAAGTAATGGGGAGCTGAACGTTAATCACCAAGACAATGCAGAAAATGCTTCCATGGCATGTCAGAGACATTCACAGCAGTCCCTCTCATCACAGGCCTCAAGGCCTAGGAGGAAAAAATGGTTTCATGGGCCGGGCCCAGGGCCCTTCTGCTCTGTGCAGCCTAGGGACTTGGTGCCCTGAGTCCCAGCTGCTTCAGCTCCTGCCGTGGCTAAAAGGGGACAATGTACAGCTTGGGCCATTGCTTCAGAGGATGTAAGCTCCAAGCCTGGGTGGCTCACATATGGTGTTGGGCCTGTGGATACACAAAAGTCAAGAACTGAGGTTTGGGAACCTCCACCTAGATGTCAGAGGATATATGGAGACACCTTAATGTTCAGGCAGAAGTTTGCTGCAGGAGTGGAGCTCTCATAGAGAACCTCTGCTAGAGCAGTGCAGATGGGAAATGTGAGGCTGGAGCCCCTACACAGAGTCCCCACTGGGGCACTGCCTAATGGAGCTGTGAGAAGAGGGCCACTGTCCTCCAAACCCCAGAATAGTAGATCCACCAACAGTTTGCACCATGCACCTGGAAAAGCCACAGACACTCAACATCAGCTCATGAAAGCAGCTAGGAGGGGAGCTGTACCCTGTGAAGCCACTGAGGCAGAGCCACCCAAGGCCATTGGAGCCTACCTCTTGCATCAGTGGGGTCTGGATATGAGACATGGAATCAAAGGAGATCATTTTGGACTTTAAGGTTTAATGACTGCCCAATTAGATTTCGGACTTGCATGGGGCCTGCAGCCTCTTTGTTTTGGCCAATTTCTCCCTTTGGAATAGATGTATCTTCCTAATGCCTATACCCTCATTGTGTCTAGGAAGTAACTAAATTGCTTTTGATTTTACAAGCTCATAGGTAGAAGGGACATGCCGTGTCTTAGATGAGACTTTGTTTTTTTTTGAGACGGAGTCTCGCTCTGTCGCCCAGGCTGGAGTGGAGTGGCCGGATCTCAGCTCACTGCAAGCTCCGTCTCCCGGGTTTACGCCATTCTCCTGCCTCAGCCTCCCAAGTAGCTGGGACTACAGGCACCCACCACCTCCCCCAGCTAGTTTTTTGTATTTTTTAGTAGAGACGGGGTTTCAC
>NW_012114252.1:21163072-21168797 GCF_000951035.1 Colobus angolensis palliatus | reverse complement strand
GCTTATACCTATAATCCCAGCATTTTGGGAAACTGAAGTGGGAGGATGACTTGAGGCCTGGAGTTCAAGACCAGCCTGAGCAACACAGCTAGATGGTGTCTCTAAATAATAATAATAATAATAATAATTAGCTAGGCGTGGTGGCGCACACCTATAATCTTATCTACTTCAGATTCTGAGGTGGCAGGATCACTTAAGCACAGGAATTCAAGGCTTCAGTGAGTTATGACTGTGTCACTGTACTCCATCCTAGGTGACAGAGTGAGCCTCTGTCTCTAAAAAAATAAATAAAAACAAAATATGCATACACCATCTGACTTCGATGGTTCTCAGCCTTACAGTGAGTAAATAAAAACAATCACTCACTTCCCGGCAGGCCCAGGAACCTTAAGACTATAAGTAAAATCTAAAGTTTGCCTCTGTTTGGCTTCCTAATTTCAAGAGGTTTTTAAATCTGAGATTCCCATAAGATCAATGTGGGGGGGAAAAGTCATGTCTCTAAAGGAGAGCTATAATACAACTGTGATTAAATTGTAGCTCTGAACATTTTTGAAATTCTGTTATGTTCATCTATTCCAACTTTCTTCTATAAAAATAGTAAAATGGGAACTTCTCGTTCCTAAAGCCCTATTAGCTGAAACAAGATGAATTTTAAGGAACAAGTCTCATGCTTGATGTATGAGCCACGAAGAAAGTTCACCAAACTGTCAACACTATACCAAGAGACATTCAAACTGCAAATCAGAGTGAGAAGTTGACATTTTCCACACTGCAAACAGCTCTTCCTAAAACTTCAGAACAAGACTCTGTATCATAATGAGACTTTTACCCACCTTAATACTATCTTTTTCATTTGACAGGATAATGGTATAATTAAAATTTCACAATCAGTAGCTTCTGCTGGTAACTTGACAAAGTCTGACCTAAAAAATTATTATGCTTAGTGTGGTGGCTCATGCCTATAACCCCAGGACTTTAGGAGGCCAAAGCCGACAGATCACTTGAGGCCAGGAGTTAGAGACCAGCCTGCCCAATATGGCGAAACCCCATCTCTACCAAAACACATCAGTTAGCTGGGTGTGGTGGCACACACCTGTAATCCCAGCTACTTGGGAGGCTGAGGCACAAGAATTGCTTGAACCTAGGAGGTAGAGGTTGCAGTGAGCCGAGCTTAGTCTCGGCTGCACCCTAGTCTGGGTGACTGAGCAAGACTAAGACTCTATCTCCAAAATATATATATTTACACATACACACATATATATATATATGTCTATATAGTGGGAAACTTTAAAAATATCCCTAACACAACTTTTTGTTCTAATTATACTGGTGGTCTCTTTTGAAATTTGGCATTCTCTGCATTGATTCAACACAGTCATAAAATGCTACTCAGTAGCTACAGCAAGTCTCACCAGATATGCCTTGACTTTTTAATCTTTACAGTTGGTTACCTTCAAAATTAGATTAATGACTTTGAACCATTATACAAACTGGATTATATAGTTGCTGATCATTTTTTGTAGCATAGTCTTTAAGCTTTGCTCTTATAGCCTGTCTAATCCTTGTAAAGCCAACTCTCTTAATAGAATAACATTAGCCCAGTGCTTCAAGATGATTGCTGATGCCTATGGAACTGACCATATGGAACTTGATGCTGGATTCCAAACAAACCTGTCCTGAGAGTTTTCCTTCTGGCCTCTTTGCTATTCAAATGTGGCCTGGAACCCTCATATAGACCTCCCTATATTCCCTCTGACATGGGACAGAGACAATTGTGACAGGTCCATCCTGGCACTAAAGGAAAATTAAGCCTAACTTCAAAATGCTTGATCAGTGCTGCATTCAGAGAAAGATTTTGATCAAAAGGGGGAAGTGTGAAAGTTGATCATATGAATTGGGTCATTCTTGTCATAACCAACTAAAACAAATCAAGATGCCAGAGGAAAAGACACCCAGGGCACATAACATTGCTCCAAGAATGTAATTTTCTGCAAGCTTGCCTGCCGAAGCTGCCTGCTATAGCCTGACACCAGTTTTATCTGACCGCTACTGAAACAACCTGCTACGACTGTAAGGCTAATGACTACCATTTTCACTCACCAATCAGAGCTTGCCAGCTGCCCCAAACTTTGCTAGTGCCAATGAACTTTCTCAAAGAGGAATACACAACATTTCTCCTTTTTATAAAACCTCCAATCTCCTTTTTATTCTTCATATATGTGGAGGACCACCCATCTGTGTGTATGTCCCAAATTGCAATGCTTGTATCCCAAGTAAAACATTAAATAAGATTTGTCACTACACATTTTATTTAACTTCAGCAGAACCCAGAACAGAACGACCATTTAGAATGAAGTCTAAATAATTTTTATGGATATTTGCCTATGGAGAAAAAGTTACAATCTCCCAAAAAGATAAAAAAAATAATGAGCAGTTAAACATCTTGCTTGCACACACACACACACACACATATTTTACATTTTATAAATATATGTGTGTGTGTACACCATATACATATATACACCATTGTATTAGTCCATTTTCACACTGCTATAGAGAACTACCTGAGATTGGGTAATTTATGAAGAAAAGAGGTTTAATTGACTCACAGTTCCACAGGCTTAACAGAAAGCATGGCTAGGAGGCCTCAGGAAACTTACAATCATGGCAGAAGACAAAGAGGAGGCAGGCACATCTTACCATGGCAGAGCAAGAGAGAGAAAGAGAACAAAGGGTGAAGTGCCACACACTTTCAAACAACCAAATCTTGTGAGAACTCAGTCACTATCATGAGAACAGCAAGGAGGAAATCTACCCCCATGATCCAATCTCCTCCCACCAGACCCCTCTCCTGACACATGGAGATTAAAATTCAAGATGAGATTTGGGTGGTGACACAGAGCCAAACCATATCATTCTGCCCCTTGCCCCTCCCAAATCTCATGTCCTTGTCACATTCCAAAACCAATTATGTCTCCCCAACAGTTCCCTAAAAAGTCTTAATTCATTCCATTGTGTTTTTTTTGTTTTTTTTTTTTTGAGACGGAGTCTCGCTCTGTCGCGGCCCATGCTGGAGCGCAGTGGCTGGATCTCAGCTCACTGCAAGCTCCCCCTTCCGGGTTTACGCCATTCTCCTGCCTCAGCCTCCCGAGCAGCTGGGACTACAGGTGCCCGCCACCTCGCCTGGCTAGTTTTTTGTATTTTTTTTTAGTAGAGACGGGGTTTCACCGTGTTAGCCAGGATGGTCTCTATCTCTTGACCTCGTGATCCGCCTGTCTCGGCCTCCCAAAGTGCTGGTATTACAGGTTTGAGCCACCGCGCCCGGCCTCCATTGTTAACTTAATAGTCCAAGTCCAAAGTCTCCTCTGAGACAAGGCAAGTCCCTTCTGTCTATGAGCCTGTGAAATCAAAAGCAAGTTAGTACTTCCAAGATAGAATGCGGGTACAGGCATTGCATCAATGCTCGTATTCCAAAAGGGAGAAATTGGCCAAAACAAAGGGGCTACAGGTCCCATACAAGTCTGAAATCCAGCAGGATAGTCATTAAATCTCAAAGCTCCAAAATAATCTCCTTTGACTCCATGTCTCACATTCAAGGCATGCTGATGCAACAGGTGGGCTCCAAAGACCTTGGGCAACTCCTCCCCTGTGGCTCTGCAGGATACAGCCCCCTTGGCTGCCTTCACAGGCTGGTGTGGAATGCCTGTGGCTTTTCCAGGCACATGATGCAAACTGTTGGTGGATCTACCATTCTGGGGTCTGGAGGACAGTGTCCTTCTTCTTACAGCTCCACTAGACAGTGCCCCAGTGGGGACTTTTTGTGGGGATTCCAGCCCCACATTTCCCCTCAAAGTTCTCCATGAGGGCTCTATCCCTGCAGCAGACTTCTGCCTGGACATCGAGACATTTCCATACATCCTCTGAAATCTAAACAGAGATTCCCAAGCCTCAATTCTTGCCTTCTTCTCACCTGCAGGCCCAACATCACATAGAAACCACCAAGGCTTGGGACTTGCACCCTCTGAAGCCACAGCCCAAGCTGTACTTTGGCCCCTTTTAGCCACAGATGGAGCTGGAGAGGCTGGGACACAGGGTGCTATGCCCCAAAGCTGCACAGATCAGTGGGACCCTTGTCTCAGCCCATAAAATCATTTTTTCCTTCTACATCTCTGGACCTGTGATGGGAGGTGCTGCTATGAAGCTCTCTGAAATCCCTTGCAGACATTTTCCCCATTGTCTTGGCTATTAACATTTGGCTTCTTTTTACTTACGTAAATTTCTGCAGCTGGCTTGAATTTCTCCCCAGAAAATGGATTTTTCTTTTCTACCACATTGCACAGGCTGCAAATTTTCCAAACATTTTATGCTTTGCTTCCCTTTTAAACAAAAGGTCCAATTTCAGACCATCTCTCTGTGAACACATATGACTACTGTTAGAAGCAGTCAGGTTATTTCTTGAATGCTTTGCTGCTTAGGAATTTCTTCTGCCAGATAACCCTAAATCATCTCTCTCAAGTTCAAAGTTCTACAGATCTCTAAGGCAGAGGCACAATGCCACCAGTCTCTACTAAAGCATAGCAAAAGTGAGCTGTACTCCAGTTCCCAATAAGTTCCTCATCTCCATCTGAGACTACCTCAGCCTGGACTTCATTATCCATATCACTATCAGCATTTTGGTCAAAACCATTCAACGAGTCTCTAGGAAATTCCAAACTTACCCACATCTTTCTGTCTTCTTCTGAGCCCTCCGAACTATTCAAACTGCCCATTACCCAGTTCCAAAGTAACCTCCACATTTTCAAGTGTCTTTATAACAGTACCCCACTCTGGGTACCATAATCCATATTAGTCCATTTTCACAGGGTTATAAAGAATTACCTGAGGCTGGGTAATATATGAAGAAAGAGGTTTAGTTGACTCACAGGTCAGCATGACTGAGGAGGTCTCAGGAAACTTACAATCATGGCAGAAGGTGAAGGGGAACCAAGTATGTCTTACATGAGGGAGCAGGAGAGAGAGCAATGGGGGAAATGCCACACATTTTCAAACGACCTGATCTTGTGAGAACTCACTATCATGAGAAGAGCAAGGGGAAGTCTGCCCCATTATTCAATCACCTCCCACCAGGCCCCTTCCCAAACACATGGGGATTACAATTAGAGATAAGATTTGGGTGGGTACACAGAGCCAAACTATATCCACCATATACATATAGCATATACATATATACACATATATACACACCATATACCATATATACACAGACGCATACACATACATACATGTATAAAATGTGGATATATATGCATATGTGTATATACATATATATGTATATGCATATAGCACATATATACACATAGAGTAATATATATACGTGTATATATATATGACACACACAAAAGTGAAAACTTGTAGAAATAAACAAATCCACAACCATAGTAAATTACATGAATACACTTTTCTTAGAAATTGACAGATTAAATAAATGTGGCTACACAATGTCTAAATAATAGGAGATTGACCACATGCAAGAATATCAGAGGAACAAAAAGATTTCTAAAAAGCAGAAATCAAGCCAGGTATGGTGGCTTATGCCTGTAATCCCAGCACTTTGGGAGGCCAAGGGGGCCAGATCACGAGGTCAAGAGATCGAGACCATCCTGGCCAACATGGTGAAACCCCATCTCTACTAAAAATACAAAAATTAGCTGGGTATGGTGGCATG
>NW_012114252.1:21161581-21162142 GCF_000951035.1 Colobus angolensis palliatus | reverse complement strand
AAAGAAAAAGAATAGATTTAATCAATAAAACCAAATACTGGTTTATTGTAAAGATCAATTAAATGGAGTAGTATGTGACAAACCAATTTAAGAAATAAGAGAGAAGATATAATCGATAATATTAGAAATGAGAAAGGTGATACAACCAGAGTCATCAAGGTGATGAAAAAGTAAGTGATATGTTCAATAGTATGCCAATGCATTTTAAGACCTAGATGAAATAGAACATTTTCATGAAAAATATAATATGGAATAAAGAAAATAGAAAGTGATAACACTGAGTCAAGAAGAGATAGAGGCCAGGCACAGTGGCTCATGCCTGTAATCCCAGCACTTTGGGAGGCTGAGGCAGGCGGATCATCTGAGGCCAGGAGTTCAAGACCAGCCTGGTCAACCTGGCGAAACTGTGTCTCTACTAAAAATACAAACATTAGCCGGGTGCAGTGGCACACACCTGTAATCCCAGCTAGAGGGGAGGCTGAGGCAGGAGAATCATTTGAACCTGGGAGGTGGAGGTTGCAGTGAGCCGAGATCGAGCCACTGTACTCCAGCCTGGGCGAC
>NW_012114252.1:21153842-21160364 GCF_000951035.1 Colobus angolensis palliatus | reverse complement strand
AAAATTATCAATTCAAATACAGTAGTGACTAAAAAAAAATCTATCACAGCCATGAAGAGTCCATCCCAATAATGCCAAGATTTTTCAAAATTCATCTATTATTATTTTTTTAAGCTATACCTGCTGGAATGGGATCAAAATTTATTGAATTCAAAAAAAAAAAAAAAGGCCAGTATGGTGTCCCACGTCTGTAATCCCAACCACTCAGGAGGCTGAGGCAGGAGGATTGCTTAAGTCCAGGAGTTCAAGGCTGCCGTGAGTTTTGATCGTAACACTGCACTCCAGCCTGGGTGACACAATGAGACCCTGTCTCTAAAATAAATAAATAGAGAAGATCCGCACACATAGCTATCCCCAGCCTCAACCCCAAAAATGTATTTGATAGAATTCAGCATTAACTTCTGGCAATACTCAAAAAATACCAAAAATTATAAAAGAAACTTACCTGTACCTGACAAAGCAATATTTATTGGAAATACCTGGCACATCAGAATAATGATGACATATTCAAAGCATTTCCATGTGCATCAGAACAAGACTCTGATGCCTGCTATTGCCAACTGTACTTAACTTTTCATTGAAGTCCCAGCTCATTCAGTAAGAGGGAATTAAAGGAGGAAAGGAAAGGAAGCAGGAGTGGCCACTATCGGTCATGGGTATGGCACTGGCAGTGTTGTACTGACAGTCCTCTACCTGGAAACTCTGCAAGAGTCAACTGACAAACTTCTAGAACAAATGAGAAATATCAGCAAGGGGGCCAGATCTGAGATCAACCTACAAAAATTAGCTTGTTATTATATGTAAATAGGAACCAATAGAACAAAGTCATGGAAAAAATGATCTATGTGTGGTAGCAACCAAAACAGAGTACGCCAGAAAGAAATGTGAAGAAAACTGTAAAATATAACTGAAGGCTATCATAGATAGCATGAATAAATGGAAATACCTCATATCCTGAATGAGAAGATTCATCTTCCAAATGTATAGGTGTTCTCCAAGTTAATCTATAAACGTTAATGAAAGTGATATGGTTAGGATCTGTGTCCCTGCCCAAATCGCAGGTCAAATTGTAATCTCCATTGTTGGAGGAGGGGCCTGGTAGGAGGTGACTGGATCACGGGGGTGGATTTCCCCCCTTGCTGTTCTTGTGATAGTGAATTCTCACGAGATCTAGTTGTTTAAAAGTGTGTAGCACCTCCCCCTTCACTCTTTCTCCTTCTCCGGCCATGTAGGACATACCTGCTTCCCCTTTGACTTCACCATGATTGTAAGTTTTCTGAGGCCTCCCCAGCCATGCTTCCTGTACAGCCTGCAGAACAATAGGCCAATTAAACCTCTTTTCACAAATTACCCAGTCTCATGTTGTTCTTTATAGCAATGCAAAAATGAACTAATACGGGAAGCAAACAGAGTGCTTGCCTTATTAAATATTAAAAAATACTATAAAGCTAGTAAAATGAAAACAGCGAAGATTTTTCACTGGAATAAATAAATCAGTGGAAACTAAGTGAGACGCCCATGTGTCTATGAAAATTTAACATATCATAGAGTTGACATTTCATGAGTGAGAAGGTAATGGAGTATTCAATATTGGGTTGAGACAATGACCATCTGTTTGAGGAAATACTCAGAGGGGTTAATATACATCATTAAGTTACGGCCGTTTTTACATGTATTATCTGATATGGTTCGGCTCTGTGTCCCCGCCCAAATCTCATCTCTAACTGTAATCCCTACATGTCAAGGGAGGGACCTGGGTGAGTCATGGCGGTGGATTTTCCGCACGCTGTTCTTGTTATAGTGAGTGAGTTCGGATGAGCTGTGATGGTTTAAAAGTGCAGCACTTACCCTTTGCTCTCTCTTTCTCTTTCCTGCCACCAAATAGAGATGTGCCTTGCTTCCCCTTCATATTCTGCCCTGACGCCATGAGCCTTGCTTCCCCTTCATATTCTGCCCTGACGCCATGAGCCTTGCTTCCCCTTCATATTCTGCCATGACGCCATGAGCCTTGCTTCCCTTCGTATTCTGCCCTGACGCCATGAGCCTTGCTTCCCCTTCATATTCTGCCATGACGTCATGAGTTCTGCCATGACGTCATGAGCCTTGCTTCCCCTTCATATTCTGCCATGACGTCATGAGCCTTGCTTCCCCTTCATATTCTGCCATGACGTCATGATTGTAAGTTTCCTGAGGCCTCCCCAGCCATGCAGAACTGTGAGTCAACTGACTCTCTTCTCTTCATGAATTAGCCAGTCGCAGGCAGTTCTTCCTAGCAGTGTGAAAATGGACTAATACATTATCTCATTTGAACTTCATATGAATTAACACTCTGAGGGGCAGGCATCATTACTCATTTTATAAATGAGGAACTGAGGGTCAAAGAAATGAAGAAATTCCACCCAGATCACACAGCTGGTACATGGCAGAGACTGAAACCAGGTCCTCTGGCTTCAGGGCCAGCACTCTTTCCTTACACCACACGGCATCCCTCACATTCTCCCATTTTGTCAAAGAATTTCAGTGACTCCCCACCCTAAAAACCAAAATAAATTCCAGATAGATAAAAGAGATATTTGAAAAACTGTGAAGACTGTAAGAGAGTATTTTATAATTTTGGGGGTGGTGACGACTTTCTTAAGCAAAACATAAATTCTATAAAGAAGAGAGCTCAGAGATGATGATCCCAAAATTTAAAGCTTTGTTATGACAAAGATGCCATAAACAAATATAAAATAACAATAACAGACTTAGAGAAAATATCTGTCTGTAATAAATAGAAAAATGAATCATTTTAGAATAAATACAAATGGCCAATACACATCTGAAAAGTTGTACAAAGGCAACAGAAACAAGGGAAGTGCAAATTATATATTCTTAATACATATGTTTATATACCTAAAATATACAATATGAGCCGGCTGTGGTGGCTCACACCTGTAATCCAGCACTTTGGGAGGCTGAGGCAGGTGGATCACCTGAGGTCAGGAGTTCGAGACCAGCCTGGCCAAAATGGCGAAACCCTGTCTCTACTAAAAATATATATATACACACAAAATTTAGCTGGGCATGGTGGTGGGCATCCGTAGTCCCAGCTACTCAGGAGGCTGAGGCAAGGGAATTGCTTAAACCTGGGAGGCAGAGGTTGCAATGAGCCAAAGTTGTGCCACTGCACTCCAGCCTGGGCAACAGAGGGAGACTCTGTCTCAAAAAATGATAAAAATAAAAATAAAAAAAATACAACATGGTTATATATGTATGTAATATATATGTAATATTTTGATTGTAAATATAATGTGTTATATAACTGTGTATAAATGTTTTTTTCTCAAGATGGAAAAATTCTATTTGGCTAATATCCAATGACAGCAAAGGTAAGAAGTAAGTACTCACAGATGCTGGTGGGATGTATCTTAAAGTAGATAACATAGAAATCTTAGAACTGGGCTTAATCAGATGTCAACATGGTGGATTAGCATCTAAGAATAGAGTTGCCTTAGCCTCTACAGATGGTGTGAAAACCTTTTTTGCTAAAATTTTATTTCTGTATATCAATCACAGAGAAATATTCTTGTGCAGGATGAAACCAATACACAGATATTTATCTCAGAATGGTTTGCCATAAAGAAAAATTTGAAACACTCTAATCATTAATCAATAAAGGAATGTTTCAATTACAGCATATCCATAGGACATAATTGTTTGTAATAGTTAATAATATGTCAATTAATTTGTATGTATTGATATGGAATGACCAACAGGGCAAAGTGTGACACAGGAAAAAAAAAATTGCTTATTGCAAATCAATACATAGGGTATGATCTAATTTCTGTAAAACAAAAAGTAAAGCAAAACTGTATCTTTACGTAGGTATTTTCTGGTTATCTACTGCAGTATAACAATTCACCCCACAATGTAATGGCTTAACACAATGACATTTAATTTGCTCATGAATCTGCCATTTGGGCGTGGCTGGGAAGGGACAGCTTGTTTCTGCTCCACTGGGTGTCAGCTGGAAGCTGGGGTTGGTAGCGCCTTCAAGCTGGCGTGCCCATGTATCTGATGGTTGGCACTAGCTACCACTTGGGGGACCTCAGCTGAAGAAGTGGCTGGAACACCTGTGTGCAGCCCTTCCAGAAGGCAGAGTCCCAAGTGTGAGCATCCGTAAGAGGAAGGGATCAGTCAGTAACTGTGTCTGATTGTTGCCCTGCCTTAGAAGTCTCACGGTGGCATGTCCCATGCATTCTCCAGGTTAAAGCAGGCATACAGGCTCATCTGCAGTTAAGGGTGGGAAACCAGGCTCTACTCTTTCATGGGAGGAGTGTGAGGTTTGTGCACATTTCAAAACCACCCTAAAAGTGTGTGTATCATTTTGTAGAAAAAGAGCTATAGGTGTGGTGGCTCAAGCCTGTAATCCCAGCATTTTGGGAGGCCAAGGTGGGCTGATCACCTGAGGTCAGGAGTTCGAGATCAGCCTGACCAATATGGTGAAATCCCGTTTCTACTAAAAATACAAAAATTAGCCGGGCATGGTGGTGCACGCCCATAATCCCAGCTACTAAGGAGGCTGAGGCAGTAGAAGTGCTTGAACCCGGGAGGCAGAGCTTGCAGCGAGCTGAGATCCAGCCTGGGCAACAGAGTGAGACTCTGCGTCAAAAAAGAAAACAGAAAAGAAAAGAAAAAGAAAAAGAGCTCTAGAGATAGATGCCCACCAACCGCTGATGATTGTTGACTTGGTGAAGTTGGGAGGATTGGGAAGTAGAGGTGGTGGGTGAATTGGTTAGTATGCAAACCCAGCTTGAACTAGATTAAGAACAAAAGGATATTGACCTCCGTAACTGGAAGTTCCAGGGTTCAAGTGACTTCAGGGGTTTCAACAATGCCATCAGGACACTGTATTTCTTTCCATTTTCCAGACTGACTCTCTGTGTGCTGGGTAAGATACCACCAGAAGTCCAGGCATACATCCTCACGGTTTAGCAGCAACAGTGAAAAGACAAAAGGTATTTTTGCTGGTGGCTCCAGAAGAAAAGTTCCAGGAAAGACAGGTAGTGATGGATGTGGGCTAACTGCCCATTCATACCCTGGTCACTGTGGTCAGCAGGGCGGGGCACCTTGATGGACGCACCTTGGTCACGTGCCCACCTCTTCAGCAACTGCTTGCCATTTTTGCTCTGATTTCTTTTGTTTTGACACACGGAGAATTCTCTTGTGTTTCCTCTTGGGTATGTATTTAAAACCTTTCCTTTCCCCCATATTTCATACAAAATTTGCATGTGTATTTGCACATGCACTAGTCAGTGCAGTCCACCATATTGAAAAGACGCCCTTCATGGCTTCTATAACATTGAGCAGACCAGCCTGGGTAACATGGTAAAACCCTGTCTCTACAAAAAATGCAAAAAGACTAATTAGCTTGGCAGGATGGTGCACGCCTGTGGTCCCAGCTACCAGGGAAGCTGAGGTGAGAGGATCGCCTGAGCCTGGGAAGTGGAAGCTGCAGTGAGCCGAGATCTTTTCACTGTTCTGTAGCTTGGGCGACAGAGCGAGACCCTGCCTCCAAAAAAGAAAAAAAAAAGATTGATCATCCCAACTGACTTCCTGCTGTCTGTCTCACAGCCATTGCTCTCCAGATCTTCGTTTCCAGGGTTGACGCTCTGCTTTCTCTGCACTAGAGGAATGCTGGTCTGACACCCTAAAAACGATTTCAAGTCGCCCCATCACTGAAGAGAGGAACACAACGCCTTTGGTAATGGAACAGTATTTTATCCCATGAACACACTCCAGTGACATAATTTCACAGTAAAGCCAGAAATGTCATTCATTAACTTCTTCCCTATGCTGGATATTAAGAATACAAATAAAACTGTCATAAGAGTCATTCTACAAAACAACATTATAGAAATGTAAGGGGAAATAAAATTAGTAAATCTGTCCATGTATCTTGGTTCCTCAAGAAACAGTAATCCTGGTATTATTAAATTTGTTCTTCTATGGTCTGGTCTTATATTTTTCAAAAATTAGGTCGTACTGCAACCTCAGTGGCAGGAGTCGTAACCTCATGTAAGATCTGCCTCACACCAGTGTCCTTTGCGAGCTTGTTACAGTCCTCCCGTGCTGCTTTCCTTTGACCTTTCTAGATCATTCCTGAAATGTGGAGCCACGTGCAGTAAGCCTCACAAGCTGTTTCCTAATTATCTTTACACATTCTATTCCCATTCCTCCCCCTGCAGTGCAATCTAGTTTTTGCTTCTGTAGACTGGGTTCTCAGCTGCTCATCTTTTTATTCTCCACATCCGGCCTGGCACTTTCTAAAGAATTAAACATCTTGGCCAGGCGCAGTGGTTCATGCCTGTAATCCCAGCACTTTGGGAGGCTGAAGTGGGTGGATTACCTGAGGTCAGGAGTTCGAGGCCAACCTGATCAACATGGCGAAACCCCGTCTCTACTAAAAATACAAAAATTAGCTGGGCGGGGTGGCAGGCACTTGCAATCCCAGCTACTCGGGAGGCTGAGACATGAGAA
>NW_012114252.1:21151406-21152737 GCF_000951035.1 Colobus angolensis palliatus | reverse complement strand
GGCAAGTGTTTTTAAAATGGAAACATTCGCTCTAATATAGTACCTGACTGTCCACGACAGGCTCCATCCAGCAACTCAGTGTCCACCACACCATCTACCCCTTGGCCACTGCGTGCCTCATGGGTCGATCTCCACCTGGTCCACACTGTTTCTGAACACATCTGAGCTTCAGAGAAAATCCTTGCTGCGGCGTCCTCATTGCTCTTCTGATTCCCGAATTTTCTGACACTTCCGTTATCTTTCTTGTCTTTGCTTGAGACATAGTCAATTATTGTTACTTGTAACCAAAAGATGCTCAAATAATATAGAAAATATGTATTTATCCAATAATTTCTTATGTTAAATAAACACTTTGGGAGACAGCAAACTGTTCCTAGGCATCTTTGTAAATGGATACATTGTTAAACTCTGTGAATGATTATTTACAGGTTTTTATAAAATTTTATAATAAAAATATTACATTAATTGGGCGATTAAAATCTAACCACATTAACGTCTTAAATATTAATCATTTAGAA
Source organism: Colobus angolensis palliatus (assembly GCF_000951035.1). Classification (NCBI taxonomy): domain Eukaryota; kingdom Metazoa; phylum Chordata; class Mammalia; order Primates; family Cercopithecidae; genus Colobus; species Colobus angolensis. The sequence goes on along the minus strand of NW_012114252.1, from coordinate 21,152,219 downwards.
ATACTGCATTTCCAATGGCATACACATTTATCCAAAAATATTCCCTTCACACAAATCAAACTGAAATTCCCTTTTAGGTGTGTTTTTAGAACTGGTTTCCAAGTTAGAAAAGAAAATATTTCATGTTTAAATGTCAATTCTTGGATTCAGTCTTTACACATCTTTATTAAAGGCCTATGGCTTAACACGAGAGACCCACAATTCCTAACGTCTGCATAAGTGAGAACAGGTGCACCCATGAAATGGCATGGCTGATGGAGCGGGGGAGCAGCGCTGGCCTGAGGTAACAGCACTTCATCCTGCTGGCAGCCCCACCGCCAACTCATGGAGCGCCTTTGAGGAAGTGGCTTCATCACCCGTGAGCCTCAGTTTCCTCACCCACACAGTGAAGAGATTGAATGAGATTTTCTGCCTACTCTGAATTCAATCAAGAGGTGAGTCAAAATGAAGTTTAATAGGCTCTGATTGCTGCTAAAAAATAAAAATTTGATGTATTTACTTCTGTGTTCTACAAAGAGAAATTGAATTGTTTATAGAAAAGCAGCCATGGAGGACTTCCTCCTTGTGCAGCAGGAACCTGGCAGTGACCACTAGAAGCTAAGGGTGGACTTGATTCTCTTCAGCTGTAAGGAATCGCAAGTCCATGTTTAAATAATACGTGTGGTAAAATAGAATAATTTGACCAAAAATATTACTCGAATTATTATCTGTACGGTGCTCTAGCATTTCCAAAGTATTTTCAGACATTAGCAAGTCTGGGCCTCCACTCATGGGATGGGCATCATCACTGTCCTTATTTTGCTTCTGAGGACA
>NW_012114252.1:21139657-21149921 GCF_000951035.1 Colobus angolensis palliatus | reverse complement strand
AAAAATACAAAAATTAGCCGGGCATGGTGGTGCACGCCTGTAATCCCAGCTACTTGGGAGGCTGCGGCAGGAGAATAGCTTCAACCCAGGAGGCGAAGGTTGCAGTGAGCCGAGATCATGCCATTGCACTGCAGCCTGAGCAACAAGAGCAAGATTCTGTCTCAAAAAAAAAAGAAAGAAAGAAAAAGAAACAGAAAAAATTTACTTTAATGGAGCATTGACTGGCTGCAGTCAAGATTTAACCTAGGCTGGGTATGGCGGCTCACACCTGTAATCCCAGCACTTTAGGAGGCCAAGGCAGGCAAATCACGAGGTCAGGAGTTTGTGACCGCCTGGCCAACATGGTGCAACCCTATCTCTACCAAAAATACAAAAACAATTAGCTGGGCATAGTGGTGCGTGCCTGTAATCCCAGCAACTCGGGAGGCTGAGGCAAGAGAATCGCTGAACCTGGGAGGCAGAGGTTGCAGTGAGTAGAGATCAGGCTACTGCACTCCAGCCTGGGTGACAGAGTAAGACACTGTCTCAGGGGAAAAAAAAAAAAAGATTTAACCTGTTATTCAGTTTGTAGTGACTTCTTTTCAGATTGGGGTTTTTAACTGGAAAAATACCAACCCCATCTTTATGAAAAAAATCAGGTAATACATAGTATTGAGGTAAGGAAAGAGAACTGACTTAATGATTTGCTTCATTCCAGTTATAGAATTCCTGTCATTCTTTTAGTGGCACAGGGGGCACAGCTCACTAATGTTTGGTTTGTGAGGAAAAAAAAATGTAATAGTTGGATTCTCATTGATGAGCTGCTTAAAAAACAAAGACAAAATAGTTAAAATAAATACTCTGAAACAAAGCCCCTCATAAAAAACCTCAGGAGGCAATTTTGACTTAGCAACGTAACACACATTTGCTCTCCCACCTCCTTCCCATCAGCTGTGTCTTCCTAAGCCCTCCACAGAAATTCAGAATGAGAGCCTATGCAGAGAACACGAGTGCCTCAAGAAATGCAGTCACGGACTAGCAATTTTTCCAGATTAAAAAAAAAAAAAAAACCCAGAAATCTAGCCCCCAAAGTGCTGAGAACTGCCTGGACTCTGCGATGAAAGAGACACATTCTACACGCTAAAACAGAGAGGGAGGCAGACAGCATCGATAAAACCTTGCTCCATATATGCCAAGGATTCCAGAGCCATAAATTACTTTAGATGGAAGGAAAAAAGCTAGATGTCCTCGAGAGCGCATCATGCCTTTAGAAGTGCACAGATGAAGCTCCTAATCATTTTGCCTAATAAAAAGATTTAATACTTTAATGAAATATTAAAATGTTCAGGTAAGTTCCAGGTAACTTATTTTACCTGGGACACTACATGAACGTGAACTACAAAAGGATATCACAACTAAATGTGTACTCATTCTAAAATAATATATAATAACAGGAAATGGCTTTTACTTTGATAAATGCTTTATTCAGCATTGGCAACCATCAATAGTCTCAAATATTGAGACAACTCGTATAGCTCTAACCACACCAAAAGAAAACCACCAGCCAACATCCCAGTCACCGGCAAGTAAGTGCCTGTAGGTCTGTGACTCCTGAAGCACCTCTCTCAGCACCTGGGGAGCCTGTCCCATCAACAGTACGGCTGCTCAACACCTCCTTGAACATCACGACGTTTCCTTAGTCCAGTTTACAATACTAAGGATTATATCATAATGAAAACACTTTTTGGACCCTTTATCCGAACTGTAAATAACCTGGTTATTATACAACAAATATGCATTGAACGTCTAAGTAAAAGCAACTGTTCTACATTAGATCGCTTTTCACTAATCTGTTTTTCAAAAAGAATTCAGTACCATTTTTGGTCCTCATGTCGGAATTCCAGGATCTTTCTACTGTATCTAATCATGATCTAAATCCCAAATCTTGAGTGTTTTAAGTACTTATCTGTGATTTTTTTATGTCCACTGGAAATAACAAGAGTGATTTAAGACTGCCAGTCCAACAAAACATGACTCTGTATTGTATCTGATTTTTAAAGAGTAAGTGGCTACCCACCTATCCTTATGAGAAACTTGAAGAAAGCTAGAGAAAAAATATCCAACATTTGAATATGCCAGTGCCTTACTCACTTAACCTCATGTATTTCTCAGAACCACCCTCTGTGAAACGTATTTTAAAAGTGTAGAACTACAGACCAACTGTTAAGCAAATTATTTCAGATCAAGCCCTTAAGGACAGGGCTGGGTTCCTAGATTGCAAGGCTTGGCCTCTGAGCCATCTCTCTTCACCCGTTGCCCACACCAAAACTGAATATGAAGAAATCCAGTATTAGCAACTGCATTTCATTGAATCTTCATTTCTATAACTTAATTTCCATTATTACTTCCAATTAATATAGAAGTGAAAAATTAGCATAAAATTTTATATAAGCAAAGACTCCAGCTATTTTTATTGTCATTGGATTTTTATTATTTTAATTCTATAACTTATTGTCATAAACTCTTTTTGTTCACTATTTGGGTAAATCTCATCAAATTTAAACACCCAAGACTCTTAAATGTTCTGGAGTTTTGCAGGAAAGTAAACACCTATTTGTAGATATTGACATGTAAAAAGTTCAAATTTCAGTGTATGACCAACTACAGTTTCCATTTCTCTACCGAGTACCCCTCTGTGATGGAATTTCACTGGAAAACAGTCAGTCACTTATGTTCAGCACAAATAAAGTTCACAATAATTGTTTATCCCAAGTAAACAATCAGCAAACTTAATGTTTTACTTACAATAAATATATGCCATATACTTAGCTTCTATAATGTCATCACTCACTGCTTCTTCATGGCAGCTTCACAGAGACTGTGAAACAGATCATGGAAAGAAACTGATTTTACCACGTACGAAGTTAAAGTGAACCATGTATCACTTAGGGCACGGTGGCTCACGCCTGTCATCCCAGCACTTTGGGAGGCCGAGGCGTGTGGATCACGGTCAAGAGATCGAGACCATACTCGCCAACATGGTGAAACCCCATCTCTACTAAAAATACAAAAATTAGCTGGGCATGGTGGCACGCACCTGTAGTCCCAGCTACTCAGGAGACTGAGGCAGGAGAATCGCTTGAGCCCGAGAGGCGGAGGTTGCAGAGAACCAAGATCACACCACTGCACTCCAGGCTGGAGATGGGGCGAGACTCCATCTCAAAAAAAAAAAAAGAAAGAAATTAAAACTCTGGCCAGGCGTGGTGGCTCACACCTGTAATCTCAGCACTTTGGAAGGCCGAGGTGAGTGGATCACCTGAGGTCGGGAGTTCGAGAGCAGCCATGACCACCATGGAGAAACCCTGTCTCAACTAAAAATACAAAATTAGCCAGGCGTGGTGGCAAGTGCTTGTAATCCCAGCTACTCAGGAGGCTGAGGCAGGAGAATCGCTTGAACCTGGGAGGCGGAGGTTGCGGTGAGCCAAGATCGTGCTATTGCACTCCAGCTTGGAACAAGAGCGAAACTCCGTCTCAAAAAAATAAAAAATAAATGAAAACTCCACTGACCCTTTCAATATGTGGGCAGATCAATGTTAGATGCCAGTTTAGATCAGAGGTCAGCAAACTCTTTCTGCAGAGGGCCAGAAAATAGTTTTGGCTTGTCAACTCAAAGGTCTCAGTTGCAACTAATGAACTCTGCCATTTTGCAAAAGCATCCACAGACAATACATACGCACATAAGCACGGCTCTGTTCCACTGAAACTTTATTTATGGACACTAGAATTTAAACTCCATATAATGTTCAAACAGGTGGTGGACTGGACTTGACAAGTGGGCAGTAATTTCCTGACCCAGGGTCTGAATGCAGATTCTGTTTTGACACATATTTATTTGCTGGCAATTAGGTAACTTCATTATTAATAATAAGTGAGAACAATAATACAAAATTTGCTTAAGGCTTCGTCTAAACTGCTGGTGTATAAATTTTTAAGACAAATTTTAAAAGTTACTTATGTCAAAATTAAATATACTACTAGAGGAACAAACTGGCCAAGTTTCATTTATTTCTTCACGTAACATTTTTACAGCTCACATACAGCAGGAAGCACACCTTTGCACATAATTGTGACATTAGCTTCACAACAGCATCTGCTGACTGCACTTCCAATCATAATATAGCAAGTGCAAGTTCACTTGGAAATGTACATTTATACACCTGATATAAATTAAAGATGGCTACACTATGATTCGTGATAGCAAAAGCATGACTTGAGGTTCCTTGACTAGACCGCTTGTTTAAGAGAAGTGTACCCAAGCATTTTAAAATGGCCATTTGGGGAACAGGCCAAAATATAAAATATCTATCATGTAAAATTTAACCATTTACCTTTTTAAAAAATAATCTTCAAACTTTAAACCTTTGTTACTGAATTGTTATATGGATATACATCATGGCAGCAAGAAACACATTTACTATAGGCTGTATTTTTGGCGACCGGCCAATTAAAAAAATTTGTTCATAAAGTAATATTACTTTTATTAAAATAAAAAAGCTAAATGAAGTATTTTCCTTCCACATTTAATGTGTTAGGTTGAGTTTAGTCCCCCTCCTCCCACAAGAAATCAGTCTGAGACTTAAGTGTTTAATCAAACCTATATTTGTAGTTTCTAAAATGCTGATCCATAGACCACTTTCTTGTTACACGTGTACCAATGAAAACAAAAGGCAAACAGAATCACTGCCATCCCTATGAAAGGAATGGTTCCTTTTCTAACATTCTTTAAAAATATACATTTTACACTCCCTGCACCTCAACAAAGGCGGCAATGTAATAAATACACGGTTTATTTTGTCCTCCTCACTACCAGGCGCCTGTCCACAAACTACCTGTTGTAAGCCCTCTCTTTTTTGGATTTCTCCAGGGCTTTGTCCATGGTCTTCTCGTTCTCTCCCCGGCACTTGGGACAGTACCACTTGCCCTTGGGTTTATGATTGAGCCCCACGCACGAGAAGTGGAACCACTCGATGGGGCACTCGTCGTTGTCACAGCCGATCATCTCCCCGTAGGAGACCTGGTTGCACAGACAGTACGTGGGTTCATTGGGGTCGATGGGGAGGTCGGCAGGGGACGCCTCCCGCTCCGCCTTGGCCTTGGAGCGCTTCTTCTTCTTGGAGGTCTTGGCCTTCTTCTCCTTGGGTGTGCCCGAGGCGCCGTCCTCGTGGTCGTGGTTGCTGGACGCGTTCTCGCGGTTCTCGTTGTTGCGCTGCCGCCGCGAGCGCTTACTGTTGGGCTTCTCGGCCTGCGCTGCCGCCTCGCCTTTGGGCCTGTCCGCGCCAGCCTTGCCGCTGTTGCCCGCTGTGTCGCCCAGCTCCTGCTGCGCCTCGAACAGCTCCACGTGGCTGTCCACCTGCCGCGTGCGGTTCTCCACCAGCTCCACCATCTGGCTCACGATCTGGATCTTCTCATCGCCCAGCTCCTGGCTGCGGATCAGCGCGCGCTGCACACAGTGCAGCATCCGCCGCTTCTGCGCCCCGTCCGTCTCGCGGCTAAAGCGCTCGTAACACTCGTCCAGCTCCTTCAAGATCTCTGGGGGCAAGAACGACAGGCATCACTCGCGAGCAGGACACCGGGACAACCCACACGGCCCCGGACCCGGGTCTACGAAGAGGGCTGGCAGGGGGCCCAGGGGCCAGCGCATGGCTTGCCCAGCCCACCAGCCACGGGCCCTCCAGGGCTTCTCTGTTCCTGTGCCCTGGAACTAAATGCAAATGCCAGAACAGCTCCCATAGGACGAGGAGCCGCTCCAGCCATCCCAGAGAACCCCAGAACAGTTCCCACGCACGGGTGACAATGTCCGAAGCCATTAAGAGGAAACAACTAAATGAGGTGCAGTGCTCGGGACCCAACCTGTATTAATACTTTCTATTAACGATTATGTCCTATACTGCCATCATTTTTACTCAAATGTTTCTATTTGAATACAATTATTAATATACATATAACATTATATATAAACATATTTATTACATTATACACAATATACAAACGATAAAATATAAATTATTTGAATATTTCAAATAAAAAAGGTCTTTATTTTAACATACCAACATCTAGAATAGCCTGTTAAATTAGAGAATGTGTATAAATTTATATAATAGCTCTCTATGATTTAAAGAACCAGGTTAACAGCAAAGGTCCAGGCTACTTTGTGACTTAGGTCCTCAGTTTCAGTTCCCACATTTATTCTAGCATGTTATTCCTCTGTATTAGTGAAAGCAACAACAGTTCTGCCACAATAATCCAGAAAAACCTAGCTTTGCTTTATTATAACTGTTGTTGTTGTTATTTTAGGGACAAGGTCTGTCTCTGTCGCCCAGGTTGGAGTGCAGTAGTGCAATCTCAGCTCACTGCAGCCTCGACCTCCCAGGCTCAAGTGACCCTCCCACCTCAGCCTCCTGAGTAGCTGGGACTACAGCAGCACAACTGTGATGGGCCATTATTATTATTTTTTAACTGCAGTGAATGTACTAGCCTTGCTTTAAAACAAAGCTGGTAGATTTTACTTTTGCATCTACTGCTTAAACAAAAACATCTTCACATCTATTAAAGTCAATGGACTTTAAAATGCCACCAAAAAGAAAAGAAAACCTCTTCAGTATTTGAATATAAACCTTCTTGGGCATGTTACAGGACAGTGCATACGATTTTAAAGTGTAATCAGGCAATTTCTCAAGAAACAGCTGTTAAAAAAATCTAGTTGAAATAAGGGAAGTAAACAGTCTTGCCAAAAGGCTACTCAAACACACAGAAATTCCAGAGTTCTTTTTCCTCAAACAATAACCATTAAATTAAACAGTACCAGATTATTCTCCTAGAACCTTTTTGCAGTCTCTTTAAACAAGGCAACAACTTTTTTGTTGAGACGGAGTTTTGCTCTTGTTGCCCAGGCTGGAGTGCAATGGCGCGATCTCGGCTCACCGCAACCTTGGCCTCCCAGGTTCAAGCGATTCTCCTGCCTCAGCCTCCCGAGTAGCTGGGATGACAGGCATGCAACACCATGCCCAGCTAATTTTGTATTTTCAGTAGAGACAGGGTTTCTCCCATGTTGGTCAGGCTGGTCTCCCAACTCTCGACCTCGTGATCTGCCCACCTCAGCCTCGGAAAGTGCTGGGATTACAGGAGTGAGCCACCGTGCCAGGCCAACAATACTACTTGTGAACTAGGAAGTGTATGGGGAGGGGCTGGGAGTGGGAGGGATTGTCTAAAATGTTACCCCCTCCCTTTCCAGATCTTATCTCCAAATAGTTATAAGATACATACCTAACACTAGAGTAAACATAAGAAGTTAGGCCAACGCTGAAGCTTCTCTAAATGGTATTATTTTCCAGAGTATATTCTCAAACCAGACAGCTCTGAAGACATTTCCTAGAGGAATAATGCAGGCTGCCTGCCACCAGGAGGAATGCCCTAGTCTCATATAGTCACTAATTATAAAAATAAATAGCTGTGTTCAACCTATCCCAGTAATACCAATTTATCCAACTTATTTATCATAGGTGTTAAAATATGAATGCATACCATTTATCTTTAAATGGATTTAGGGTTACAAAATGGTATCACTTCTTTTCATCAGTAATCAAAGTTCTAAAGACAATATTGTCATTTCATGGAAAAGAAAACTATCATATAAATTTAAAATTTAATAACATAGAGGTTATTTTACATCACAAGCAAGCTTCCATCCAGGCGAAGCCTAATTTGTGGGGAAGAGAAACAGATACCCCATTGAAAAATTACCAAGAAGTATTTCTGTTACCTAATATTTCTTTGATACCCCAAACAAAGTATTTTATCAACAAAACCACTAAGTACAAATATTTATAGACAGGAACAACACCACTGCGAAATAGGAAGCCATCCTTCCAGACACTCTGCTCCTTGAATGCCAGCAACTCAGCTTCAGACACATTGCTACCTTTCTTCCAAACATACTCCACACCCACATTACCATGGAAAGCAGCAACACATGGAATTTACAGATTAAATGAGATTGTAGCAACATTTAAATTGGTTTGTCCAATTATTTTAAATGTATTTTAATTTTACGTAAGGGTTGCACTGAAGTTCTTTATGAAGCGGACTTCCCAGGGGGTGGGTAGGTATTTTTATAATAATGTTTGAAAAATAATTCAAGCAATCTCAAACACCATTTTAAGTCGATAAACTAATTATAATCCATGTTTACGAATTAACATACAACCGATGCCTACTAAGCAAAAGACGTCTGACTTCCTGCAGAGTAGGTCTGTAAAAACAAGCTTCGTCTTTCAGAACTACGCGGCAGAGCTCACCATTTACAGCGAAGTCCAAGGAGCTGTGACCCTCGCGACAGATTCTCGCGCTTCTCAGCGCTCCCAGTTGCACGGCTCCAGTACTCCCGCAGGCGCGGGACTGTGATCTTTCCTGAAGCCAAAAAGTTCATCATCCTAGGTGAACCTGAAGCAAGCAGCAAGCCAGGCTCTCCCCAGGAACGACAGGAGAACAAAGTGGCTCCGTGAACTTTGCTGTCTTGACGGCTGGGACCCTGCACCCCGCCCCGCGCTTTTTTCTATCGTCGAATGATCAGAGTGGTCTCAGACCCTGCCTCCCTTCCGTCCGGAGCCCCAGAATCACTCCACGGAGCCTGCCCGCCCCGAGGACAGCACCTTCCAGGAAAGTTCCCGCGCCGAGGGTCCCGCTCGTGGACGCAGCCCCCGTCACTCACGTTTCCCTGGCCACGCGCGGCCTTTCCCTCTGGTCAGCAGAGATGCGGCCTGGGACTGTCTGCGGGCCGGTCTCGCGGGTCGCGGGAGGCGGCCCGAACTGCAGCCCCGGCCCCGAGCCCCCAGCCCCGGGGTCCCCGCTACCGCCATAGCTCCGCGCCCAAAAGTGGCCGTGCTGAGTGGGGAGAGGGGCCGGGGCGACACCAGCCGGCCCTCCAGCCAATGGGGAGGAAGCCAGCGGGCGACTCGCCGCGCCCCCCGAGAGCCGCCGCATATGGGAATCGCCGATTTGGAGGGCGGAGGCCAGGAGGAGAACCAACCACACCGCAAGGAGGAAGAGCACAGCCCGCCCCAGCAGCGACAAGGGCCAATCCGAGGCTGGAGGCCGAGCGAACCGAGGACGTTCAAATCAACCACCCTCCACCCCGCTCCTCCCCGAAAAAGAAAAAAGAAGAGAGCAGAAACACAGACCCATGCCAGTTATTGCGCTACACCCGCCTTCATCCGCCTCAGCGACCAATCGTTCCGTAGGGGAATGATAAGGACATTCCACGAAGGACGTCACAGCCAACCACTGGGAGGCTGAGGCGGGACGTTCCACAATATGCTAATGAGATTCCTATAAAAGAAGCTGCGAAGCTACGTCTTGGATAGAGCGCGCAGGGGCGCCTTCCCGGTACGGGTATCTGGTACTTTCGGGGACGCCGATGGATTTTTTTTTTGCCCCCCCCCCCAACTCTTCCGTTTCCCTACTGCGTAGCCTTGTAAACATTAGTAAACTCCGAGTGGTGATCCACATTCAAAACAGAGCCCCCAAAGTCTTGACTGACCTCGCAGGAAACTTTCCCCAACAGCCAACAATTTCTGGCGGACACGAACTGGCCACCTCTCTCTCACACCCTGGGCGGCCAGGTCTGCAGAGAACGACCCACAGGTCCTCTCATCTGACACAATCCTCTCCAAGCCAGCGATCTGCCCGCGCCCCCCCCTCCCCGAGCGCAGCGCAGATGGGCGCCTTCCCCGCCTCCGCTCCTCCCCTTCCCTTCCCCAGGGCACACAGAGAAAAACCCTCGTCCTCCGCAAACTACAACCGGCGGCGTCGACCCTCGCAGTCGGCCCCTACTCGGTGTCCAGTGCCAAGTGAGGGCCGGAGGGGACTGGGCGGGGGCGGCCGAGCTACCCCGAGCGGAGTACTACCCGGTACTTTACGTAACACTCGGATTGGGGACTGGGTGGGGGGCGGCGAAGAAGGGCCGGGGGAGCGGCGTTGCTCCGGACCGAGGCACCGGGTCCGCGGGAACCCCGGCCCACAGCTGCCCTCCTCCTGCAGCCACATCTCGGCGTCCTACAGCCCCAGGCGCCGGCACATCCCTCCATCTCGCGCCGTAATCTGCACCCCCTCCTAGAGGACGCGGCTTGAACCCGCCGCCCCCTCCCCCGCAGCACCCGCCTCATCACTTCACTACAAAGAGCGCTTTGGTCGCGCAGCCTTGCAGCGAGACCTCTCGCGCCTCCTTCCT
>NW_012114252.1:21132937-21133367 GCF_000951035.1 Colobus angolensis palliatus | reverse complement strand
CCGGACCCGCCGGGATGGAGGCGGCCGCCCCCGCCCATCCATCACCCGGCCGTACCTTGGTATTTCGCGTCGATCTCCCGCATCAGCGAGACATTTCTCTGCAAGTCGAAAGGCAGGGACTCGATGGAGTCCAGGTAGTCCTCCACATAGTTCACCAGGTGGAGCTGCTCCCCGTTGGCAGGACTCAACATGGTTCACCCCGGAGGTCCCCGGCGACTCGGCGCGGCTTTCCGCTTCCTCCACCCCCCGCCCCCCTGAAAAAATAGCACTGCAAAATGCAAAGCCCTCGCTCTCCCGGCGCCCCCCGCCGGCTCCTGCTCCGGACCGGCGGCTACATGAGGGGTCGGGCTCCCGGTTGGAGCGGCCTCTGGGATTCCTCTGCCTCCTTGCGTTCATTTATCCATTCCGCTATTATTTGTGCTCTGTTCCA
>NW_012114252.1:21125182-21132602 GCF_000951035.1 Colobus angolensis palliatus | reverse complement strand
GGGCTGCGGGACCGAGGCCGGCCCGCGCGGGGGCGTGGCCTTGCCTGTCACTTTTGCCAGGGGCGAGGGTCGCGGAAGGGACAGCGTCAGGGCCGCTGGAGTGGGGACAGCGGGCGAGGCGCAAACTTTACTAGGAGTTTTTGGCACTTGGAGGCAGAGCCCGTTGGGCGGCGCAGCACGCCCGCCGGGAAACGCAGGGGAACGGCCTGCTTCGCTGAAAACCCGACCAGGACCTAACGGGCCGCGGGACAGCAGCCTCCGGGACCATGGCACGCAACGACTACCAGAACCCGGTCCTCAACCCCTGACTGTCTTCGTCCCCGCCCCCACAGCGCGGTATAAGTACGGCCCGAAACAAAACTGGCAACCACAGTAGCCAATCCACTTGCCAACCTCACTTTGACAGCCCAATCACGATGAAGAGGAGGCGGGGAGCCCGTGAGTAATGCTCCCCGGACTCTTACTACTAGAAACCCAAGTCCTCCGGGAGGCGGAAGGAAGAGGAGGGCCGGGCACGGGCGGAAGTGGCGGCGCATGCGCACTGGCACGCTCTCGGTGTCCTCCGAGCTGAGGCCGCGGAGTGCGCGGGAGACCTACCAATTCCGCGGCGGGACCACCACTCCCAGCAGCCTAGGCGGCTCCCGCGCCTGCGCCATTCGTCACCGCCCTCCCTTTGTGTCGCCTCCCGGTACTCAGTTTGGAACGGCTTGGAGACAAAGGGGCACAAGAGGGAAGCTGCTTCCTAGTGCCGAGCCCCATAAGAGGTGGATAGGCCCGTGGGGCGCCTTCCCTAGCCCTTATCTCTTCCCGCCCTGTGCCACGAACACCGCTCTCGGAGGCTGCTCCCCACATTTGGAAAGGCCGCCAACAGAATGCAGACATCCGGTCGGCCAGCGTCGTGAGGCCATTCGGCTCCCCAACGCCCTCCCCCGCCCCCCGTCCCCATCGCCTGTCTGCCCTCCCGAAGCTCCCGGATTTTGGGCTTTCTGAGAATCCCGGACGCCACGCGAGCCCGTTGCCTAGGCGACCGGCCCCGCGCTCCACCCGCCCCCTTCCGGCCAAAGGGCCGGCCCCTCCTGGGCGTGGCCTCGCGTCTTTGTGCACTGCCCGCCAGTGTTGCGGTTCTTAAGCTGCCTGGGCCTCAGCTTCGGTCTCCGCACGGCTGCGGTCGCCGCGGGTCCACTCCGGGTGGACCCGAGAGCTGTGCTCGCCACGCTTGGCTGCCTGCTTTTCGCTAGTTTTCTTCCGCTTTGAACCCTGGTCTGTTTGCATTGGGTTTTTTTCACCAAGTCGGAGAACGGTGCCTTTTCAGTTTTCACCTTTCTCACCGGACTTTCTCTTTCCCGGAGAGCCGGGTTGGTGGTGCTGCCTGTGTATTCCACGAACCTAAGTAAGCCCTTTCCCCAGCCCTTGCAGTGTTTCTGTGTCAACTCCACGCCAGCGCGCTTCTCCATTTTTTCTTAGCCTCTTAATTTGGACAGGGTCGGATTTCAGCTTTTATCCACCGGGTTTATCCTGTTGGAAAGCAGAGTGCACAGCTTTAGACACAAAATAACTGCAGTTGAAATGGATACACATTCTCGTGGTAAGATTTGGAAACGTGGTATTTGATGGAACCCTGTTGTGACATCTAAAACTATTTGCATTTTTTTTTTAAAAAAAAAGTATTCTGTGTAATCCAGTAAAAATTTGGATTCGTCCAGTATTTATAGAGTAGATTATTAACTGCAGTGGTGCCCATTCCAGCGCCCTGCAGGGTATTTTGTGCTATGGATGTGAGTACGGCAAAGATACTGAATTGAGCTGTTTTGTACTTGGAATCTGATTGTTCACGTTGGAACGTTGCTGCAATGATAAATGGATGGATACTCTTTACACTTTGAAGTGGGTTTAATCTTCACTTTTAAGCCCCTTCATCTCACCTACACATCAGGAGAGCTTTTGCTTTGATATTTGGGGAAATGGCTGTTATTTTTACTTACAGGTCACGCTATTCTGGTCTTGGCCCAGTTAAAAGCAAATGAATACTTTCGTTTCTACAAGATTTATTGGCCACTACTTGGTCTGCACTAAAGACTGTAACACTTGGCCGGACGCGGTGGCTCACGCCTGTAATCCTACCAGTTTGGGAGGCCGGGGTGCGGATTGCCTGAGCTCAGGAGTTCGGGACCAGCTTGGGCAACATGGTGAAACCCTGTCTCTACTAAAAATAGAAAAAAATTAGCAGGGCATGGTGGCGTGTGCCTGTAGTCCCAGCTATTCTGGAGGCTGAGACAAGACAATCACTTGAACCCAGGAGGTAGAGGTGGCAGTGAGCCGAGATTGCGCCACTGCACTTCAGCCTGAGCGACAGAGCAAGACTCTATCTCCAGAAAAAAAGAAAAAAAAGACTATGACAAGATAACATTATGTGGAAACAAACATTATGTCGAATAGAGAGTATAGAGGGAGTACAAAGTTGAATAAGGAAAATTACGCCTTTCCCTCTAAAAGCATGTAAGTAATTTAAAAGTACAATAGTAAGAAATAGACCGGTTCTTCTATTCCTAGCAATCGACTCTAGAATGAATAGTGTTTATCTGAACTCAAGAATAAAGTTGGAAGTAATTTACCCCTTACAAAGATAAGATGGAGTTTAACCTAGGTTATCTTTTTAAAAAAAAAAAATCACAATACAGTACAATCTGAATAATGAATTTGTTCCTCTCTTGTTATGTATTCTCTTCACATACATATAAACCAAAAAGGCATCTTGTGCATTCAACAAGCAATATTGACAAGTGTCTACCATGTGCCAACTACTGGTCTGTGTGCTGGGGATACAGTAGTAAAAAGTTTTTTGGAGCTTTACATTCCATAAAACTTTTAGCCCACCCCTTGGGATAAAAAGTCAAAAAATATTTTATCTTCTTTGGAACAAACTTAGAAGACCAAGCAATAAAACATAATTAACTGTGATAATGAATTTTAAATGTCATTAAAGAAAGGTGCTTAATTTTGAAGATACGTTGTAGAATCTTGTCTGTTTCAGTTTTGTTTCCTGTGGAGTATTGCAAAAATGGATGCTAAAACTTTTCTGTAGAACAGAAATTTCAAATGGATTTAAAAAATAAACATTTAAAAATTAGATTTTTTTCTAAAATTATATTTCCAGACTAATTGAAAATGCTTAAACCTGTGAGAGTCACATATAAGAGATGAACATACAATTCTTTTTCTTTTTTGAGACGGAGTCTTGCTCTTGTCACCCAGGCTGGAGTGCAGTGGTGTGATCTTGGCTCACTGCAACTTCCGCCTCCTGGGTTCAAGCGATTCTCCTGCCTCAGCCTCCGGAGTAGCTGGGATTACAGGTGCCCAACACCATGCCCAGCTAATTTTTGTATTTTTAGTAGAGACGCAGTTTCGTCATGTTGGCCAGGCTGGTCTCGAACTCCTGACCTCAGGTGATCCACCCACCTTGGCCTCCCAAAGTGCTGGGATTACAGGCGTGAGCCCCCATGCCTGGCCAAGCATAGAATTCTTTAAGTTTCAAAGTGCTTAAAAAATAAATGCAAACTCATTCATCTTAAACTTGAAAACCCCTAAACCATATGCTACCATAATCAACTCTGCTTCAGATTTACAAGATTTTGCCTTGAAAGAAAATGTGATACCGAGAACTGGATTTTGTTATTGTTGTCATTAAAGACTAAGAAATGGCATTAATGATATTTTGGAATCATTAACACACTTCCTTGTTGTAAGCTAGATTGGAGAGGGAGGTGACGTCAATTAAATGGATCCTCTTTTTAGGTATATATGGTGTATTAGTCAGGGTTCTCTAGAGGGTCAGAACTAATAGGATGGAGATATATATATATAAGTCTATTAAGTACTAACTTACATGATCACAAGGTCCCACAATAGACTGTCCGCAAGCTGAGGAGCAAGGAGAGCCAGTCTGAGTCCCAAAACTGAAGAATTTGGAGTCCGATGTTCAAAGGCAGGAAGCACCCAGCACGGGAGAAAGATGTAGGCTGGGAGGTATGGTAATGAAGACCATTAGCAATCTATTTTACTTTACCTTAATATTCAACTTGGAAATATTCAATATGCAAAAAGATCACATTTCTAGCCATCATTAGGTATTGAGTTACGTTTATCCTTGTTTTGATGATCCCCCAAAGCCTTAAGAAAACAGAATTGGCTGCTGGGCACGGTGGCTCATGCCTATAATCCCAGCACTTTGGGAGGGCGAGGTGGGTGGATCACCTGGGGTCGGGAGTTCGAGACCAGCCTGACCAACATGGAGAAACCCCATCTGTACTAAAGATACAAAATTAGCTGGGGGTGGTGGCACATGCCTGTAATCCCAGCTACTTGGGAGACTGAGACAGGAGAATTGCTTGAACCCGGGAGGCGTAAGAGAGAGGCAGGAGAATTGCTTGAACCAAGGAGATCATGCCATTGCACTCCAAGAAAAAAAAAAAAAAAACAATTGGCCAGGTGTGGTGGCTTAGGCCGGTAATCC
The DNA here is from genome assembly GCF_000951035.1 of Colobus angolensis palliatus. Lineage (NCBI taxonomy): Eukaryota > Metazoa > Chordata > Mammalia > Primates > Cercopithecidae > Colobus > Colobus angolensis. Next base: position 21,128,092 of record NW_012114252.1, on the reverse strand, counting down.
CACCACTTTGAGAGGCTGAGGTGGGTGGATCACTTGAGGTAAGGAGTCCCAGACCAGCCTGGCCAACATGGTGAAACCCCGTCTCTACTAAAAATACAAAAATTAGCCGAGTGTGGTGGCACGCTGCTGTAATCCCAGCCACTCGGGAGTCTGAGACGGGAGAATTGTTTGAACCTGGGAGGTGGAGGTTGCAGTGAGCCAAGATCGCGCCACTGCACTCCAGCCCGGGTGACAGAGCGAGACTCCATCTCAAAAATAAATAGATAAATACATAAAAATAAAAAGGCAAAAATTAGCTGGGCAGGGTGGCGCACACTTGTAATCTCAGCTACTGTGGAGGCTGAAGCAGGAGGACTGCTTGAACCAGGAGGCAGACGTTGCACTGAACCCAGATGAGGCCACTGCACTCCAGCCTTGGTGACAGAGCAAGACTATCTCAAAAAACAAAAAAAAAAAACAGAAAAAAAAAAAGGAGAAAAAACAGTAGAATCACTGCCAGTGAGGGGCTAAAAACATTACATGAATTGTATGAAGACAGAAGATACTATTGTTAATTTAAAAATTATGATGTTCTATGAACAATTCAAATATGCCAGATGTCCAGATTCATGTGCAGATTTGATCTTCAGTGTTACTAAGCTGCTTTCAGAATCTGTGCTCCAGTTATTTCCTTGAATCCATGTGTTCTCACATATTGCAGCTGAGCTTTTTGTTAATTTGCTTTATTTGCTGGCACATCTAATATCTGAATCAGCTTTATCAGGTATTTTACTATTCACATTTCTTCCCACCTGCTCAAGTAATCCCTTGTGTAAGGGATTCATTCATCAACATTCAACAAGCCCTTTTCTTTCTTTCTAAGTTTTTTTTTCCAGCCACAGCAAAACAAAACAACAACAACAAAAACATAAAACCCAAGTCCTTTTCTGAACTTAGTGCAGGGCACAGTGAGAAGTTCAAAATAATGTACAATTTAAGATACTCAGGGAGATAAATATACACTATACACACCACACTAGAAAGTTACAAAATAACATAAGGCAGTAAAGAAGTGATAATATTCAGGAGAATTTAGAGTAGTTAGGTGAGATGAGTGGTTAGCATTGATGTAGACAATATGGTCTCCTAATTCTAACATTTTAACCTTATTAAATTAGACCATAGATTACATTAGACTACAGTTAGCTTGAAACAGAATTGCAGAGTTGGACTTCAGGATATTGAGAAACTACTCTAGGTACACACTTGTTTGTCTCTACTTAAACCTTTGCTTTTTAATAAAACACCAAAGCAAACTTAAAAAAACAAAACAAAAAAAAACAACAACAATAAAAAGCAGGAACCTCTCCTGTTTTAAGAACTGGAAAAGCGAAGGGGACTTTTTCTTTTTTTGAGACATTGTATTGCAAGACACCAATAGAGGCACCTTTTTTTTTTTTCAGATGGAGTCTCCCTCTGTTGCCCAGGTTGGAGTGCAGTGGCGTAATCTCAGCTCACTGCAACCTCCACCTCCTGGCTTCAAGTGATTTTCCTGTCTCCTTTCCTTCAAGTGAAGTCCAGTAGCTGGGACTACAGGTGCACGCCACCATGCCCGGCTAATTTGTGTATTTTTAGTAGAGACAGGGGTTTCACCGTATTGGTCAGGCTGGTCTCGAACTCCTGACCTCAGGTGATCCGCCCAGCTCAGCCTCCCAAAGTGCTGGGATTACAGGCATGAGCCACTGCGCCTGGCCCAATAGAGGCACATTTGTCAAGATAATGTAACTTTCAGAATGTTTTTGTTCTCAAGATACCTGATCATGGAACTTTTAACCTTAAGATGAATCACAAGCAGATATTTCTGCTACACATACCTGATGAATGTAGTTTCCTAGCTTTGGTCATTTCATCCAGAGACCCCAGGAGAGTGTTGAAGTGCAGACATGCTATGTGTGTTGGGGGGGATACACGCTGTGTATTGGAGTGCAGATGTAGTGTGTGTTGGAGTACACACTGTGTATTGGGGTGCACACTGTATTGGGGTGTAGATGTGTGGGGGCCCACACTATTGAGGTGCACGTTGCATTGGGATGCAGATGTGTTTGCTGGGATGCACACTGTACTGGGGTGCAGACATGGTGTTAGAGTGCACAGTTTATTGGGGGTACACACTGTGCATTGGTGTGTATACTGTACTGGGGTGCAGACATAGTGTGTGCTGGGGTGCACACTGTATTGGAATGCTGACGTGGTGTGTGCTGGGGTGCATCCTGTGTATTGGGGTGCACTTATTGGGATGCAGACTGTGCTGGGTTGCACACTGTGTATCGGGGTGCACTGTGTTGGGATGCTGACGGTGTGCTGCAGTGCACACTGTATTGGGGTGCAGATGTGTGTGCTGGGGTGCACACTGTATTGGGGTGCTCACGTGTGTTATGGGGTGGACACTGTGTATTAGCGTGTTGACCTGCGGTGTGCTGGGATGCACACGTGCTTCGCTAACAGGCCAGGGCCCGGCAGCAGAAGCTTGCACTGTAAACGCTCCCCCGGCGCCGCGCACACAGGGCCAGGCTTGTACGGGGCGCACGCGGACGCCTCGCAGGACCTGGGCTAATAAGGAGAGGAGATCGGCACGGTCCCGCCTCTTCCTACGGCCTGCCGGCGCGGCACCGCCCTCCTCCCGCCACCCTTGGCCTTCCCCGCCCCTACCCCTTCGGGCCCTGATTCTCCACCCTGGCGGCGGGCGACTAGAGCCAGGCCAGAAGCAGGCTACCTGAGGACCGCTTCCGGGAGTGGGCGTGGCCCCAAGGGCGTAGGCGGGGCGGGGCCGTGCTGCTTTTGCGCGCCGGGCCGCGTCCCTGGTGTGGCTCTTGTCTCCGCCCAGTCGTAGGCTCTGGCCGCTGACATGCTGAGGACGCGCGGCCGAGGCTT
>NW_012114252.1:21107700-21117866 GCF_000951035.1 Colobus angolensis palliatus | reverse complement strand
GGAGGGCGTTTAGGAAGCTGCATGGAGGGCGTCGGCCTGGCTGCAGCCCACGGGCCGGGAGACAGGCATGCAGATGTACGGCAGCCTCACCGGAAGGAAGGAACCCCTAATCGTGGCGCACGCCGAAGCCGCCTCCTGGTGGGCCGCGCGGGACTGGGGCACGGGCGGGGGCCGAGCGTGGCGGAGACTTCCCACGGCTGAACGGGATCTGGGCTCGGGGAGGGCGTTTAGGAAGCTGCATGGAGGGCGTCGTTCTAGAAGCTGGGAATGCGCAGTGCATTTGCAGGTTTGGGTATGAATTGAGCAAGTATGATAAACTCCGGCTATTCATCCCCCAGAAGTGGTTACTTTAAAAATTATATGATAATTATAACTGAGAATCCAAAGTCCTTTCTTACAAGTATGTTCCACACGATGGATTTTAACTTTTTTTTCAGGTATAGCTGCGGACCAACTGTATATGATCATGCGCACCTTGGCCATGCTTGGTGAGTTTCCTGGATTTGAATTTTCAAAGGACCATTTATTTTTGAAAGCCTTTTACTGATTTCTTTTATCTCTTAAGTGGCAACTTAGGGATGTAGAATAGTTCCTACATTCTGGGCATTGTGGGAGATGTTGCAACCTCGTTTGGTTCTTACAGTGATTCTGAGCACTCATTTTACAGGTGAGAAAACTCAGGGAGGCAATGTGGAGCCCTGTAAAATGACCCGTTTTGGAACTAGATGTTTTTTGCTGGGTTTGGTGACATCAAGAGGCCTTTGCGGGGTCCCAGGGTCCTGCTGGTCAGTCATTCCTGGGCCCCACTTCTTAGCTTTTCAGCACTGGGCAAGTCACCTTATTGCTTTGAGTCCTGGTTTCTTCATCTTTGTGATGGGAATGATAATTTGGATCTTATAACAATTTTAGTAAATAATGCCCATAAAATGCTGCTTAACACAGTACCTCACATGTGAGATGTCACAGGGCTCAATAGTGGTTAACTTTCCTAAGATTACACGTTGAGGAGGTATTGGAACGGGGGTGAGGCTTGGTTCACCTGGCTGCCAAGTAGTTGCTCTCTTGACCTCTTAACCATAAGATGTACTGCCTCCTACATTTGCCAAAATTACCACTTTTCCTAATATTTTGTATATTTACAAAATATAGTGTACAAAAATTACATATTGTAGATTTTTTAAAACTTAGTATTGTTCAGTCCTAGACTAAAAGGAAAAAGTTACATTTACTCTGTATACTTTTTTTTTTTCTTTTTTTGAGACGGAGTCTCTCTCTGTTGCCGAGGCTGGAGTGCAGTGGTGCAATCTCGGCTCACTGCAGCCTCAACCTCCCAGGTCCAGTTGCCGCCTCCTGGCAGCAATTCTTTTGCCTCAGCCTCTGGAGTAGCTGGGATTACAGGCATGTACCACTATGCCCAGCTAATTTTTGTATTTTTAGTAGAGACGGGGTTTCAACATGTCAGCCAGGCTGGTCTTGAACTCCCGACCTCAAATGATTCACCTGCCTTGGCCTCCCAAAGTGTTGGGATTACAGGCATGAACCATCGTGTCCAGCTTACTCTGTATACTTTAAATGTATATATGTCACGGAGCAAGATCGGAGCCTTTTTTTGTGCTTTCTTATAACAAAAATAAAATCATCTAGGAGTCATTTTTCCCCTTGACTTTGGGCTAACATACTGCTAATTATCAAAAGCATATTTCGACATCTTTCTTGAATTATAAAATATGTTGGGGAAATGTTAAAAACAAAACCCCCAACCTGGAAAACCTTTCCACAAAGGTAGAAGAGAAAGAAAAGAGAAAGAAAACAGTTCTGTTACTTGAATAAGCCTTAAACCAGAAGGGGATGAGCTAAAATAACTGCAGAGACAGAAAGAAATCTCATCCTTCTATAGAGCTTCGAGGACACAGCCTGTCTCCGTCTGTGAGTCTGCTATAACAAAATACCCTAAAATGGATGACTTATAAATAATATAAATTTATTTCTTTCTGGGACTGGGAAGTCCAAGATGAAGGCACCAGCAAATGTGGTGTCTGGTGAGGGTCTGCCTGCTGTGTCCTTACATGGCAGAAGGTAGAGGGAATTCTCTGAGGTCTCTTCTGTAAGGGAATTAACCCCTGTCATGAGCTCTCTGCTGCCATGACTTCATCACTCCCAGAAGCTCCACCTCCTAAAACCATCACCTTGGGGGTTAGGGTTTCAACCATGAGTTTGGAGTGAAGACAAACATTCAGACCATAGCGTAACTCATTGCTTCAGGTGAGTTACAGTGTGGAGTCAGATGACAAGGTAGGCCCATCTCCTCCCAGGACACTGGGAAATGGGGCATTATTTTCCTTGATTACATTTCAGAGGTGGGTCCCAGGTTTTGAAATTTTCTTGAGCTGTAAAACTGCCAAGAGGTGGCCGGACGCGGTGGCTCAAGCCTGTAATCCCAGCACTTTGGGAGGCCGAGACGGGCGGATCACGAGGTCAGGAGATCGAGACCATCCTGGCTAACACGGTGAAACCCCGTCTCTACAAAAAAATACAAAAAACTAGCCGGGCGAGGTGGCGGGCGCCTGTAGTCCCAGCTACTCGGGAGGCTGAGGCAGGAGAATAGCGTAAACCCGGGAGGCAGAGCTTGCAGTGAGCTGAGGTCCGGCCACTGCACTCCAGCCTGGGCGACAGAGCGAGACTCCGTCTCAAAAAAAAAAAAAAAAAAACTGCCAAGAGGTTTATTTAGCCATTTAAAAGATTGGCATGCATTTGAAGAGGACTGAGGAAGAAATCCTAAAAGTTGTTGGGGAGAGGATCTCTTCTCATTTCCAACTAGGATAATCAAGTCTTGCAGTTTTAATTTGTATAATATTTACCTTTATGAATATAGAAATGAATACACATCTTAAGTGCGCAGCTGAATACATGTTATAAGCTGTGTCCATTCGGGGCCTTCCCAGGGGCTGGTGCGAGCTGGGACTCTCCCCTTGACCACCTTCCTGTCAGCCTGGTCAACCCCTCCAGGCCTTCGCTGGGCTGGCCTGCCCCACCTCCCTCTCCCTGTCTCAGCTCTCCTAGCATTGTACTCCTTCAGTGGTTATTTATGCAACCATCTGACGTCGCTAGCATGATCTAATTATTTCAGCACCAGCAGGGCAGGAATCCACACGGTGCCTGCGTCAGAAAGGTAATATTTGAGCAATGGGTAGGACTCAGTTCACTGGAAAGAGACACCCTGAAAAATAGCCTCCACCACTTCCAGAAGAAATCAGAGGGATGAAAACCCTGTTTGGGGAAAACAAATAGACCAGTTTGGTGCTAGTGGGGAGGAGCAGGGGAAGGGATAGGGCGTCAGTTGCAGCCAGACTGGGGAGGGTGCTGCGTGGTCTGGCCCAGAGAGTTTGGATTTCATGCCATCGTAGATGGAGTCACACTGGAGCATTCTGAGGGAAGACTCTTAGCAAATGAATCATTTCAGCAATCACCCAGGTGAGCACACTCACCCAGTGGATGGAAAAAACGGGGCAGAAAGAGTCGGGCTAATGGTCTCATGGTTCATGGTGGAGTCACAGAAGCAAGTAGAGGTCTCCTGATGCCATGTTCTTCTGACTCGGCTGCCCGGCACTTGCAAGGGGTGTGTGTGCGTGTTTGTGTATAGAGTGGCCCCTGTGGTCACAGCCTGCCCGCAGGGTCTCAGAGTCTCAAGTTGCTCATGGCCCTGCATTCTGCCAGCTCTGCCAAGCTGTGGAGCCTCTGCTGTCCAAGGGCAGTTCCGGGACTCAGCGTGGGCTCCTCTGGGCCAAGCAAGGGACCTGAGTCTTCTTTTCATTTGCTTTTGGTTCCTGTAATTTTTTTCTTGTAAATCTCACATCTTTAAGAGTCTTTCCCAAGTTGAGGTGAATGAAGAGCATGGTGATGAGAATGGTAATAATAGCTTGTGCTTTTAGAATTCATGCTGCACAGGCAGTAAGACTGGACAGCAGCCCTGTGGGGTGGTGGGATTTTGCCCAATTTATAAGCAAGCAGGCTGAGCTGTAAGAGGTTAATTATCTTGTTGAGGAGTTTTGAAGATAGTTTTGTCCCTGGAATCAAGATTTGGTCTCAGCCGTGTCTGGGGAGGGGGCGTGTGGGAGGTGAAAGTGATACAGTAACATGGCTAGGATTCCCCCACACTACCCTAAGAGAAAACAATTTTATGAACTAAAATTTGGAGGGGCCACATGGATAGCAGAGGTGAGGGTGACGTTAGATAACCTTGAGTTTTAAGGTTACTTTTATGGGAAGGCAGATTCTTGAGATGCTAAGTAGATTTTAAACCCCTTTAGTTTTACAAGTCTGAATTACCCCAGTGTAGTATATAAATAAGCTGGCATTTTAAAATACCCTATACTAGTGTATGCATTCTTACGAGTAATCTTATATGGTTTCAGTGGAATTGTACTTGTTTTGATTTGGTATTTGCTTCTGTCTGTTTTGTCATAGTGAAAAATTAGAATTACTCTAGAACATGAGCAAGAATGGTGAAAACACTATCTTAACTGGGAGATTGTATTATGAGTGAATTTTTATACAATTAAATAGACTTAAACTCACTTAACAACTCCAAAATTAAAAATGCTAATATTGTGTCCTGAAACTGATGCAATACCTTTGTCAGTTTCTCCTGAGAACTCTTGTGGCCCAGGCCCTGGTGTCATCAGTGAGAGAATTTCCTTGTACCTGCTCCGCTGAGCTGTCCATTGTGTTACACGGTGGAAGTTATGAAGCAGCATGTTAAAATGTAATGGATTTTTTACAAAGATAACTGATGACTTTGTATATGAAAGACATCCTGACACTTTTTTTCTTTCAGCTCATATGTTAGATTTGATATCATTCGAAGGATCCTAACCAAGGTTTTTGGATGCAACATAGTCATGGTGATGGGTATTACAGATGTAGATGACAAAATCATCAAAAGAGCCAATGAGGTAAGTGGAGAAGAGCTACATTTATTGATAATGCCATTGGTTAGTGTTCTGAGCCCTTCCTGAAAGTGGTTCTTGGCCAGGCGTGGTGGCTCACGCCTGTAATCCCAGCACTTTGGGAGGCCAAGACAGGTGGATCACTTGAGGTCAGGAGTTTGAGACCAGCCTGACCAACGTGGTGAAACCCTGTCTCTACTAAAAATACAAAAGTTAGCCAGGTGTGGTGGCAGGCTTCTGTAATCCCAGCTCCTCAGGAGGCTGAGGCAGGAGAATCACTTGACCCCGGGAGGCGAAGGTTGCAGTGGGCTGAGATTATGCCACTGCACTCCAGCCTGGGTGACAGAGACTCTGTCTCAAAAAAAAAAAAAAAGGAAGGTGATTCTTGTTTGCATTTTACAAGTAGTTCTCACATCTTACTGTCCATGTGTGGCCAGTGGGTGTAATCTGAGACATGAAAGAGTGGTGGGTCAGCAGGGCATCTTTGGTGTCCTAGTAAAGGAAGTTCACATCTATCGTATTGTGTATTGTGATCACTGAAGCCTTTTCTGTGGCCTTGTGTCATTACCTCCTTCTGTGGTCATCTGGCTCAAATCTTACTCCCCCCCGGCCCCTCAGCCTCCAAGGGAAATGACTTGACTTTCTCTTTACTGAGGGAACCAGGACCACTGTTTGGACATATTCATATTTGTGCTAATAATGCCCTTCATGTCTGTGTCTTTATAGTTAAAAAGCACTTTTTGTATCTATTACTATTTCAGTCTCCGAACAACCCTGTGTGCCGCGCAGAGCAGACCTTATTGTGCTTTTTAAAACACATTTTATTCCATATTAAAAAAATATTTGAAGTGATTTGAGATCTACAGAAAAATGACAAGAATAGTACAGAGGTCTCCTGCAGCCACCCTGGGTTTCCTCGTGGCCATTGTTGCGCTGCATTGGGCCATCATCTCTCTGTTCTAGACTTTTCCCACCAGGCCGCCCTGCCTCTCTGCACACGCCCTGCAGGCCTTCAGAGCAAGGTCACTGGTTCTCGAGGCCCGCACAGCCCTCCCAGTCAGGAGCCGGACATTGATGCAGTGTGCTGGTGTGGGTAACATGGACGTCAACCCACGGGTGTTGTCCCTGTCCCCCAGCGCCTCTTTCTTTTCTGTCCCAGAACCCGTTCCAGAGTCCTGTTGTCTCCTCGGTCTCCTTCAGTCTTCAGTGGTTCCCTGTCTCATGTCCTTGGCAGTGTCCAGGATTACAGGACTTTGATTTTGTAGGTAGCCCTCCACTCAGGTTCACTGGATGTGTCCCCGTCTTGCAGAAGAGTCAAGAGGTTAAGGTGATCGCATCTTGAGGTTGCACAGACCTTCAAGGGCAGGACTGCTCCCAGGGCTCTGACTTCAGCTATCTCCGGGCAAGTCCCCCAGGCAGGTGGGAAAGGCCTGCACACTTGTGGCGGGTAGCAGAAGTCTCTTTCCCATGCAGGCTGAGGGCCCCACTGGAGTCTGGCCCACACCTGGAGTGTGGCGCCTGGCAGGCTTTAGGAAGACACAGTGGATGAAGTTGTACGGGTAGGTGGGACATTGGAGGCACCTCCTCAGGCTCTCCCTGATGGCCGGGGGCCAGTGCCCTGCACATTGCTTCTACCAGAAGAGCTTTGGTGGGTCCTCTGGCTTTACCTGCTGGCGAGGAAGACTTTTCCTAAAGAAGCCGTTCTGATGAGACGCTGTTGCTGTTTGCCCCACATGCTGTCTTGTGTCGGCTGTCTCCATTATGGGTCCTTCTTCTAATCACCATTTTCTCTGGACATTTTTGCCCATTTTCACAACTCACTGTGGTTTAGCATACAAGACAGTCTATTCATTTGTGTGTTAGTTAGGATGACTGGCTGTTTCCTTTTCCTGAATCTGATGAAGGAATTTAAGTAAAGCTGACCTAATTTTGATGTGAACAGTTATCCTAGACGAATTGTAGTCTTGTGATACCTTTGCCAGTTAGCACTGCTTTTACCAGCATTTGTTACAGTGGAAATGTTCTAACGTACATGAAGTAGACAGAAGAGCATATGAACCATGCACCTGTCGCCGGCGTCCATGGTCAGCACCTGTTCCACCCCTGTTCTCTCTGTTTTTGTGGAGATCACCTGTGGAGTGTCCAGTGGTGGGCTGCTGTTTGGCAGTTTAACACTCCAAGAGCATATTTTTCCATTTCGTTTTCTAATGTGGTGCTTTTCTGAAGTCTGGCTAATTAGACGGTGTTTGTCTTAGTCTATTTTGTGCTGCTATAACAGAACACCACAGACTGGGTAATTTATAATGGATAGAAATATATTTGCTCACTATGCTGGAGGCTGGAACACTAAGATCAAGGTGCCAGCATCTGGCAAGGGCCCTCTTACTGCATCTTCCCATGGTGGAGGGCAGGAGGCCAAGGGGAGAGAAAGAACTCCTGCCAAAAGCCCCTGCCCCCACCCCTCCTTTTTTTTTGGTTTTTCTTTGGAGACAGCGTCACACTGTCGCCTAGGCTGGAGTGTAGTGGTGTGGTCATAGCACAGTGCAGCCTTGATCTCCACCACACCTGACTAGTTTTTTTTTTTTTTTTTCTATTTTTAGTAGAGATGAGGTTTCACTGTGTTGCCCAGGCTGGTCTCAAACTCCTGAGCTCAAGCAATCCTCCTGCCTCGGCCTCCCAAAGTGCTAGAATTACAGATGTGAGCCACTGCTCCTGGCTGGAAAGCCCTTTTAAGAAGGCATTAAGCCCATCCAAGAGGGTGGGGCCCTCAGGCCTAATCACTTCTTCAAGTTCTCGCCTCTTAATACTGTTACAAGGGCAAATAAATTTCAACATGAATGTCTGACAAACATTCAAACCATAGCAGTGTTTCTGGTGCTTTTTAAAAAGAACTTGCTGGATTTTTTTTTTTTTTTTTTGAGACAGAATTTTACTCTTGTCGCACAAGCTGGAGTACAGTGGTGTGATCTCGTCTCACCGCAACCTCCACCTCCTGGGGTCAAGCGACTCTCCTGCCTCAGCCTCCTGAGTAGCTGGGATTACAAACACCCACCACCGTGCCTGGCTAATTGTTGTATTTTTAGTAGAATGGGGTTTCGTTGGCCAAGCTGGTCTCGAACTCCTGACCTCAGGTGATCCGCCCCCCTTGGCCTCCCAAAGTATTGGGATTACAGGTGTGAGCCACCACACCTGGCCTGGATTTCTTTTTTTGAAAAAAAATTTACATATACATACTTTTTAAGTCAGTGAGATATGAATTACAGCATTTGTCTGTCATTGTGGCTTCCCTTCCTCTTTAACCTCCGTCACACCCATGCGTCTTCCTTTTGTGAAATGGGATGGAACTAGTGACTAAAGATTTGGATTGGAAGTCAGAAGCCACCTTTGGGCTGGGGCGTTTATCTGAAAAGAGGCTGAACTTTGTCGTTTGTTGAGTGAACAGAGCCTTCTCTTGTCTCTTAGGCATGAGTCAGAGGAATGGTGTGAGGTCCTCGGGGAACGTTTTCACTGAGGTCGCTGTCTTCCTGTTTTCTACTGATGTGTCTTTCTCATCACTGGGTAGTCTCCCACTGTGTGGGACTGTGTAGCAGTTCCAGCCTTTTCCCAGTTGCCATTTGTATTGCGTCTGGCTGTTAAAAAGAGTGCTGCTAGCTGGCCGGGCGCGGTGGCTCAAGCCTGTAATCCCAGCACTTTGGGAGGCCGAGACGGGTGGATCACGAGGTCAGGAGATCGAGACCATCCTGGCCAACACGGTGAAACCCCGTCTCTACTAAAAATACAAAAAAAACTAGCCGGGCGAGGTGGCGGGCGCCTGTAGTCCCAGCTACTCCGGAGGCTGAGGCAGGAGAATGGTGTAAACCCGGGAGACGGAGCTTGCAGTGAGCTGAGATCCGGCCACTGCACTCCAGCCCGGGCGACAGAGCGAGACTCCGTCTCAAAAAAAAAGAGTGCTGTTATGAACATACATGCTTTTGTTTCGTTTTCTTGTATTTCCTGTGACGGGGCGCAGTGTCTCACGCCTGTAATCCCTATACTTTGGGAGGCTGGATCACTTAAGCCCAGGAGTTTGAGACCAGTCTGGCCAACACGGCAAAACCCTGTCTCTAATAAAATACAAAAAATTAGTTGGGTGTGGAGGTGTGCACCTGTAATCCCAGCTACTCGAGAGGCTGAGACACGAGAATCGCTTGAACCCAGGAGGTGGAGGTTGCAGTGAGCTGAGATCATGCCACTGCACTCCAGCCTGGGCCACAGGGTGAGACTCTGTCTCTAAATAAAAAGTTAATTTTCCAAAGCGGAATTGCTAGGTCAAAGGGAAAACAGCTTATTTGATATCTTGCAGCTGAGAGTCAGATCATTTGAGAGACTGGCAGTGCTGGAAATCAGCTCCCACTTTAAACATATTTCTTCACATCCTTACCCCCAGCCTGTAAGAGTCTGGTAGGCTGGATTTAGAAGGCAAGTGCGTGATGTCTAAGGCTGTGCGTGAATGCATAGTCACCAGGTAGCCCTCAGCAGAGGTGGTGTTTGGAAATGCCCCGCTGGTAAAGAAGGAAGGTCAGCGGTTCAGGGCTTTCACCTGCCGTCGGGGCAGCCAGAGCCTGAAACAAAGGCACTTGGTAGCTTCGTGCCTCTCATGAATCTTCAAGATCGGAAAGAATCATGTCAGTTCCCATGTCCTGGTGGCAGGGAGCTGGTAGAGGCTGAGACACCAGCTGAGTTCTGGAGGGAGCCCCGTGGGACAGAGAGGGGGCCTGCAGGGGATGGGAGGAGAGGTGAGGACTCAGTGTACTCGAAGGGTGTCATGGGGGCGATGGGGAAGGTGGGGCAGGAACATTACCATCAGAGAAGTGGGACAAGAGCCCTGAATCCAGGGAGGAGAGAACTGCAGGAAGGAGGAGGTGGCCAGCATGGTAAAGGGAGGAAGAAGCAAGAGTTAATTTTACAGATGCCATGAAGAGGGATTGGTTGTTAACTTTTTAAAAAATGTTATGATTAGAATATGAAAAACTTGGTAGAATTGGTGTAAACATTCTAACTGTAGAGAGTATTTAATTTTTGAACCAGAGAATTTCCGTACTTGGTACACAGCAAGATCCTAAGATGGTATTGAATAGTTTCTTTCCTTAAAATAATGTCTGACTTCAATGTGATAAAACATGTATCTGAAACCCATTGTTATGAAAACATCTGTTTTTTAGTATTTAGTGAAAAGGTAAT
>NW_012114252.1:21091744-21106285 GCF_000951035.1 Colobus angolensis palliatus | reverse complement strand
CATATATTATATACTATATATTACACACTATATAAGGTATAATATATTGTTATATATTATATCTCATATGTGATACATTATACTATAATATATTGTACATACAATATATATTTTATATGTTATGTAATATATAGTATGTTATGTTGTATATGTTATATATGTAATATATATTGTATATATATATTTTCTGCACAGCTTTATGTGGTAGGATTGACCTACAGTAGGTTGCATGTATTATTCAGAAAAGTGCACTTTGCCAAATGTGGACCTAGGGGTGCCCCTGTGGACACATCCATCATCCCTGTGTCCGTGCCCCTCATGACTCCTCCCTGCACCCGGTAACCCCTGGTGCCCAAGCATCCACTGATCTGTTCTCTGTGGCTTTAAAGCCTGCAGAAATTAAACTCCTGTACAGAGCACGCATAAACAGGCGATGGAAAACACCATGAAGTCCAGAACCAGCCTCGATCATTAATGGGAGTTTGTTTTATGATAAAAGATGGCATTTCAAATCAGTGGGGGCGGGAGGTGGATTATTCCATAGAGTGTTGGCAGCTAGGGGTCATCTGGAGAAAAACATAAGCCAGAAGTAGATAGAGGCCTTACAGCCACATTCATGGCAGGTCGGAGATTTAAATATAAAAGAGACCCCAAGGCAAATTTGATAGCCTTATATTGGGGAAGGCTTTGTAAGTTTGTTTCCAGATCCAGAAGCCATTTATGAGAAAAGATTCAGAAATATGAAAGATTGCTAAGTATAAGAATGACAGTTTCTACATTTCATGAAATAACCATAAAGTTGAAAAAAAAAACTGTGGGAAAGTGGAAATTATATCAGTGATAAAAAGTTAATTTATTTAATATAAAAATACTTCTGGCCTGGCATGGTGGCTCACACTTGTAATTCCAGCACTTTGGGAACCTGAGGCAGGTGGATCACCTGAGATCAGGAGTTTGAGACCAGCCTGGCCAACATGGCGAAACCCCGTCTCTACTAAAAATACATAAATTAGCCAGGCATGGTGGTGTGTACCTGTAGTCCCAGCTACTTGGGAGGCTGAGACAGGAGAATCGCTTGAGCCTGGGAGGCAGAGGTTGCAGTGAGCTGAGATCGTGCCATTGCACTCCAGCATGGACAACAAGAACAAAACTCTGTCTCAAAAAAAAAAAAAAAGAATTCCTAGCATCCAATAAGAAAAAGACCTATACCACTCAATAGAAACACAGGCATGGATAACTACAGGTCATTTAATGCAGACGGTTCCTAAACATGTGAGATGTTCAGATTTACCCAAAATAAAAGAGGTAAAAGCTTAAAGAGCAAAGCACTTCTCAGCTGTCACACTGACACCATCTGAAGGTTGGCTGACCCTGCGGGTAAGGGCAGAGGAAGACAGACACCTCCAGGTGTTGCTGGTCGGGTGTAGCTGGCACAGCTTGGAAGGCAGCTTGCATGAGTGGCCCGGTCCATGAGCCTATGCCCTCTGTCTCCCACCTAGGAGTGTAGCTCAGAAGTGCACTTGGGCTGCTGCGAAGTGACCTGTACACGCTCGTGTTTGTCACGGTGAGGATGGGATGTGCATTGGGACAGGACTGGGTAAGCACGTAGCGACACATCTGGAAGGGGGAGTAGAGGCCACCTTGGAAGGAGCAAGGCAGCTCAGTGTGTCCAGCATGATGGACCTCCTGGGCTTCTGTGTGCTGCGAGGGAGAGAAGCCAGCAGTGCAGAGCAGAGTGTGGAATGGGCTGCATTTGGGGATTCCAAGAAAAAGACGCAAATGTATATATAACCACGTTCATGCTTGTGAGAAAACTGGTCACAGTATTTTCCTTCTGGGAGGGAAGCCAAGTCTGGGCACCCCTTTATGCCATTTGACTTCTCCTGGCAATAAATTACCTCTGCAGAAAAATATAGATGAAGCAACCCGCTGATTTTTATTATTTTATTTTTTATTTTTTTGAGACAGACTCTCTCTCTGTCACCCAGGGTAGAGTGCAGTGGCGCAGTCTTGGCTCACTGCAACCTCCACCTCCTGGGTTCAAGCGATTCTCCTGCCTCAGCCTCCCGATTAGCTGGGATTACAGGCGCCTGCCACCACGCCCAGCTGATTGCATTTGCAGTAGAGATGGGGTTTCACCATGTTAGCCAGGATGGTCTCGATCTCCTGACCTCGTGATCCGCCCACCTCGGCCTCCCAAAGTGCGGGGATTACAGGCGTGAGCCACCGCGCCCGGCCAATCCACTGATCTTTAGGCCCAAAATTGCATGGAATTTGAGACTTCTGAAGGGGCAAGAAGACACAGTATTTTTGGGCTTTTTCCTTTGATCTTTTGTCCCCTGGATAGACGTATATTAACTGGTTTATTGTTGTAAAGGTCTGCTTTGCCACAAAGCTGTACCGCGGACAGGGGCTGAAGTGTTTTGGAGTACCCGCTATGTGCTGGGTGCTGTGTATTTTCTCTCTTTAATGTGGTGTTTATGTAATGTTTTCTTTTACAAAGCTGTCCTGTCCATATATACACACAGTGGTTCTTCTAGCAGTCTGAGGGGGTTATTAGGTAGACTGTCTCCATGCTGTAAAGAAATTGAAGGCTAAGAGATTTGATTATTGATTTGCCCGAGACCCTAAAGCTTAACACCTGGGTAACAATGCAGAGTTTACCAGCTTGCTTTCTTCAGTGAGTATTCATTGGCAGGGATTTCTGGGTTGACTGTGCCATTCAGAGCCCTGGGCCTCAGGGTGACATGGTTGGGACCTGGCCCCACGTGTGGCATTGTGCTTGAGAAAGTTTCTCAGTATTCTGGAGTGGTAATTCCTTCACCTGTGAAATGGGGCGACTTGGTTCCTGAGGCTGCATGCAGCAGCTCAGGGAGACTAGCAGGTGGCAGGTGCTGGGCTTGGGAGGCCCAAGGGCCACTTGAGCAGGACCAGCAGTTACGATGCCCAGTTCCATTCCAGAGCTTTGCAGCATCTTGTGCATCAGTTCATGTAGAGTTTTTCATTGAAATTATGAAATGACATGAGCACACCTGGTCTTGTGTCCCAGCTTCCTTGGATAATGTGGCAGGGGCTGCAGATGCGTGCCCCCAAGGCACCCACATTCAGAAGTGATTGTACTGATTTGGTGGTCTGTCTCCAGAAACCCAGCCATGGGACCCGAGGAATGAATACTCCATTAAATCCCAGTTGTAGTGTGTTAAATTACTTTCAAAATATTTCTTTAGAGGTTCCTTTTTCATCTTTCTCTTTTTTTTTGGAACAGAGTCTCGCTCTGTCACCCAGGCTGGAGTGTCATCTTGGCTGACTGCAACCTCCGCCTCCCAGGTTCAAGCGATTCTCCTGCCTCAGCCACCTGAGTAGCTGGAATTGATTATAGGCGTGCACCACCACGCCTGGCTAATTTTCGTATTTTAAGTAGAGACGGGGTTTCACTATGTTGGCCAGACTGGTCTCAAACTCCTGGCCTCATGTCATCCACCTGCCTTAGTCTCCCAAAGTTCTGGGATTGCAGGCATGACCCACGGCACCCAGCCGCCTCTTTAGTATATTTTTGACTATTTTTTTTTCTCCTGAGGATTAAGGGATAAAATAGAAACCCAGTTTCTTATACAGACTAGACTAAGATGATTTTGCCCTTGTCTTAGAAAAGTGGAGGATCCTCGGTATGTTTTGTTTTCTGTTTCACTGTATTTTTATTTTTGTTTTGGAGATGGGGTCTTGCTCTGTCACCAAGGGTGGGATTGCAGTGGCGTGATCGTGGCTGTTTGCAGCTTCCACCTCATGGGCCCAAACAATCCTCCTGTCTTGGCCTCCCAGAGTGTCGGGATTACAGGATTATAGGCGTGAGCCACTGCACCCAGCTGGTTTGTTTTTTACTATGTAATGGAAATTGTGACATTATTTCTTCTCGAACCAGAAGACAGGTCAATAAGCCTTTTTTTCTAGCTAAGCTACTGGTATAAGTTCAGTACCTAAAATGAGTGCCCTCGCTTTGGTGAGTGGGCAGGGGCAAACTGAGGCCGAGGCACAGTGGGGCCACGGCCACAGCCACCCCATTCACCGGAGGTGGCCGGGGTACGTTTGCTGTCGTGTTGTGCAGGTGGGCATTCTTGTGTCTGGGTGGTTCTGTTGCGAATGCCCCAGCCTCATTAACGTGCACATCTAATCCTTCTGCAGATGAATATTTCCCCCGCTTCCCTCGCCAGTCTTTATGAGGAAGACTTCAAGCAGGACATGGCAGCCCTGAAGGTAAAGTGTGGGGCTGACTGTTCCTGCCATGAGGGTGACAGGCGTGAGCAGTGACAGCTGGTGCTGGCTGACTTGTGCTTCTACACAACGGAAACACGGTCTGTCTCCACTTTCTTGCAGGTTCTCCCACCCACGGTGTACTTGAGGGTAACCGAAAATATTCCTCAGATAATTTCTTTCATTGAAGGAATCATTGCTCGTGGGCACGCTTATTCAACGGCAAAAGGTAGGGTTTATGTTCTTTTTTTTTTTTTTTTTCCCCTGAGACAGTCTCACTCTGTCACCCAGGCTGGAGTACAGTGGTGCGATCTCAGCTCACTGCAGCCTCTGCCTCCCTGGTTCAAGCGATTCTCCTGTCTCAACCTCCTGAGTAGCTGGACTACAGGTGTGTGCCACCCTGCCTGGCTACATTTTTTTTTTTTTTTTTTTGTATTTTTACTAGAGATGAGGTTTCACCATGTTGGCTAAGCTGGTCTTGAACTCCTGACCTTGTGATCCACCCACCTTGGCCTCCCAAAGTGTTGGGATTACAGGCGTGAGCCACTGTGCCCGGCCAGTTTATGTTCTTAAAACTAAAACATTACTAGGATTTGGAGAAACTGGACATATTTATGAGTTGCAGGAGCGTACTGAAATTTACTGTCTGTCTTGACAGGATTCCAACAGCAGAGCTGTTGTGGGGTTTTCTACGATATTGTGTCTCTTTGCAAAATGGCTGAATTAATCCTTTCTAAAAATCTTTTCCAGTCACAGGGAGAGGCAAACATCTGGACAGCTAGTCTTGGTAAGAGTCATGGAATCTAGGTGGTAGGTGTACAGGTGTTCAGTGTGGTGTTACTTCATCTTTGTTTAGATATTTTCCTAACAAAAAGCTGGGGACAAACACAGTACCTCCAGAGACCTGCTCCCTTCTTGTTGAAAGTCAGCCCAGGTCATCCCCCTCTGTTTGAGTATCATTTTTTTCACAGGCCATTAAGAGTGAGTTGCGGGAGTCGGAGGTTGCAGTGAGCCGAGATCACGCCACTGTACTCCAGCCTGGCGACAGAGCAAGACTCCGTCCCCTCTTCCCCCTGCAAAAAAAAAAGGAAAAAAGAGTGAGTTGCAGGGTCAGGTGTGGTGGCTGACGCCTGTAATCACAATACTTTAGGAGATGGAGGCAGGTGGATCACTTGAGGCCAAGAATTTGAGACCAGCCTGGGCAACATGTTAAAACTTTGTTTCTACTAAGAAGACAAAAAATCAGCCGGGCCTGGTATCGCATGCCTGTGGTCCCAGCTACTCTGGAGGCTGAGGCATGAGAATTGCTTGACCCCAGGAGGCATAGTTTGCAGTGAGCTGAGATCACATCACTGTACTCCCGCCAGGGTGACATTGTGACACTCTGTCTCAAAAAATAAAAATAAAAACGTGAGTTGCAGGGCTGGGCATGGTGGCTGATACCTGTAATCCCAACACTTTGGGAGGCTAAGGCAGGTGGATCACTTGAGTCCAGGAGTTCAGGACCAGCCTGGGCAACATGGAGAGACCCCTTCTCTACAAAAATAAAATATAAAAATTAGCTAAGCATGATGGCGTGGTCCTGTAGTCTCAGCTACTCAGGAGACTGAGGTGAGAGGATAGATTGAGCCCATGAAGTTTGAGGCTGCAGTGAACTGTGATTGTCCCACTGCACACCAGCCTGGGAGACAGAGTGAGACCTTATCTGGAAAAAAAAAAAAAAAAAAAAAAAGCCTGAGTTGCAGATGTTCTGATGCGTCAGTCTTGACACTTCAACATGCATCTCTGCATAAAAGGAGTTCAAATGTCATGGTCAGACCTGAGACAGAGAAGAATTTGTGGCTAGCTTCGCGTGTCCTCTCCATATTAAATGTCCTCACTTGTCCCCAGGTTTCTTTTATGCTTGACGCCCGCCTCCCCACACCGTCATCTAATGAAAGGCTGTGCTGCCTTTGTTGATTTAGTCTCCTCACTTTTAACCTTCCTCATAGACTCTTTCTTTTTTCTGTTTTTCTCCTTTTCATTTTTTCGGGGTGAGCACGTGTAGACTCTTTTCGAGACTCCGACAGGTCAGTTTTCCTGCGCAGCGGTCTGTGTTTAGATTGGCGTGTTGCTCCCTGCCGGTGCTTTCCTCGGATGGCGGATGCCAATCTGTCTGGTGGCCCCAGGCAAGGCTGGCGTCCTGCTGTTTTGCTGCTTCCATGATGAAACATCTCCATAAATCTGAACTAAATCCCACCCATCCTGGCCGTAAACCCTGACCACGGTCTCATCTCTCCATGAAGTTCTCCTTCCCACAGCACAGCTGAAAGTGAACTTTCTCGGCCTTGATATCTCTGCTGTACCATTTGGCAGCCATAGTTTGCTGTTTAATGTATTCATATTTTGTCCCCGTCTAGATCATAAATTCTCAGACCATAAAAACCTTTTGCTTTATTGAATGACGCCTTAGAGTATCCAGCCCACGGCTGAAGATACGCGGGTATTGAATGTTTGTTGCAGTGAGTCAGAAAACGTGAAGTACTGCCCTGGGCGTTTCCATCCTTCCTGGGTCCTGCCCAGGAGTGTAAGAAGAGCACCTGAGGCCCCAGGACCCGTTCAGTATGCTCTGCGTATGGAAGTAGCTTTTTACTTGTTCTAATGTGGTATATTTAGAGTTTGTTTCCAAGAAAACCTTTTTTTTTTTTTTTTTTTTTTTTTTTTTTTTTTTTTTTGAGATGGAGTCTTACTCTGTCACCCAGGCTGGTGCAGTGGCACAATCTTGGCTCACTGCAACCTCCGCCTCCCGGGTTCAAGCAATTCTCCTGCCTCAGCCTCCCAAGAAAACCTTTTTTAAGGACTTAGGTGGTTGAATTAGATTTTGCATCAGAAAACACAGGAATTAGTTTTTTGCTTTCATGTAACTTGAAATAAGATATGTGGGCCTGTGCTTCCATTTTAGGAATAAACTGATAAATGTTCATGAGTCTTTGGGGATTCTCGTCTTCACAGGCTTGAGGAATGAATACTATTTGTTGTTTTATTATTGTGTTTTATTATAAACATTTAATAATAGTATAAATATAATTAATTCAGAATACACTTACATTCACTCAAACCCCAGTAATTTGGACTTTGTGACAATTCCACAAGGGCTTGGTTGTAGTTTGATCTTTGAACTCTTGCTGAAAAACAATTTGTTCAGCAAATTGATACATAAACCAAAGTTAAGGGGGAACGTTTCCCCTGTTTAAGGGCGTGGATTCTTTCCAGTGAAGCACTCTTAAAGCACTGTTTGTATTCTGACTTTATAGAAAGCAGCTCCCAGGGCCTGGATGTCTCCCTACTGTCCTCTGGTTCATCCCCAGCACCGAGTGCCAGCTTAGTGGTCAACCCTGAATGACCAGGGAGGACACTGCAGAGACAGGGCAGTGTTTTCTGTTGAAACGTCTCCTGGCTTTCTTTGCCCAAGCCACCCTGCCCTTTCCTCCCACCAGTGACCACTGTGCCCAGGGGGGCCTGTCTTGTTCCTGTGCCCCGAGGACATGAGGCAGGTCCTGGGTGCACCTTGTGTTTGCCAGTTGCAAAGTTTCCTTGATCTTACCAAGACCAGTGTCTGCAGTAAGAAGGACAGTACTGATGCAAATTAGTAACTGCATTAGTAAAGAAGAATGTGAAGGCTCAAACTGCATAAAGGCTAAAAGTTGCACCCACACCTGGGCCCTGAGGACAGCTACATGCTGCTGTGTGGTTCGAGGGTGCTGGGTGGTGACTGCAGATCTGTGGTACTGAGAATGGCCATAGTCGCAGCCCAGGTGAGCATTGCCTCCTTCCTAGGGAGACACATGGCCTGGAACACACAGTGGCTGCAGCCTGGCAGCCTTGAAGCGTGGGTTGGTGGCGCTTGCTTCTTGACAAACTCCCACTCTGAGTGCCTCCTCCCGGCTCTGCTTTCTAAGGCTTTGTGGTGGAAGTGGCAAGGGCAGCCCAGGCTTGCAGGAGGCTCTGGCAAAGGTTTCTGACCTCAGTCTGCAAAGTGGACCTTGGCGTTCAGCCTCACAGATGCTTCAGTATGCAGATGATTTTGTTTTGTTTTGTTTTTTGGTAGAGATGGGGTCTCATTATGTTGCCCAGGCTGGTCTCGAACTCGTCAGCTCAAACAATCCTCCTGCCTCGGACTCCCAAAGTTTTGGGATTGGAGGTGTGAGCCACCGCGCCCAGCCAGATGATGTTTTCAATCTGAGTAAAAAGGTAGTTTTAGAAGATGACTGGGTAAAGCAGGAGTGTCTTTGCCAGCTGCTGTGTAACATAAAGAAAGAGTGTCTTTGTTAACTGGCATGCAACACAAAGCCCGAGATCTAAATGAAGGTCAGTGATAACACTTCTCTTTTTTCTAATTAAATAATTGTCTCAGCAGTTTACAGAGAACTTACATTTGTGTTTCCCTTTCATAGCTGTGTACTCATGATGTGTCCAGATCATGCATTTATCATATAGTATTGTTGTTAATTCTGGTTAAAAAATATATGAAGCCAGGCATGGTGTCTTGCCTGTAGTTCCACCTACTGGGAAGGTTGAGGTGGGAAGACTGCCTGAGCCCAGGAGTTCAAGGCTATAGTGAGCTCTGATTGTACCACTGCACTCCAGGCTGAGCAACATAGTAAGACCCTGTCTATAAAAATATAAATATTATATATGTATATTGGGGCCAAATGCTATGTTCTGTATTTAAATTCTAATTACTTGTTAGATGTTAAGCTTGTGTATATGCTGATATTTAGACTGAGAAGTGATGGATTCATAATTGCCTTTATAAACAGGCAATGTCTACTTCGATCTGAAGTCTAGAGGAGACAAGTATGGCAAACTGGTCGGCGTGGTCCCTGGTCCAGTCGGAGAGCCAGGTGGGTTGGCCAGTCTCAGCCCTGTGGGTCCCTGACCTCTGCCTCGGGTCCCAGTTCTGGGGAGATGAGATCTGGAGCGCAGATCCCTCCATTTGCTCAGAGACTGGCGGTACCCAGGTGCCACCTGTGTTTTCAATTTAATTCGGTTTCTCTGGATGGCTCCAGCTTGTGAGGCATAAAGTTCCAATGGCAAGTAGGGCATCGTCCACCCCCGCACCAGTGCGCCTGGCTCCGCTCCCTGGAGACAGTGCTGGTCTCCTGTTTCCTTCCCAGGATTTTCAATGCACATGAAAACCTCATACACGTACGTCATATTTTCGCATTCTTCTGTGTTTTAATTCCCATATGTGTCTTAACCATGTGTTAAACTTCCAATCTATTTGAATCTCTTCCTTGCTCTATTCTATTCCAGGGAGTTATTAGGTCAAAATCATTTTTATGGAGAAGAAATAGTAAGTGCAGTATATGGAACTAAATTTAAAATAATTTGAAAAGTGTAGTGTTTAAGGGAACCAAACAAGAATAACAGGAACAAACCCCAAAGATTGTTCAAGGTGTTTCTGGTTTTAGGCACTGTCTTTCTAAACTGTGCTGATGAATCCTAATCATCCACAGCACTGACTCCTCAGGTTCGTTCCCTCACCCTCTGTGCTGTCCTGTCCCACTCCCTGCACGGGCCGGAACACAGAAGCCCATGTCTTCCACGTGTGAGGCGTGGCTACCAGCAGGCCATGTGGGCTGTGCTTAACACATGTGGAGAAGTTTCTGAGAGTTGTACATTCTGGCATCAGGAAGGTTTTTTAAAATTATTTATTTAATAGATTTGTTTTTTAGAGCCATTTTAGCTTCACAGCAAATTTGAGAGTAAGGTATGGAGAATTCCTCTCTACCTGCTACCCTCCACGTCGCCCCCCACACTGTCAGCATCCCCCACCGCTGACACATCAGGTTCGCCCGGAGACCGGAGCTGGCGTCAGGGTTCACTCTCGGCGCTGTGTGCTCTGGGTTTGGGTGAATGTATAGTGACATGTTTCCACCGTTACAGCATCACACAGGATACTTGCGCTGCCCTGAAAAATCCTCTGTGGTCTGTCTGCTCATCCCTCCCTCTTTCCCATCCCTGGAAACCCCTGGTCTTTCCACAGTCTCTAGCTTTGCCTTGTCTAGATTGTCATATAGTTGGAGTCATACACTGCACCCTTCTCACAATGGCTTCTCTCACTTAGGAATACACAGTAATTTTCCTCCATGTCTTTTCATGGCCGAGAGCTCGTTTTTCTTTAACACTGAGTCACATCCCAGTGTCTGAATTTACAGCAGTAAATTACCCACTCACCTACTGAAGGGCATCTTCACTGCTTCTGAGTTTCGGCAGTTATGAATAAAGCTGCTGTAAACATTCATGTGCAGGTTTTCAGCTCATTTGGGCAAATACCAAGGAGCACAATTGCTGGGTCGTCTGGGAAGAGCCTTATTTGTGTAAGAAAGTGCCCAGCTTCTTCCAGAGTGGCTGTACCATTTTCCATCCCCACCAGTGAGGAATGATTCGATCATTCCACATCTTCACAGCTGTGCTTTTTAAAATAAAAAATATTTTCCTATACAAAAGCAACATATTTATGTAATTTATAATGGTACAAAATTAGGAAATAGAGTTATGCAAAACAAAGATAATAAAACCACCATTTTTACATATGGTGAAAAAAGATTTTAGTGCGTGAGTGTATGTTATTTCCAGAGCAATGGTGTTTTCTTTTTAATTTTAAATTTAAATTGTTATAATAACACAATAGAAAACACTATTAAAAAATGTCCAACTTGGTTGAGCATGGTGGCTCACACCTGTAATCCCAGCACTTTAGGAGGCCAAGATGGGAGGATCACTTGAGGCCGGGAGTTCAAGACCAGCCTGGGCAATGTAGTGAGACCCCTTGCTGTCTCTACCAAACAAACAAAAATGCCCAGCTCAGTGAATTTGTGTTCAGTGGAGACCCTGCGGTCATCCCCTAGTGGAAGGAGACAACAATGGCAAGGGAGTGAAGGCACCTGGGTCCTCCGGATCCCACGCCCTGGCCACCAGCCTCCCTGCCCTGCTTTAGGGGCAACTACTGCCATAACTCTGACAGCGGCCACTTCCTCATCTTTCTGAGTGGGTTTAATTGCTCAAACACGTGTCCCTAAACATGACACTTAGCCTTAGCTGTTTCTTATTTGTGTCTTCTTGTTTTTAGTCCTTATGTCCCTCCCCTGGCTTTTCTTCCTTGCTGCTCGTTTGAGGGAGAAACATCATGTATCTCACGGTTCCCGCAGTGGGATTTCGTCTGCTCTGAGTTTTGGAGTGTCTGTAACATTTCCCTCTGTCCTGTGTGTTTTGCAAATTGGTAGTTGAATCTAGAGGCTTAATCCAGTTCTAAATTTCTGGAGAAGGCTACTTTGTAGATGATGTATTCCTCACTGGGAGACACATAAGAGCTGTACCTCTCTGTGTGAGCAGCCCTGGCCGCTCTAGGCTTAGATCCCTCACTGCAAAAGGAGGTTGCACGGTGGCGCGACTCCCATTCTATCATTTCTGCTTTATTTGCTGGAATACCTTTTTTGTTTGTTTGTTTTTTGAGACAGAATCTCGCTCTGTTGCCCAGGCTGGAGTGCAGTGGCATGATCTCGGTTCACTGCAAGCTCCACCTCCCAGGTTCAAGCAATTCTCCCTGCCTCAGCGAAAGTAGTTGGGATTATAGGGGCATGCCATCACACCCAGCTAATGTTTGTATTTTTAGTAGAGATGGGGTTTCGCCATGTTGGCCAGGGTGGTCTTGAACTCCTGACCTCAGGTGATCCACTCCTCTTGGCCTCCCAAAGTACTGGGGTTATAGGTGTGAGCCACCGCGCCTGGCCCATTTGCTGGAATACTTTTATACAGGCAAACTGTCATCTGGTTACTCAGTGGTACAGTTTGTATAAGAAAGGTAGGACCTTTTCCTTAATTGACCAGTTTTCAAAATAAGGAGTTGGCTTCCATATCTTCCTCTGGCGGTGACCAGTTCCTGTTCTTTCATTGTTGAGAGCTCGTGGGCTTCACTGCACGTGCTGTTTTAATCCATTGCTGCCGTCACCTTATTAAGCCTCAGCTTGCCCCCTCTTTTGCTGATGGGAGCAACTCCCAAGTCCCTTACACTCAGCCCTGTTGTAGTTGATAGTTCTGTGGCTGTCCGATATGGTAAGATATTCCTGGCTCATCTTGAAATAAGCTGTTTTTCCTGGGAGCCCCATTTTTCTCTTTTCTTTCTTTCCTTTTCTTCCTTTCCCTTCTTTTCCTTTTCCCTTTCCCTTTTTCCTTTCCTTTCCTTTCCTTTTTTTTTGAGAGAGAGTGTCACTGTTGTTCAGGCTGGAGTGCAATGGCGTGATCTCGGCTCACTGCTACCCTTGCCTCCCGGGCTCAAGCGATTCTCCTGCCTCAGCCTCCAGAGTAGCTGGGATTACAGGCACCCGCCACCACACCCGGCTAATTTCTGTATTTTTAGTAGAGACACGGTTTCGTCATATTGGTCAGGCTGGTCTCGAACTCCTGACCTCAGGTGATCCACCCACCTCGGCCTCCCAAAGTCCTGAGTTTCTAGGCGTGAGCCACCGCGCCCGGCTCCCGTTTTTCTTTTGATGGGAAACGGTGTTTTGAGAACACAGCGTGGGCACCAAGGACACTCATTGTTTCCTGTGGGCCCCACGGACACTCATGGCTGCCGTCTGTCATTGTTTCCTGGCCCCTCCCATAGACTGAGGTAATGAACACAGCTGCTCCGTAGGTCACGCTGATACTCAAATTCCGGGCCGCGGGGTTTCATTAACCCCTCTGTCTGTTCACATGTGTGGTTCCCTTTTCCCCTATGGCAAATCCTGGCCTTGAAGGACACCAGGCGTGACAGGATACCCAGTGGGCATCCACCTGCTTTAGTCCATCATGGACCAGCCCTGCCCAAGGCGTGACCACGATTATAAGGTGCCCATGCACGTGCCTGCCCCCCGCCCCCACGTGTCTGTATGTCGGAGTGCCCAGCCTCTGCCTGCGCTGCCTCCTGCAGCCCGATCTACTCTCCCCAGTTCCTACTGTCTCCAGGTCCGCTTTCTCCCTGTTGTTTTTGAAGCTCATTCCCCAGCACTTTCTGAAGGAAGAGCCCTTTCTCAGGAACAGTATTCCCTGAATTTGTGCCTGTGGATGACAGTGTGCTGCCTTCCACCTCAAAGTCAGTGGCTGGAAATACAATCCTTGGCCACATTTTCTGTCCTTAAGTATTTTCCTTCAGCATAGGGTGTGATTG
The DNA here is from genome assembly GCF_000951035.1 of Colobus angolensis palliatus. Taxonomy (NCBI): domain Eukaryota; kingdom Metazoa; phylum Chordata; class Mammalia; order Primates; family Cercopithecidae; genus Colobus; species Colobus angolensis. The sequence goes on along the minus strand of NW_012114252.1, from coordinate 21,092,844 downwards.
ATGCTCTCATTTTCCATGCACTGAGTAGGAATTGTTCTGTTTGCACGGGTGCCCACAGGAGGTTATCCTTACTGAAGTGACTAGCAATGAAAACATAGCCTGTCCAGTCCCACCCAGAAAAAGGATCCGGGTCTGCACCAAAACGGTTCAACGTCTTTAAATTCATCAGAGGTGATGGACGCCTGTGTCAGTGCTCCCGGGTGGAAAGGGTGATACTAGGACGTTGTACACATGGGGCATGCCTGTCCTGGGCACATGGGACAGTGGGTTTTGGTGAGCACGCGCCACTGGCAGCCTCGCCACACGGCGACGGGCACGTCACTCAGAGTCTCGGGTCCACCAGCCACGTTACCTGACATGATCACACACTTTTCCTTCTGTGTGATTAGTATCTTTTTGGAAAAAAACAACCCTGAAACTCAGTTACTGATAAACAGAGCATTTCTCGTAAGACAGAATAAGGAAAAATGGGAAAACCCCACCCAGTCCACAGTACATTCCTGAGAAATGAGCCTCTGTGGGTTCCCAGCCGCCCACCTCCCCCTGCGCGCTGGGGCATCTGAGATGAAAGCGTTGCCGGTGCTCCTGTTCCTCACGCGGGTGAAACAGGAGTGAGCAAGAAGTGCAGGGCTCCTTCAAAGAGAAACAACCCGGGGCCCGCTGCCCACCGGCAGCTGGAGGGGCTTCCGTCGGGGTGACTGGCTGGATTTCCCTGGTGAGGGTGACTGGCTGAGTCTCTGTGGTGGGGGTGACTGTCTGGGTTTCTGTGGTGGGGGTGAGGTGGTGGTGACAGCCTCGGCTTCCCTGGTGGGGTGACAGTCTGGGCTTCCATGGTAGGGGTGACAGTGTGGGCGTCTGTGGTGGGGTGACAGTCTGCGCTTCCATGGTAGGGGTGACTGGGTTTCCCTAGTGGGGTGACTATTGGGCTTCCGTGGTAGGGGTGACAGTCTGGGCGTCTGTGGTGGGGTGACTAGGTGACTGAGTTTCCGTGGTGGGGTGACTGGGTTTCCATGGTGGGGTGATTGAGTTTCCATGGTAGGGTAACTGGCTTTCTGTGGTGGGGTGACTGTCTGAGTTTCTGTGGTGGGGTGACTGTCTGG
>NW_012114252.1:21082382-21091405 GCF_000951035.1 Colobus angolensis palliatus | reverse complement strand
TTTCCGTGGTGGGGTGACTCTCTGGGTTTCGGTAGTGGGATGATTGAGTTTCCGTGGTGGGGTGATTGGGTTTCTGTGCTGGGGGTGACTATGGGTTTCTGTCGTGGGGGTGACTGTCTGGGTTTCTGTGCTGGGGGTGACTGGGTTTCTGTGGTGGGGTGACTGGGTTTCTGTGGTGGGGTGACTGGACTCCCGTGGTAGGGTGACTAGGTTTCCGTGGTGAGGTAACTGTCTGGGGGTGTGGTGGGGGTGAATGTCTGAGCATCCATGGTGGGGTGACTGAGCTTCCTCCCGCTGATGCACTGTCTGTCACCTGCAGCGGACTCTGACAAGCGTCATGCCAGTGACTTTGCCCTGTGGAAGGCGGCCAAACCCCAGGAGGTGTTCTGGGCCTCTCCCTGGGGACCCGGGAGGCCGGGCTGGCACATCGAGTGCTCTGCTGTCGCTAGGTAAGGTGCCTGCCGCTTCGTGGGGGTTGAGGCTCATGTTTCCCTGGGGCCTGCTCAGGGCAGCAGAGGATGTGCACGGGAACAGGTGCAGCCTGGCATGTGTGCCCACAGGTGGCTTTTTGGGAAGAGATTTTCCTGGAGTGTGGCAGGCCGTGGGAGGTGGTGAACCAAACCCATGACACATCAGGCTTTCCCGACCTCAGCGCCTCCTCCATTTAGTGGAGGGGCTGCTTTTTGGTTCACACTTGCAGCTGCCCTGTTCCCTTACCCTTCTCTGCAGTTGCTGGTCCTCGGGGCCCTGGAGGAGAGTGCTCGCACCTACATCCCCCATCGCTTCGCACTTCTCTAGCCCCCACATCCCTCTCCGCCTTCCCGCCAGCTCTTCTAGCTCAGGCAGCTCACACGCCAGGGTGCTCTCCCACAGCACTGCTCTCCTGACCCACTGTGGCATCCCCTGCTCTGAAAACACCCTCTCTGTCCCTATTTCTGCCTCTCACTGGAGCCTTCTCCGCCTTCTCTCTGGTCCCCTTTGGACACGACTCAGGTGTCCACACTGTATGGCTCTGCCCGCAGCCGGGGGCCCTTTGAGTGGGGCCTTTGAAAGGCAGCATACCACCTGTGCCCTATGTTGCGCAGCTGCCCATGGAGCTTGCCACAGTTAGTTTTCCTTCTTTTGTTTTTTTTTTTTTTTTGAGATAGTTTCACTCTTTTTGCCCAGGCTGGAGTGCAATGGCGCAATCTCAGCTCATCACAACCTCCACCTCCCAGGTTCAAGCGATTCTCCTGCCTCAGCCTCCTGAGTAGCTGGGACTACAGGCATGCGCCACCACCCCAGCTAATTTTGTATTTTTAGTAGAGACGGGGTTTCTCCATGTTGGTCCGGCTGGTCTTGAACTCCCGACCTCAGGTGATCCGCCCGCCTCGGCCTCCCAAAGTGCTGGAATTACAGACGTGAGCCACCGCACCCGGCACACGATTAGTTTGTTACCCTGGTGCTGATTTGTGTGGCCTGACCCTCTGCAGGCAGCAGGGTACCCGGCCGCGCGTTTAGACTGTTCCCAGTGTTTCACTATTACAGATCTCCCTAGTGAATAACTGCGCGTATGTTTCCTATTTGTAGAAATGGGGTTTGTTTGTTTTGTTTTTCCATTATACTTTAACTTACAGGGTACAGGTGCACAATGTGCAGGTTTGTTACATTTGTATACATGTGCCATGTTGGTGTGCTGCACCCATTAGCTCGTCATTTACGTTAGGTATATCTCCTAATGCTATCTCTACTCGCTTCCCCCACCCCATGACAGACCCCGGTGTGTGATGTTCCCCACCCTGTGTCCAAGTGTTCTCATTGTTTAATTCCCACCTATGAGTGAGAACATGTGGTGTTTGGTTTTTTGGCCTTGTGATAGTTTGCTGAGAATGATGGCTTCCAGCTTCATCCACGTCCCTACAAAGGGCATGAACTCATCCTTTTCTTATGGCTGCATAGTATTCCATGGTGTGTATGTGCCACATTTTCTTAATCCAGTCTATCATTGATGGACATTTGTGTTGGTTCAAAGTCTTTGCTATTGTGAATAGTGCTGCAGTAAACATACGTGTGCATGTGTCTTTATGGCAGCATGATTTATAATCCTTTGGGTATATATCCAGTAATGGGATGGCTGGATCAAATGGTATTTCTAGTTCTAGATCCTTGAGGAATCGCCACACTGTCTTCCACAATGGTTGAACTACTTTACAGTCCCACTGACAGTGTAAAAGCGTTCCTATTTCTCCACATCCTCTCCATTACCTGTCGTTTCCTGACTTTTTAATGATCGCCATTCTAACTGGTGTGGGATGGTATATCGTTGTGGTTTTGATTTGCATTTCTCTGATGGCGAGTGATGGTGAGCATTTTTTCATGTGTCTGTTGACTGCATGAATGTCTTCTTTTGAGAAGTGTTGTCTCTTCATATGCTTCACCCACTTTTTGATAGGGTTGTTTGATTTTTTCTTGTAAATTTGTTTAAGTTCTTCGTAGATTCTGGATATTAGCCCTTTGTCAGTTGGGTAGATTGTAAAAATTTTCTCCTGTTCTGTAGGTTGCCTGTTCACTCTGATGGTTGTTTCTTTTGCTATGCAGAAGCTCTTTAGTTTAATTAGATCTCATATGTCAATTTTGGCTTTTGTTGCCATTGCTTTTGGTGTTTTAGTCATGGAGTCCTTGCCCATGCCTATGTCCTGAATGGTATTGCTAGGTTTTCTTCTAGGGTTTTTATGGTTTTAGGTCTAACATTTAAGTCTTTAATCCATCTTGAATCAATTTTTGTGTAAGGTGTAAGGATGGGATCCAATTTCAGCTTTCCACATATGGCTAGCCAGTTTTCCCAGCACCATTTATTAAATAGGGAATCCTTTCCCCATTTTTTTGTCAGGTTTGTCAAAGTTCAGATGGTTGTAGATGTGTGGTATTATTTCTGAGGGCTCTGTTCTGTTCCATTGGTCTATATCTCTGTTTTGGTACCAGTACCATGCTGTTTTGGTTACTGTAGCCTTATAGTATAGTTTGAAGTCAGGTAGCATGATGCCTCCAGCTTTGTTCTTTTGGCTTAGGATTGTCTTGGCAATAAGGCTCTTTTTTGAACTTTAAACCCAATGTTACTGTGAAATACCTTATTTTTGTAGAAAGATTAGATAATGAAGAGACCATTGTTGTTCCTTCTGAGCCTTCTCTGATTTTAAAATAGGTGTTAATGTGGATATCAGGAGCGAGACTAACACAGTGGCCCCATCGTTCAGCTTGTGAAACTTTCACGTCATCGTGTGGGCTTCAGATCTTTGTAAGGGAGAATTGCCCATCCAGATACAAATGAGGCCCCTGCCATCTCCTCCCCAATCCTGGTCTCACGGTCTCCTTCCCAGCATTTGAACTGCAGGGAATGTTAGAGTTACCCTGAGACGACCCATCGCTAAGATGTAAAAATCTTAGAACGTCATGCTACAATGTGTGTTTCTGTGATGCCCGTTTCCTCAGGCTTGAGACCTGCGTGTGCAGTCCTTCCCCGAGCACAGGGAGCCAGACCAGTGGGAGCAGGAAGGACCTCCACGAGGTGCTGGCACCTTAGAAACTTCTATATCTATCATTTTAAGAAACTCCACCAGCCTGCTGCATCACCATGCTCCTGCAGCTGGTCCAGGGACGGAGCTTCGACTGGGCTGGCCCAGCCTCATTTCCCCCATCAACCCCATTAATTTTAGTGTGTGGGTTTGCAAAATTGCGGATTTTGTGGATGCATAGCACAGTGCTGTAGGAGAAATGGCAACATGTGTTGCTTTGAACTCTCTTACCTTGTTATTCCTGTGTGACTGTTAGTTACATTTGCAAAAGCCAGATGAAACATTGTCATGATTTTATAGTTCCATCTCTTATTAAAGTTGAAAAATCACTAAACTCTACCTATTGAAAGTAAGTAAAGGTAGGCCAGGTGCCGTGGCTCACGCCTGTAATCCCAACACTTTGGGAGGCCGAGGTGGGCAGATCATGAGGTCAGGAGATCGAGACCACAGTGAAAACCCATCTCTACTAAAAATACAAAAAAATTAGCTGGGCACAGTGGAGGGCTCCTGTAGTCCCAGCTACTAGGGAGGCTGAGGCAGGAGAATGGCATGAACCCGGGAGGCGGAGCTTGCAGTGAGCCAAGATCACACCACTGCACTCCAGCCTGGGCAACAGAGCGAGACTCCGTCTCAAAAATAAATAAATTAATTAATTAATTAAGTAAGTAAGTAAGTAAAGGTAATTTTTTGAGTTAAAAAAATAGATAGAGAAAGAAAGCAAAGAAAGAAAGAAAAGAAAAGAACGAACCTGGAGCCAAAAGAATGTCCCTTTACTAGGATGAAAAGTCGTGAATTATGGGTTTGTGATGACAGGATTTCAGTTTTCATTTGAATCAGTTAAATTATCATGCAAATTGATTTAAAATTGAGATTCATTTATTCATTGAATTAAAAAGGCTGGAAGGAGTAAATAGTTGAGGTTAGAAGAAAATATGCTGCTTGATTGAATGAATTCACTACTTTGTACTGTTTCTTGCAGTATGGTATTTGGAAGTCAACTGGATATCCATTCAGGTGGGATAGATTTAGCTTTTCCACATCATGAAAATGAAATTGCACAGTGTGAAGTCTTTCATCAGTGCGAGCAGTGGGGAAATTATTTTCTGCATTCTGGTAAGTACTAACTTCAGATTTAATTTGTTCTGTTTCAATTCTGGCAGTTCTGTCTTTGTCGGCGGAACAGCTACATTTGGAAATACATAATAGATCACCTAATAGGTCAAGAAATGGATTTGCCTCTTAAATTATTTTTGAGTTTCAATCATTTGGACATGAAATTCTTTGGATTGCAGCAATGATTATACCTTTTTGGAACTGACTAGAATATGGAAAATGTTTGGCAGTGCTGTTCTATGTATGTTTCTTTCAAGTAAAACTATTAGGAAGGAACTTCAAGTAGTACAATGTAATGATAATTGTGAACACTCCTTTCTGAAGCTGTAATATTGTCACTGGACATCTCTGCCATCTTCTAAAAACACTGCCCTTTCTTCCACTGTTCAAACCCCTCATTGATGAACCCCAGCTGTCTGCTCTCAGAGGTGGGTGCTACACCGTGAGTTAAGCAACAGCTTGAACCCAGCAGTTTTGGAATTCACCTGGATGCACTGGAAGAGTCATATTTCCAAGTTTACAGGGCCAAAATTAGCTAGTCTTACTACCTTTTGGGAATGGCCAGCTAAGGTATTTGAGACGAAGAAATATAAAGAGTGTTTGGTAGTGATAGGATTTGGAGATGCAAACTTCGACATCTAAAATACAGAAAATTAACAAATACTAGTTTTTGAAATCCTTGAATGGGAAATTAGGATGTCACAGTAAGGTGACATTAAATGCAGAAGTGCTCCGGTTTTCTGGTAGGCAGCAGGGTTCACTTGGGTTTCTTCATGAAAGTAAATAGATGAGGCTGATTGCCCCAAAATCACTTCCTCAGTGACTTCAGGGCTCAGTTCAGCACCCCCTGAACTGTCTGAGGAGCTGACGTTGCTCCCTCCGCAGGCGCGTTTCTGTCTGCAGATTTATCCTCTTCAGTAGGTCGGGGTTTGTTATTGGCACCACGACCTGCCATGAGTCCTTCAGCGAGCGTGGAGCTGGGGGCAGAAAGGGCGGCCTTGGCTGTGTGACGCTTGGCCCTGTCAGGTAATGAGGAGGGGCGGGGGTCTAGAAACGGAGGTCGTGTTCACCTTCTGATGTGGGAATGGGAAAGCATTTGTTGTTGTTGTTGTTGTTGAGACAGTCTCGCTCCATCCCCCAGGCTGGGAGTGCAGTGGCACTATCTGAGCTCACCGCAACCTCTGCCTCCCGGGTTCAAGCAATTCTCCTGCCTCCGCTGTCCTAGTAGCTGGGACTACAGGTGCATACCACCACACCCGGCTAATTTTTGTATTTTTAGTAGAAGCGGGGTTTCACCATGTTGGCCAGGCTGGTCTCAAACCCCTGACCTCAAGTGATCCACCACCTCTGCCTCCCATAGTGCTGGGATTATAGGCGTGAGCCACCGCACCCCATGGGAAAGTTTTGTTGCTATTTTTCCAGTGTTTTTTTTTTTTACCACCTGTTAAGATACCAGGAATCTTTTTCATACTAGTTTGGCCCCAAACAAAACATCAGTGTCTCCTGACACAGGAGAAGTTACACCTGTTCTCCTGTACCTAGTGGATGGAAGAGCTACGTGGGCAGACGCTGTCCCAGCCTGTTCGGGCTGCTGTAGCCAAATACTAAAAGCGGGCATCTTATGAACAACAGCAATGAATTCCTCCCACTTCTGCTGGCTGGAAGTCCTGCGTCAGCGCACTGGCAGATCCGGTGTCCCGGAAGGGCCTGCTTCCCCTTCATAGATGGCCGTCAGCTCTCCAGGGGCCTCTGTTTAAGAGCACTGATTCCATTCACACTGGCTCTGCCCCCTATGACCGTATCACCTCCCACAGGCCCTGCCTTCAGTTACCATCACCTGAGGGCTGAGGGTTTAGACAGGAATTTGGGAGGACATAAGCATTCAGGCCTTAGCAAATGTGTTTCATTTTCCAAATATCATCAGTTCTGGTGTAATCACGTTATATAGAATGACATATTCAAAGTTACATATGTTTTTTTGGAAATCACAATCTAATCAGTTTGTTTGTTTGTTTGTTTATTTTTGAGGCAGAGTGTCGCTCTGTGGCCCAGGCTGGAGTGCAGTGGCATGAACATAGCTCACTGTAGGCTCAACCTCCTAGGCTCAAGCGATCCTCCCACCTCAGCCTCCTGAGTTGCTGGGATGTTGGGACTGCAGGTGTGCCCACCACGCCCAGCTAATTTTTAATTTTTTTTAGAGACCGGGTGTTGCCATGTTGCCCAGACTGGTCTCCAAACTCCTGGGTTCAAGCTGTCCTTCTGCCTTAGCCTCCCAAAGGGCTGGGATTACGGGTGTGAGCCACCGTGTCCGGCCTGGAGCACTGCTATTTGAAGTTGTGTCAGAAAAAGAGGAACAGTCTTCTGTTAGAAACAGAAAGCACTTCTCTTGGAGATAAGCCGTGTAAAGCTACAGGCCAGGGAGAATTTCAGGGTCAGATTTAGGAGTTCCTTAAATGGGTTTGGTTTTCCTCCTGTCTTTCACATACATGGGGGATGAAATAATACCCGTGTCATCAAAGTCTATGAAAACAACTGCACAGAACCTCTGATTCTTCCCACTCAGAGACCCACAAGCACCACTCTGTTTTTGGACAACGGTCAACAAGCTTCACCGCCAAGTGCCTGATTTGCCAAATGAGAGCTTTGTCTTTTCTTCGGATGCTGTCTGTTAAATCCGTATCTCTGAATTACAGGAGAGGGGAAAATAGATTAAATACTGCTGTGGGCACCACGGTTACTGGTTCTTGTTTAGCTTCTGAGTCAGCTGGGACACCCCTGCCATCCGCCCTTGGTGTGGGGCTGAGTGTCCCTGAACCGTGGAACAAGGGCAGGTCGTGTCTTCCCAGAAGGCCCAGCACGGGTGAAGATTTGGGGGCAGGTTTATACCAACATACACTGGTCTGTACATTGGATACATGCAGGTTCCCATTCGTTTCCCGGGAAGCCATGTGTCCTTGAGGCCAGAGAGTCTCCTCACCCAGCTGAGACTGAATGCTTTTGTTTTTGTTTCAGGGCATTTGCACGTGAAAGGCAAAGAAGAAAAAATGTCCAAATCATTAAAAAACTACATTACTATTAAGGTAATGTGCTTTTTGTACAGTATCTCTGAGGTGCTGATAGCTTGTGGAACCCATCTCAGAGGCTTCTGTGTCATTTGAGAACCACAGAAACCCATTCCCAGTGCCCTCTGGCCCCTTTCCTAGGACGAGACCTGCCTCACCTCCCTCCCACGTTAAGTGGCTCTCCGCCTAGTCGCTCTCAACTGTGCGCCTCCTGCAGGTTTCCGCAGTCTCTTCTTGGCGGAACTTACCTTTCTCTTTCCGGGTTTCAAGGCCGGCGCCTTCTTCCGTGTCTTTTCCTTTTATAATGGTTGTCTCTCCCTTGGCACATCTGCTAACTTCCTTCCCTCCCTCATCCACTGCCTCCTACTAGTGTGGCTTTGGGATTTGTTTGGGTTTTGCTGTTTGCCTTTAATAGGCTCAGAGGTGGCTGGATCCTTAACCAACCTGAAAAATGTCATCCTGCTGTGGCGCTGACACATGGAATGGGAATTTCCGTGTGAATGGAAAACAGGCGCATGCACGGAGGGCTCTGGCTGACACAGTTTGAGCTCCTCCTTTGTCTTCTGGCCTGTCTTTAAAGCCAGATTTAATTTAATTGCAAAATAAATGGAGAAGGATAGTATCCAGATCTCACCACCTAAACAGCAAACCAGTGAAAGCTGTACCCGTCAGATTTAGGATAAACCAACAGGGACTGCTCCTCACAAAATAATTTGTATATAGTTTCCTTAAGTAGACTTTTTCCATTTTATCCTGGGCAAAATTTCAAACCTATAGAAAAGTTGCAAGAAACGTCACTGTGGCTCCACCCAGATTCAAGAGTTGTGATTGTTTTGCTGTATTTGCTGTGTAGGATCTTTTCCCCTACCCAGCTTAGATTCTCTTACTCTCAGGGTGCCTAAATTAATTAGTAAATTAGACTGGCCAAAGGCAGATCATCAAGAGAAGAGAAATGTATTAGCGCGTGTATGGCACACGTAGAGGTGGAGCATGACGCAGAGGGGGGTCGGAGCCCAGCCACGGGGTTGCATGATGCAGAGGGGGTCCCAAACCGGCCACGGAGTTATATGACACAGAGTGGGCTCAGAGCCCGGCCACGGGGTTGCATGACTCAGAGTGGGGTCAGAGCCCGGCCACAGGGTTGCATGACGCAGAGGGGGTCCCAACCCAGCCACAGGGTTACATTACGCAGAGTGGGGTCAGAGCCCGGCCACAGGGCTGCATGGTGCAGAGGGGGTGGGAGCCCGGCCACGGGGATGCATGGTGCAGAGGGGGTGGGAGCCCGGCCACAGGGCTG
>NW_012114252.1:21053141-21082252 GCF_000951035.1 Colobus angolensis palliatus | reverse complement strand
TGGGAGCCCGGCCACAGGGCTGCCTGGTGCAGAGGGGGTGGGAGCCCGGCCACGGGGATGCATGGTGCAGAGGGGGTGGGAGCCCGGCCACAGGGATGCATGGTGCAGAGGGAGTCAGAGCCCAGCCACGGCAGGGACCTTGCTTTATTGAGCTTCACTTTACCACACTTCGCAGATGCCATGTCTTTACAGATTGAAGGTTTGTGGCAGCCCTGCACCAAGCAAGTCTGTTGGCATGATTTTGCCAACAGCATGTTCTCACTTCGTTTCTGTGTGTCATATTTGGGTAATTCTTGCAATGTTTCAAAGTTTCTCATTAAATCTGTTATGGTGATCTGTGATCAGTGATCTCTGATGTTACTGTTGTAATTGTTTTAGGGCTCCATGAACCACACTCATGGAACTTAGTATGTGTTGTGTGTGTTCTGACTGCTCCACCAACTGTCCGTTCCCTTAAATCTGCCCCTCCTTGAGCTCCCCTGAGACACAAGATTCATGTGTTGCATTTGTATGTTGTGTCTTTTTCGTTTTTTTTTTTAATGTGGTTAAAGAAACCATGTAGCATAAAAGTTACTGTCTCAACCATTCAGTTCAGTAGTGTTAATGTGTTCACGTTGTTATGCAACAGATCTCTAGAATTTTTTCATCTTGTAAAACTAAAACTGTGGACTCATTGAACAACTTCCCATTTCCCTTTTCCCCAGGCCTTGGCAACAACCCTTCTACTTTCTGTTTCCATGATTTTGGCTGCTCTAGATCTCATGTAAGTGGAATCATATAGTAATTGTCCTTTTGTGCCTGGCTTATTTCACTTAGCATGGTGTTCTCAAGATTTACCTATGTTTATATTCCATGTCAAAATTTCCTTCCTTTAGGCTGAATTATATTTCATTGTTCTTTCTAGGTTTCTAATCTAATCTACAGCAGTATCTACTTTTGTTTTCCCTGTGGTGTTGACTTTTTGAAGAGATTGGGCCACTTGTCTTGTTGAACATCCCACATTTTGGATTTGTCTGTTTTGTTGTGGTGTCATTTAGCTTGTTCTTCTATCTCCTGTAGTTCCTTTCACTGGAAGTGAGGGTTAAAGGGTCAGTTTGACCCAGGAGGAAGCTTTTTGGCAGGAATACCTTGTAGCTGATGCCGTGAACTCATAGTACATTGCCTGGGGGCTGCAAGGTCCGGTTGTCCTATGATTCATGATGGTGAGTTTTACCATTTGTTAAGGAATGACTACCAGATCCCTCTACTGCAGAGTTTATTTTCTTCTTATGAATATTAAGCATCTGAGCAGTGGCATGCTGTGTGGTATTTTGTACCCTAATAAGCTTCCACCCTATGGTTTTAGAGGCTTCACTTTGATCATGTATTTCATTGGTTATTGCAAAGTCATGGCTGTCTAATTGTTCCCTCTTTTACATTTATTAGTTGGCATTCCTCTTAAAGAAAAAGGTTTTGTCTTTCTTTTTGTAGTAGACAGAGTCAATGATTTATATTTATTTAGTGTATTGTCAATTCAGTCGTTATCTTTTTGGTGTTGAAATCATCCTGGATTTAGCCAGGCAGGGTTCTTCTGATTGGCTCCGGCCCCCCAGGGACAGGCCCCTTGGCCTCTCTTGTGCCCTCCTGCACCTGCCTGCCTTTTGCTTTCCTACCCAGACCTGCTGTTTCTCCAAGCAGCCTCCCTGCCTTTGAGGGAAATGGGATTTTGAAGGCAAGATTTGGGCGCTGCGATGTTGATCGCTACCGGAGTGACACAGCATCTAGGCTTTGTCAGGGGTCAGAGGTAGGGGAGTGGAAGATAAACCTGTACGTACAAAATAGATTCATTATTTGGGTTACTTTTGATAGATCCAAATAAAATTTAATATCACAGGGCTTTTTAGTTTTAGCTCTTTATTTTTCTCTCTTACAGTAAACATCTAAGAGCATATCAACTTTTTGTTTTATCTTAAAATGCAAAATAAATTTTAAAACTTAATACCAATATTACTGTTAAAAGTAAAACTATTGAGTAAAACTTAAGGCTTCTTTTTATTTCTTTTTAAACTAATAGCTTTATTGAAATACAACACACATACTACATAAGTCACCCTTTTAAATTGTGCTGCTTAGTGGTTTGTAGGATATTCATAGTTGTGAAACCATCACCACTATCTAAGAACGTTTTTATCACCTCAAAAGAAATGCCACACCCGTGGGCTGTCACTTTTCACTCCCACCTCCTCCCAGCCCCTGACAACTTTCTGTTTCTGTGCTTTGCCTATTCTGGACTTAAATTTCTTTTTGTTGTAGACTGCATCCCACTAAAGCTCTGTGGTCTGAACATATACTCGCAGCGTGTAATGATCTCCTTTCATTAACACAAGAGGTTCACTTGTTCTGTTTGTTTCTGGTGTGATGGTCTCTCTCTTCCCCTTTCCAATTTACTTTTTGTTTTGTTTTGTCTTTTTTGAGAGAGAGTGTTGCTCTGTCACCCAGGCTATAGTGCATTAGTGTGATCTCAACTCACTGCAACCTCTGCCTCCCAGGTTCAAGCGATTCTCGTACCTCAGCCTCCCAAGTAGCTGGGATTACAGGCCCACACCACCACACCCAGCTAATTTTTGTATTTTTAGTAGAGATGGGGTTTCACTATGTTGGCCAGGCTGGTCTTGAACTCCTGACCTCAGGTCCACCTGCCTCGGCCTCCTAAAGTGCTGGGATTACAGGTGTGAGCCACTGCATCCGGCCCCAATTTACTTTTCTTTGTCATATCTGTGAAACATTTGCAGGGTTCAGCATTAACACTAAAGAGAGCATGGAGAAGGCCGGCCTGGAGCCTGCCTGCACCCATTCCCTCCCCAGCAGCCACAGTTTTGTTCTCTGTTTTGGATTCACCTTCCTGTGTTCCGTTGTACACGATAGGCCAATACGCATAAACCTTTCTCGTCTGTCTCATTCATGAGGCAGTGTCGTATGCGTGCCGCCTTTTCCCTAACAATTTAAGTGAGGTTTTAATTTGATTATAGACGTGATGGGTTTAATTGCAGAAAGTCTGGAAACTGTAGACAAGACAGAGAAGCAAACGGTAGAAAAATTCAAAGGTACTGAGTAAGGAAAGCGGGCCTCCTGCCCGACCACACTCACTGTTGCCCGGCTTCTCTCCTGAAGCAGCGGTTGGTTTTTTCGGAGCAGGTGTGTGTTCACACATCTCCCTATAGCTGTGCTTCTCATTTTCTCTTCACACACAGCGGTGTAGTTTTGTGCTTGCTTGATTAATCTCTTGACCTCAGTCGGTTTTCTACCATGTGGAGTGGGTTCATTCTTTTGAATGGCTGAGTAGTCCAGTGTGTGGGTGCAGCTTAATTTAAAGAATCCCCCACTAATGGTCATTTAAATCCCACTGCATTTTCCACTAGGGTATGTGCATTCTAAATTTTCACAGACATTGCCATGTCTCCATTATTTTTAATGTAGCGGCCACTTAGTGGCTCGTGGCAGTGAGGCACCATGATTGTATTTCCCTGTTGTTGGACTTGTTTGTGAGACCTGTACTCTGCAGGCTGCAGCGCTGTGATGAATATCCTTTAGCTAAATATCTGTGCACATCTAATGATTAGTGACTTGAGAAGAGTGCCTTGAGGTAGAAGTCACACAGCAGAAGATACAGGCACATTCAGAATGTTTTGGACACAGCCCCTGGTGATTTTACCGAGTGTCATTTACATTCCCACTGGCAGTAGATGAAAATATCTGTTTCCCAGGTCTCTCCAGCATCAAATTAGAATTGTAATCAGGTTACCTTTTTTTTTTCTTTTTCTTTTTTTTTTTTTTTTTTGAGAGAGGGTTTCACTGTCACCCAGGCACCTGGTGCAGTCCCAGCGCACTGCAACCTGAAACTTGTGGCCTCCAGCAAATCTGTCACTTCAGCCTCCCGAGGAGCTGGGACCACAAGCGTGCACTACCGCACCTGCTAATTTTGTATTTTTTGTAGAGACGAAGTCTCACTGTGTTGCCCAGGCTGGTCTCAAACTCCTGGATTCCGGCCATCCTCCTGCCTTAGCTTCACAAAGTGCTGGGATTACAGGGGTGACCCACGGCACCTGGCCCATTTTTCTTGTTAATTTGTGAAGAACGACAACTGGATTTTAAATTTCCATGCCTTTGTCTATTTGCTGTGTTGATTTGTCTATGTGTATTTACTGATGATTTTTCTTTTATATTTTTGGTAGCTCGCACCTACCCTCAGCCCATAGTTCCTTGGGGATATTAAGTTATTGCCCTGTATCTGAAAAATCCATGCCACATTCCTGGTTTCTAGCGTGAGACCCTTTTCCTGCCGGTCCTCTTTGTCTTGGAGACAGACCTTTAGAGTAGCCTGGGTGGAAACCCAGTGCTTTCTGCATAATCGAGGCCACGGTCCACGTGGAAGGAGCTCAACCCTGGAGCTCAGATGATGGTTTAAAACTTGCTTTCTAGTTACTGTACCTCTCAAAGCAAGCTAGGGCCTAGCCCAGTAGAGAGGCTCTGGCACCCGCTTCTGCCCAGGGGCTCCAGGGGTGTGTGCAGCGCTGGCATCATACGAAGTCCCTCAGCAGCTGGCAGCTGGCATGTGCACCCAGCGGGCTCCCTGTGAATGTGCATCCTGTTACCTCGTGAGCTCCCTGGGGCTCACATGGCTTGTTACCGTCCCCACCTGAAGGCCGATCCGGTCCTCTGGCCTGGACTCTGGGAGTTTGCTTACCTCCTGGAGAGTTCCAGCACCAGCTTACACTGCCGTAGCCACATTTTGCCTCTCAGGTAGCCGTGGCAGGTTGCACGGTGGAACCAGAGTAGTGCAGAAACTTGCTGATATCAGCCGGCGCAGAGCAGGAACACGCTAAAAAATTCATGTCCATGAGCACCCACAGTATTCAAGAGTTTTCACGTCATTGGCATTGACGTGTAATGAAGAAGTTATAATATGTTTCCCCTTTCTGTATGATTAGGAAACAGTCCATAGAAACTCAATGCTCTAGAAAGATTAGACTCCAGATTTCTATTAGAACTACTATAGCTCGCTGCAGTAGCTCCCGCCCCGCCAAGAGTGGGGAAGATAAGCCTTTAATGTTATATAGCTCGCTACAGTAGCGCCTGTCTCCCAAGAGCGGGGAAGATAAGCCTTTAATGTTGTTGGGGTTTCAAAGAACTATTAGATTTGTGAAAGCACATTGAGGCTAATTCTGCATGTGTTTCCATTCTGAATGAGAGGAAAACCCCTTTGAAAGAAAGCCAGGTGAAATCCTTTTTGGAATGATGTTCCCACACCGAAACGCGGAGACCTAAATAGGGCGCAGCCTGAACTGAAACCAGCAGGACGTGGCTGTGGGTGTTAACTGGAACCACCACATCTTGGGTGAGGGAGGGTCTCAGGTGAGCCTGCGAGTTGCGAATTAGAGGACCCAGGAATGATACTGCTTTTTTCACAATTTGGGAAGGAGCACCCAGGGGATGGACAGACGGAAGTTGAATTCCAGTGTAGTTACTGATGAATTACTGTTGGATTGGACAGGGGCTCTTCACACACGCACGTGCGTGCGCAAACACACGCGCGCACACACACCCCCCCCAGCTCCCCTCCCCACCCCGGGCCCCTGCGGCTGCCTGGTGAAGTTGTGGACCCAGCGTTACAATTTGCTTTAAATACATAAAATAAAATACATAGGGTCCCAAAGGCCGTTGATGATACTGAAGTAGAGGAGCACGTGCTCTGCTTGACTCAGTGGTTAGCTCAGCGTGGGTGGGGTCTGACTGCTACCGTCCTCTCATGATTTGTGGCGTGTGGTGTCATCCCTGAGGGGTCACCTGTGACGGCCGTGGCCACCGTGCCAGGCACTGTGCTTCGTGATTTGTGGCGTGTGGTGTCATCCCTGCAGGGTCATCTGTGGCAGCTGTGGCCACCGTGCCAGGCTCTGTGCTTCCCGATGTGTTTGCTGCCTGCACTGACCATCGAAGGAAATGCCCATTTTAGTGCAAGGCCGGCAGAAATAAACACATAACTGTTTAACCCTCCCAGTTCACAGATCTCCCCGCCCTCCCACCGTCTCTCTGTGGGCCCCTAGGAGGTCTGGGGACCCCAGGTTGAGCACCCCTGTGTTAGGGGATTGGCCCAGCAGCTTTCTCATTGATGCCACCACCCCTCATGAGAAAGCCTCTCACTGCCTCAGGCACAGGCAGACAGGGGTTGGGCTGTGAGGCGGGGGCTGACCTCCTTCCTGGTGGAAAGCAGACCAGACCCGCTCAGTCCTCTGAGGGGAATGAGGCCCGGAGGCAGGTGGAGCAGTGTCCTCCTCCTTCCAGCTCAGCAGCCCAGGGAGTCCCCTCCTTCCTACCGGCTGGGCGAGGCCGCTGCGGCCTGCCGCAGGGACAGCCCCTTCGACCCCAAGATGCTCTTCAGTTGCATTTGTTTTGCTGTCAGTAGGGTTGTTGAGCAGCATGGCCTTAGGCCAGTCTTTTATGCCTTATAAAATACCATGTGTTGAGATACAGTATTTTGAGCTGGACTCCGCCGTCTCCAGCTCACTCTCCCCGGCAGCTCTGTGCTCCCACGACCACCGTGCGGAGGAAGTGGGTGTCCGAGCTCTGGTGAGCGGGTGCAGACTGCAGGCCGGTGTCAGCCCCTGTGCTGTGGGCTTGTGTTGCCGCCCATCCGCCTAGAGATGAGGGGTCAGGTTTACCCGAGGGAGACGGAAACGCAGTCCTCACTCCAGCAAGGCCGGGCACAGCTTCCTGCACAGAGGACAGGCATGGGGTGAGCCAGTTCTGTCTTCTGAGGTGGTGGCAGGAAAGGGGGCTTTGGTCAGAGCTGGCAGCATGTGCTGCTGATCCAGGCAGGGAGCCACGCGGGCTCCCGTTGGAGCGTGTCCCTCGCCAGGGGTGCAGCCAGAGCTCAGCTTGCTTTCTTGGGGCCACACTGGAAGCCCAAGCTGGGCAGAGCCCTCTTCCTTCTCTCCCCCACCCTGAGTCTCATCTCATCTTTTGAAAGTAGCTGCCAGAGCTGAGCCCTGAGCGCGCCACAGGAGGCTTTGCTGAGTGCTGTGCTGCTTTTGCAGTGCCTTAATGACCTCTCCTAAGCTTCCTCATGCAGAAAGCTCCACTTCTTTCTGGACAGACGTTTTCTAAATGATCTATAGGACAATCCTGGTTGGGTTCTCAGTTTTACTTACATTTAATCAGAGGCAGGGTGGTTTAGTCTTCAAGAGACAGACTTAGCACATGCTTTAAACTCAGTGTTTACAGAATAGGATGAGTGACGCTGTCGCCCCTTGGCTGGACTGAGCCGGAGGTCAGCTGGGTCTGACGTTAACCGCAAGCTTCTCCTGGGGGCCTGCAGGCAGCCAGAGCTGGTGTGCCTCCCGCCGCCTACCTGGTCTCTTCCTGAGCACAGCATCCCTCCATGCTGTCTGTCCCATGTCCCTGTCGTGTAGAAAGAGAGCCCAGGCTGAGCACACGACACGCTCCTCCCGGAGCCTGCGCAGGTGGGGAATTTCAGGCAAACCGGCTTTCTTCTCTTGCTCTTTCCACAAATACTGAGATCGAACATGGAAAGTTCAGTGAGGAAGGAAATCACCAGGAAACAGGTGGTAATTCTGAGTTTGGAGGGCTCATTTTCATCAAGATTCCTGATTTCTTGATAAGTAGAGATAACTCATGTAATTGTAGTAAATAACATATTCTCTGAACAGTGCAAAGCGTAAAAGCAAAGCCTCGTGACTGCCTGTCTCTCGCTTTACCAGGACTTTCTGAAGACTTTTTCCCCTGACGTCTTCCGGTTCTTCTGCCTGCGGAGCAGCTACCGCTCAGGTGAGCCGGGCGCACATGGAGTGGACTCCTCCCCAGCTCGGAGACAGTCATTCCGACAGGACTGAGAACAGCAAAATGCAGGCCAGAGAATAAGCAGAACCTTGTGAGTGCAGCTGCTGAGGCCTTAAGGTTCAGGTTGAGAGTGAACCCAGAGGATGAGGGATCCCAGCGCTGGTCCAGGCTCAGCCCGTAGTGGATATGGGCTTCCTCGTCAAGCTCGAGTCCTCTCCACTCCTTCTCTGTGGGTCTGGACAAGTCGTGAACCCGCAGCACCTCGGCTTCCTGCTCTGTGAACTGGGAGATTGGAAGGGGCCAGCCTGGCACAGACCCTGAACATGGGAGCCCTTAAACGTGACCCTCCCTGTCCCGCCCAGGGACAGCGCTTCCCCGAACAGTGTGTAGCAGAGCCAGGTCTCCTGGATGGGCGATGACAGTTCCTCCCATGCTGCACGATTTTCTTGCTGCCCCAGGCTAGGCTTTTGGCCAGGAGTTGTCTAGCACTGGCCTGGCATGGTGGCTCATGTGTGTGATCCCAGGACTTTGGGAGGCCAAGGCTGGCAGATGTTTTGAGTTCAGGAGTTTGAGACCTGCCTGGGCAACATAGCGAGATCTCATCTCTACAAAAATACAAAAGGCCTGGCACGATGGCTTGTGCCTCTAATCTCAACACTTTGGGAGGCTGAGGCAGGTGGATCACTTGAGGTCAGGAGTTCGAGACCAGTTTGGCCAACATGGTGAAACCCCATCTCTACTAAAAATATAAAAATTAGCCAGGCATAGCGATGTATGCCTATAATTCCAGCTACTCAGGAGGGTGAGGCAAGAGAATTGCTTGAACCTGGGAGGCAGAGCTGCAGTGAGCCATGATCATGCCACTGCACTCTAGTCTGGGCGGCTGAGCAAGACTCCATCTGAAAAAAATACAAAAAATTGGCTTGGTGGCAGGCATCTGTAATCTCAGCTACTTGGGAGGCTGAGGCAGGAGAATCACTTGAACCCAGGAGGTGGAGGTTACAGTGAGCCGAGAAAGCACCGCTGCACTCCAGCCTGGGTGACAGAGCAAGACCCTGTCTCAAAAAAAAAAAAAGTTGTTATCCAGAGCTGCATCCCTGGTGGCGGGTGAGGGCTGGGGACAGTGGCACTGCCTGCCTGGCTTGACCACCTAATTGGCAGTAAGGTCCCAGTGTATGGCTAGTGCTGCAGGAGCAGGGCCGGTGTCCTCTGGAGATGGTGACAGTTCCTTGCTGGTGAGTGAGGTTTGCTGCCCTTCTGGCCTCCAGCGCCCCCTCTGCTCCACTGACGCTGGCGTGTCCCTGGGCCGCTGCTGTTGCCACGCCACCTCGCTCTCCCGCTTCTTGTCCCTCCCGCGTAGCACTCTTGCTCCCAGTTGACGATTTCACCTTTTTAATGAAGACGATGGGGGTGGGGACATGCAGCCGAAACATAGTGGATTCTCATTCCCCCATGGGGTGAGTCTGTCTGGCCAGATAGATGTTATCTTTATGTCACACACAAAGCTTTGGTAGGTTTGGGTGATCCCCTGGGCTGGTCCCATCCATCTCCCTCCCCTGTGCTGTGCCTGCAGAATCTCACCTGGGCCACGGCCTGGCACAGGCTCTACCCGGCCTGCGGCTCTGTCAGCTTGAGTGGGGCACACAGACACCTGCACCTTTGACCACCGAAAGGCTACCTCGGGCCATGGCTTTATCCTGGCTTCGACACCATGTTGGCTTTCTACTGCAAGTTCAGGTTTCCTGAGATGTGGTCTGAACCTGTCCCCTGGGCAGAACTGCAGTGCATCAGCCTAGGGGACCTGTGCTCACAGGCGCGCGAGCCTGAGACAGAAGTGTCACCAGCCTCGTGCTCACCTGGCCTTGTGCAGCGTCTGTGTGTGGTGTGCGCTGATGCGCGATGACCACAGCCCAGCCATGCCGTGAGAGGAAGAGTCGGGAGGCGAATGGGCTGGAGAAACTGTTTCTGCCTGGCTCCGTGTTGCTGGAAACGGGCAGAGGCGGTGGGGATGAATCCCGTGTGCAAGTGCAGAGCTCTCCCCGACTCGTGCTTGTTCCCTTGTGGCTGGGGGCTGTGGTCCTTTCAAAGCTGTTCCCCGTGGATCCCTTCCCAGCGGCTCTTTGCCCTCGGAGGCCCCTGCCCCCCTTCTTCTTGCAGATTGCGGCAGGATTAGGGGCAGCGCCTCGCATGACTGTCCTAATTGTGTGCAGTTCTTTTTGAGCTTTGAATATGAAGTTTGGTCTGAAAAGAAGCTTTCTCAAGCCTGGGCAGCTCTTTCAGGAACACATTCCCAGCGGGAATTTCGGGTGGGATTCAGGAGGCACCGATCTGCCGGTGAGGGATTTCTAGGAACACAAAGTTAGCAGGACGTGGGTCCCCACGGTGGACATGACGCCCCCTCGAAGTCAGAGGTGGCCATGAGGAGCTGGGCCGTGGCTTGCTGTCTGAGCTTCCCTCCACCAGTGGCGTGGGAGTTCAGGATCTTCCCAGACATGCTTTCTTCACCTTTGGGAAGATGGAGGGTGACAGTGGTGACATTCCCGCGCCGTCTGTGCTGTGCTGACACTTGGGAGAAGCGTCTCCCGTCTGTAGAGCAGAATCCTTGTTGGAGGAGTGCAGCTGTCCTTGACTTTGAGGCAGAGGGCGTCTCCATGCTGGACATGTCTGCCCTCCCCATCTGGATGCCTCATCTTACTGTGTCATTCATGGTAATCTTATTCTAACAGCCTCCCATGCATTTTAAATTTTGGCAGATCGCTTTGTGGGTTTCTGGCTTTTTCTCCTCTGTCAAGCTATTCAAAGCAAAAACTGCAAGTGAATTTGGAAAAAAAGGAAAAATGTTAGGTGAGATATTAGACAGCCCTGGGGGAGATTTTCACTGTGTTGCTTCCAGCTTGAAGCCGTGTCTGACTTTGGAATTCTCGTTTGGAAATCAGGACTTGTAGGCATGTTGGGATGTAATTTTCGGCATGTGTGTCCAGATAGGCTCTTTTTATTCCTGTGGGTTTCAAAGAGCTTTTTGAAGCAGCGCTCCTCAGAAGCATGGACCGTGGCCTCAGACAGTCTGGGAAGCAGAGTAGGCACAGAAACGAGAAGAAGGTTTTAGAAATGTGTGCCTGGCTCTGCTGATACCCAAGGATGTGTGATCACTGTGAAGCGATTCATTCCTGTTGTGTCTTACCCATCAGAATGCAGTAGACGAGAAGCCACCAGAAACGAACAGATGTAAACACTGGCCCCTCATCCAGGTGGCCTAAGCAACACCCACAGACTCGAAAGCTGGGTCTGGGGACTGCTCCTCCCTCCCGCTTTGGGCCGTCCCATCACACACGGGCACTTTCCCTGGGGGCGCCTTCCCTAGAGGTGCCTCTGACCCCAGGGTGGGGCTCCCTCTTTCCAGAGCCAGCTGTTGATCCGCACCTCCATCCATCCGTCAGTGGAAATGCGCCGCTCAGCTGGAAGCACTGGGAGCATTTCTCCACTGCCACCTTGTTCTCCTAGGGCAGGTGACACTGAGCTGGGACAGACCCTGTGGTCTGTGTCCAGTGGGCCTAGGGACTCACAGTCACTGGGGGGCAGTGAGGGTGGCCGCATGTCCCGCTCTCCGTGTGGTCCCCGGGTGGCAGTGCCCTCAGAGAACGCTGTGATTCTGCTGGACGAGGGCAGGGGCACAGCATGGCGGGCACCGCCTCAGGGACCATCTCTTCCTCCTCAGCCATCGACTACAGCGACAGCGCCATGCTCCAAGCCCAGCAGCTGCTCCTGGGGCTGGGCTCTTTTCTGGAGGACGCACGTGCCTACATGAAGGGGCAGCTGGCCTGCGGCTCTGTCAGAGAAGTGATGCTGTGGGAGAGGTAAGAGACCCGCCCAGCACCCGGCGTGGCGCCCCTCCTGCAGCCTGCTAGGCGCTGCTGGTGGGCTCCTGAAGGGGAAGAGCGGCCCCCAGGAGACAGGGCGCTGGACAGGAGGTTTAGGGTCAGGGACTTTGCAGAGAGGCCCCAGGAGACTGGTTGCTGGGCAGGAGGTACAGGGTCAGGGGCTCCTGAGACAGGAGAGGCCCCAGGGAGACAGGGTACTGGGCAGGAAGTGTGCCTGGGGCCCTCGGGCTCTGAGCCTCCTGCTGAGTGGCTTTGGGCTTGGATTCCCTGTGCGAGGAGCAGAGCTGCTCATCCCTCCCGGTCCTGACCGTGAGGAGCCAAAAGCTGTAAAACACACAGGCCTGGGCCCACAGCATCGCCTCCACTCCCCACCCATGGGTGTCCAGGGCAGTGCTGCACATTCATCCCGGCGTGCAGAGTCTTCCAGATGGTCTTGGTGACAACCCACCCCTGCCGCTTCAGCAGGGCAGGCTGCCAGTGGCCACGGGAGGCTGAGATCCCGGAGCCCTGGGCCGGGCCTCCCCAACCTGTCTTTGTGAGTGGTCAGCCGTGCCGTCTATCCCCCACCGAGTCTTCCCTGCCACTCCCCGCAATGTCTATTGATTTTTAAAACCATCATGAAAATGCCCACGTGTATCTTGTGTGTTAAAATACAAGTGTCACAGGTGACCTCTGTTCTGGGACTTTTTCTTGGGGTAGGTAACATGACACTTTGCAGTTGATGTTACGTAATTAAGTTTCTGCTACTCAGGAACTCCCAAGTCTGGGAATATGTCCTAGAGAGAGTCCCCAAATGAGAGCCCCCAGCGTCTCTCCCTGGGGAAGGACTGGCATGGCGGCCTCCTGGGGAGGGTGGAGCTCCCTCTGCCACGACTGTTCCTCTCTCTTTGCTCAGGCTCGCCAGCACCAAGAGGGCCGTGAAGGAGGCCTTGGCAGATGACTTTGACACACCCAGGGCACTTGATGCTATCCTGGGCCTCGCGCACCACGGGAACAGACAGCTCAGGGCGGCCTCAAAGGTAGCACAACGAGCAGGTGGCCTCGCGGTCGCGCTGCCAGGGGCATGGGTCGGGTCCTCTGGTGGGTTTTTCTCATGTCGGCTGGGCAGGCTCTCTGCTGATTTCGCCTCCCGCAGCTTCTGTGGAGGAACTCGTGGAACCTGAGTCTGCCGCTGACACACAGGATGGCACCCAGCTTGGGGCTTGACCCTCCCAGGCCTCAGGGCCACCTGGAGAACAAGCTCTCGGGAGCCCCTGAAGCTAAGAAATTATGTGTGCGTGATCCTCACGGGACACATTTCATGTGCCCACTGCATCCACGGCACTTTCCCAGAGAGCTTTTGTGGGGAACTTGGAAAGACCCATTTACCCCAATGCACTGTTCCGCAGTCTGCACCCTAGTGTGACGACCACACCAAGCACCCAGGGCTCTGAGCCTGGACCGTGAGTCACTGAAAGCGTTTGGGGGGGTCGGACAAAGACCGTGGAGGCGGTGGCAGGCTTCGGTTCCTGCACTTCTGAGGCTTTCCCCTGCCAGACTCTGGGAGGGGCATGTCAGGAGCCCTGTGACCTTTCACGACCTGGGAAGCCGAGGCCATTCGTGCCTCTCCCATCTCTGGAAACACCTGAGAGTTCTGGCCACGTCCTCTGTGAGCTGAGCGTCTCTGTGGAGGTCTGCATCCCTGGCTGCCTGCAGGGTTGGGTTTCAGAGCATCAGCAGGTGGGGCAGGGTGCCATGTGCCTGTGCCAGGTGCCTTTGGTCCAAATACTACAGACGTGTAGGGCTCACCTCTGAGGGGAGCGGGCACTTGAGTCACAGCTGGGTGCAGGAACAGGCTGCCCCGCACTGAAGGCAGCCAGGCCAGGCTGCTCCTGCACGGGAACTCCTCCTCCTCAGCCCGTCCGCCCGCACGCTGCCGGCACTGCCAGGCTGGCCCAGGGCTAGGGCAACAGGGGCCTCTTGTGGCAAGGGGTGGGGACAAGTAAAGAGGCTGGCGCCTGCACTTTTCCTTCCCAACCTTTGCAGTTTTGGGGGCACCTGCGAACTAAGGCTGGTGTCACACGGGGGTCTCCGTGCTTGGTGACTGACGTGAGCCACGTGCCAGGATTTCCTTGTTTTCTGAGAAACCCAGCCCAGTGCCCACTCAGCCTCCACCTACCATGCGCCGCCTGCCATACTCCACGGTCATGCTTTACCTGCAAAGCCTGATGGGCTAGTCACCACCCATAAGACTGGTGGGTAGACTGAGGCACAAGAGATTCCTCATGCACCTATAGTTGTATGGTCTGCAGTGCGGCAGCCGATGCCAGAGCTGTGTCCTCCCTCCATAGAAGCCAGGAGAAAGGCCAGACTGAACTGAGCTGCTGAAGCCTTTGTCTTTTGACATTGAATTCCATTTGCCCACTGCCATCAAGACTGCTTTTAAGGAGCTTCCGCGGCATGATCTCTTACAGGAACCTGGAGTGCCGAGAAGTCCTGCCGTGTTTGGAGCCATCATCTCTTACTTTGAACAGTTTTTTGAAACTGTTGGAATTTCTCTGGCCAATCAACAGGTAGGTCGTATTATTTTAAATGCTTAATTCTGGAATTTTCTCCATTTTTGTCCTAAAAGGGTAAAGGGACAATAACCTTTACCCTTTTAACTTGGAATAGATCATTATGATGCCACACTAATTTATTTACCTGTTTAAAAACATGTTATTTTCCTGGAAAAATAAACACACTCAGAGCCAATACTTATTAATTGGAATTGCACAGTTCTACTTCTGCAGTTGGTAAACTCTCGTGTGCAGAACGAGAGATGAAGTCCATCTCAGCGACAGTGTCGCCAGCTCTGCACACACGTTTATGTTGAAAGACTCTCAGAATGTGCAGAAGTCACAGGCACACCGCAGTCACACTTTTTCCTGACCCATTTGAGGGCAAGTTGGCGGCCTGAGCCCCCTTGCCTGGCGCATGCTTCCTATGGACAGGACAAGCCTCCCGACAGGTACGAGTTGCACCTGCACCTTCCCGGCGAGGCTCACCCTGGCTGCGCAGTGAAGATAGGACATTGCCAGGCTTCTCCACGTTCCTCCTCTTCCCTTGTAACTCGAGCATTTTTGCAGAGAGACTTGAATCCTATGAAAATACCCCCTTCTTTACCAGGCTCACCTGGAACTCGTTTATTGCGTCAGTACGGATTTGAGGTTTCCTGCCTTAAAGTCCGTCCCCCGCCCATTGATTTTTATGAGTATATGGCTGATGAGGCCCTTGGAACTGGTGCTGTATCCCTGAACGTCCCTGTCATTCTCTGGACGCCCTTGGAGAATTCTCAGCACAAGGCGCTCTGGCTCTTTTGGGGTATGGCTTGGCTGCTGCTGCCTGGACGGAGGCTGCCACACTAGACCAGCTGCCCAGCACCCCGAGGGTCCCGCTGCTTGGGACTGGGGCCCGAGCAGGTGTGCTGGAGGCCTGGCTCCAGGCTGGACACGTCTCGCTGGCTCTCAACAGAGAACTACAGTGTCTTTTCCAAGTCTGGCTCATTTATATACCTGTTGATCACCTGGTAGACCTAGTTTCCCTTTCTGGCAGTCCAGCATCTGCTGCCAATCACATAAAAGTCTAGTGGTGTGAGATGACCAAATCTTTGCAATGTACATGTTCATTTTTAGGGTGGCTTTCCAGAGTCTGCATTGAGTAAGAAAAGTGGGATCTCGCCAAGCTCTGCCTAGCCCTTGTCAAAGATACCTCATTCACCTTCCTCCGGCCACAAGGGCTAACGTCAGGGCCCACTCTGGGCTCGTATTTTTGTAATAACAAAGATTGTCTTTTATCATGGAAGCACTGACTGAGGGGTGTATGCACTTAAGTAGTTTGACACCAACGTATAAGGTTGTCTGTTTCTTATTTTACACACATGAATTTAACAAACAGGTACAGCTGCCCCTTCCATACTGCCCCAGGATCCCTTCTCAGTGGGAGGACAGCACACAGGCCTTCCGCCCCAATCCGGTCCTTAGCACCCGAGGCTGTGACTCACACCATTTGCCGAAACACGTCTGCAAGCGCTCAGCCGCTGCCTCCCAGCCTCATCCTCAGGTTGCTCCTGATACCTCAGCCACACTTGTGTGGGGTCTGGAACCCAGGGAGCGCTTGTGTTCAGGGCAGGGTGGTGTGCAGCCCCCAGCCCATCCTTCTAACTCCCAAGTGAGCATCAGTCAGCCTTGCTTGGATGGCAGATGCTCAGAGTTGAGAGTGGAGACTTGCCCAGAGCCCAGCGCTTGCGGGCTGTACCCAGCCCTGCCAGTCCCAGAAAGAGGCCCAGCTGTAGGCAATCAGGGAAGCCCAGGGCTGGGTGGGTCTCAGCCCAGAGCCCAACTACCCGGGGTGTCCACAGTCTCCAGGGGATGTAACCGTGCCCTGCCGGCTTTAGTGTGTTTCAGGAGACGGCAGCGAGGCCACCTTGCGTGGTGTGGTGGACGAGCTAGTGCGGTTCCGGCAAAAGGTCCGGCAGTTTGCGCTGGCCATGCCCGAGGCCACGGGGGAGGCCCGACGGCAGCAGCTCCTAGAGAGGCAGCCCTTGCTGGAGGCATGCGACACCCTGCGCCGGGGCCTGACTGCCCATGGCATCAACATCAAGGTGAGTGCCGCACCCACGTCAGGGACATCACCCCAGGAGCTAGGGAGGTCAACAGGTGTCACAGGTGGAGCCATCACCAGACATCCCCCGTAACCATGTTGTTTTTTTTTTTTTTTTTTTGAGACAGTTTTACTCTTGTCACCCAGGCTGGAGTGCAATGGCACGAACTTGACTCACTGCAACCTCTGCCTCCCAGGTTCAAGTGATTTTCCTGCCTCAGCCTCCCGAGTAGCTGGGATTACAGGCATGCGCTACCATGCCCGGCTAATTTTTTTTAGTAGAGATGGGTTTTCTCCATGTTGGTCAGGCTGTTCTCAAACTCCTGACCTCAGGTGATCCTCCTGCCTCGGCCTCCCAAAGTGCTGGGATGACAGGCGTGAGCCACCGTGCCTGGCCATGCTTATTTCTGAGAAACGCATCCCTGTGATAAATGAAGTGGGAGGGCCGTGAGGGAGGGGCCGAGTTGGCTGGAAGGGACGCTGAGCACGGGCACGTGGGTCCTGCTCAGCCCCCGCCATCTCCTCCTACAGGTGCTGCACGGCTCCTGGCCTTCTCCTGGAGGCAGTGGGGCCCTTTCTAAGCGCCCAGCCAGCTTTTTAGGACAGGCCGGTGAGGGAACAGGCACCCTGAACCTGGTCACGCCTATCAGCCCCCGTGCCACGTGACGTGGTGTCTGCTGAGTTGGACCTCACTTTTCTTCTCCAGGACAGAAACAGTACAACATCCACATGGGAACTGCTGGATCAAAGGACAAAAGACCAAAAACCAGCGGGCTGAGGATGGAGCGCAGCCATGAACGTGCTCACAACAAGATGCATCTGTGCTTATGTTAAAGGCTTTATGTTAAAGCTTCCTGTCGGGGCTGCTAGGTCAGCATTAAAGTAAGGCAACCAACAGTGTCCCACTGGCGTGTTAGTAACTAAGCCTAAACATTCACTGCGTTCTGTGGCTACAGACTGCCGACTGAGTGAAGTGGCGTCAAACATTCAGTAGCATCCAGCAGCACAAGTGCCTGTGCGTGAGACCCACTGGCCCTGTGCCCAGGGAACGGACAACACAGGAACAGAAGAGCAGGGACCCAGGGAGGCAGTAGGACGCAGCCTGTTTCCTCCTGAGGGAGGGGCTGGGGATGGGTGAGGTGGGTGGGCCACGCAGCAGCACAGGCAGGCAGAGCAGGGGCGCCAGGCCATGCTAACTCTGGGACACCCCTCCCCCATCAAGAACACAATCTTAGTTTATTTCTGTGGTTACAAAAGTAACATATTCACCATAGAAAAAGTGCAGCTGAGAACCTGTCTGCAGTCCCGCTGCAGTTAACATCCTGACAGCCGCAGGCCATCTTGGTGGTCATGGTCTGAGCACAGCAGTGACAGGGTCGAGCTGGGCCTGGGAAAGGTTGGTTCCGGAGGAGTCAGGGCAGCCAGGCTGAAAGCCAGCTGGCGAGGTGTGACAGACAGGATTCCTGAGCGGGAGGTGGTGGCCAGTGCACAGCAGGCTGCCTGGGCTGCAGGAGCAGTGGCCTCCTGAAGCACCCGCCTGGCTCCTGATCTCGCCTTTCTGTAGTAAGCCCAGCACCACAGTTGTCAGTGACTCAGCAGGGTGACCCTCTCCACTCTTCCCGCTCGCAGAGCCTGGGCCAGGCCTCTCCCTGTCGCACTGGCATCTCAATCCCACGGGCACAGGCAGCAGGACCTGTGACTGGGGGTACAGCCTTGCTCATCGTTTAACCTGAGGCACAGGTCTCCTGTCTACAGAGAAGAATGCCAGTTCAGAAGTCACTCACCTAGAAAATCACCCTAGTAAAGCTACCCACATAGAAAAAGTCCCCAGGGGGCTCCTTACAATGAGGCATCTCGACAGCTGCTCAGTACCGGGGCACTCTGTCCCCCACAGCCAGGCCACTGCCTCACAGGCCGCCCGCCCACCCACCCGCACACACTTCCCTGTTGGCTCTCCTGGTCCAGGGAAGCTCCTGGGAGCCTGTCCGGCTGGAGCGGGTGCATGAAATACGTGGGTCTGAGAAAGAACAGGGAAGCAACGAGCTGATCGTAAAAAAACCCATTCTCTCCTTTAAGTAAAGGGATGTTTTACTTAGAACAAAAATTTAGTCATAAAAACGATACAGATAGTTCCTGTGACTGCTGAATCGTATTTCCTAAGGAAAGAAGGGGCTGCCTTGGGCCTATCCTTCAAGGCGCCTTATCGCAGCCATCATGGGAGAGGCGCTGGCAGTGCGGGCAGTCTCACACAGACAGGCTTGTATGCTTTTATCTCCCTGGTAGCTCACAATGGCCTCACCTAAGAAAGCTGAAAGGTGAGCTTTAGCTGTTTAAGGAAAAAAATACAACGCTCAATTTAAATTAACCAGATCTGTCTTTTAATAGTTACCAGAATCTGGATGTTAATTCCCCAAAGGAAAAATGTCCATGGCACAGTTTTTCTGGAAAAGTTCACATTAGACAGTGAAGCTTCTGAAGTTAGCTGTCAAATTAGTAGTGACAATCTAGTTTTTAATCCTCAAAGTTCCTAGTTTTAAAGACAGCAGAATCCATTTGGGGCGTGTCTGCATCACAGGGTATCACTCAAGAGTCATCATCAGGCCAAAAAGACTCTGAAGGGAAGCAGGAGGGTTCGGCCCTTGCAGTGGAAAGGCGTTACACCCTAATGCTCGCGTCAGGCACAAAACCGTACCAAGCCCCACTAAGCCACGGCACCAGAGAACACGTCAATGTCAGGCCGCTCCAGGAAAACCACCCAGACAGACAACAGAAGCTAACCCGAGGTCGACACCGCCATGAAGCGTGTTTGCTGAAGTTGCAGTTACTAGTGTCTTTGCTGGACGCGAACATCCCTGAGGACACGGCCGTGCTGCTTCCTAAGCATACATGACCACGACACTGTCTGTCCCCGGGTCTCCTTAGTGCCATCGCTGCACCAGGCCCCGCATGCCCCAAGTCCCCCAGAGCCTTCTCCTGAGACAGCACTAGGGGCCACGTCAGATTCCAGGCTGCAGCCCTCCACGGCGCCCGTCCCCGGTCAGGTCTGCCCTGCTGGGGCTGGGTGTCATGGGGACCTCTGTGCAGACACGGACACTGGAGAGCGTGGGAGAGGAGGCGTCTGAGCTCCCCGCCCACCCACCCAAGGGTCGGCATCACTCATGTTTCCTTCTGTTCCCATGGTGCCTCCAAAACGGTTTCCAAACAAAGTGATCACTGATTACCCTGGAGTATGTCAATAAGCCAACCAAATACCAGCAGCCAGATACCACCAAGCTGATCACCGCTTGAAAAGACGACGAGCTGGAGAAGGAGGAGCCTCTGATGGACCCAGTCAGAGGAAACGCAGTCAGTGCAGTCAGGACGCAGGGAGACAGCCGGGGACCCATGCCTGGCTCCCTGCCGGGGGAAAGACTAGGGAAGGGAAGCAGGAGAGAAATGAAGGGCGTTGGCAGAGAGAGAAACAAGTAGAAACCTCGCTGATTTGGGAGCAGGTCGAGAAATTCCGTTGAGCTGCTAAAGAATTCTTCATTCTCACGTGATTTTCTTCATTTGTGTCTTCTCAGTTACTACCAAGGAGCTAAGGAGAGTTCAGGAATACTTTGTTTAGTGTCACCATAACATCTCCAACCACGCATTAAGTTTAGCCAAAAACTGCAATATTCCAAATTCTTCAATTCTCAACAGCAACCAATTTATGCTCGAGTTGAAAATCTGGCAAGCACTGTGCGCCTTCAGCACACACGTGGGTCTGGATTTTCCCATCACACACACGCTCTCCCCTGTCCGAGGTGCTACTTCCTTCTGGTCTGCGTGGGCTCAGGTTTCGAAGAGCTTGCTGAAGGCGGCCCCCACCTCGGCGATCATGTCGGAGGTGGTGGTGGAGCGACCGTGCTTCTGGAAGGCTTGGTGGCTGCACTGCCTGGTGAGAGAGCAGGCGCCGAATGCAGCCACCAGGAGAGGGCTGGACCTGCGGAGAGGGCGACAGCGGGAGGTGTGGGGAAGTGGGGGTCGTGGTCCGGGGCCACAGCCACCCTGGGCTCTGGTTTGGACTCCTGTTTCAATCTTGGGACCCCAAATTGTCAATTTCAAGTCTGACATGCCTCTGAGGAGAAAGCAGCTTTATCACAGCGAAAACCACCATTAAGCCTCCACTGCTCCCTGGCAGGAGGCACACGGAAATGTCTGTGTACTCGGAGACGGGGCCAGGTGTTCTGGGGAGAGCCGGGCGGCACATGCTGCCAGCCCTGTTGACTGTGCTCTCAGTGCCTGGGCGTGGAGGGCATCTGCGGTCTGAGAAGGTGGATTCCTGCTACTAGGGCTCCATCTCCTGGGAGAGGGGCGGAGGGAACGGGAGTGAACCCAGCAGAACGAACGGTAAGACTCCTGCCCTGCCCACACCCCGACCTCCTCAGCTCTCAAGTTCATGTGGACACACTTAGTTTGGGGGACGGTCCCAGACTTTGCCATCCCGGCAGTGAGGACAGATGAGGCCACTGGATGACAGGCCTGCCCACCCTCCAGAAGCCCAGGTCTGCCACACTTAGCACCTGCAGCCGCCACCCTGATGGGCTCACAAAAGAGAAACAGAGGTGCTCAGAGGTATGGGAACTGCTTGCATTCATAAAGTTCTCTGACTACAGAACTGGGCCAAGGGCCCTGGTCCTAGAATTCTGCTGTCTCTTAAAGAAAATTCACATTTTTTTTTTTTTTTGAGATGGAGTCTTGCTCTGTTGCCCAGGCTGGAGTGCAGTGGCCAGATCTCAGCTCACTGCAACCTCCGCCTCCCGGGTTCACATCATTCTCCCACCTCAGCCTCCTGAGTAGCTGGGACCACAGGCGCCCGCCACCTCGCCCGGCTAGTTTTTTTTTGTATTTTTAGTAGAGACGGGGTTTCATCGTGTTCGCCAGGATGGTCTCGATCTTCTGACCTCGTGGTTCGCCCGTCTCGACCTCCCACAGTGCTGGGATTACGGGCTTGAGCCACTGCGCCCGGCCCGAAAATTCACATCTTTAAGAACAAGTGTCTAAGTAAGCCTTGACCCTGTTTTCTATGTAAACCACTCAACTTCCTAGAACAGCGTGCTGCTGGGCCTTGGTTGCACCTCAGAACTCTCTGGAGAGCTCTGAAGACCACCTCTGCCCCGGGCCCCATCTGTGAATGACGGACAGGCCCAGGTCAAGTGTGGGGTGGAAGCTTCTGCCAAGAGGGTTCGCCTGTGCCCTGAGATCTCTCCAGTGAAGCCTGGAGTTCATTCTCAGTGTCTCCAGGGCTACTTACTCAACGTGTGCGCTACTGAAATAGCTTAGAAAAATCAGACGGTTTCAGAGTAGAATAAATGAAGACATGTGGCCTTACCCATTTGTTTTCTCCGGTCCAGCAAGGAGCGCCCAGTGTACCAGGACACCCAGGGCGCCCGACAGGAGGTCTCCTTGCCCTCCACACCTGCGGCTGCTGCCTTCCTGGCTGCACACAAGCACTGCACAGGGCAGAAGTGAGAGCAGGTGTCAGCATGGCCATGTGGATGAATGGGACAGTAGCCCTGCGTGTGGAAGGCCGCACGGCAGGCAGAGCCACACCCTCCAGGAGCAGCCCGAGGCTCCACTCACATCCTGCCCACTACGGCTTTTCCCTGTTTGTTCCAAGGGTTGGAGGCAGCCTCTGTTTTACAAAAGAGGAAATCAAGGCACACAGTGGTGAGGCTGCCCCAGACCCCGCTGTGTAGCACAGCAGGTTGGTGGAGACACCTGCAGCTCAGAACCGCCTCAGACAAGCCCAAGCAGGCAGCTCTGGCAGGGCGGCACCAGCCTCCAGCTCCTCCTACCAGCTCCTGGAGGACGAGCCCTCGCCTGCAGCCCTCACTCCAGAGTTCACCTTAAACCACAGCTCAGTCATAAAGGGCAACACCAAGCAAAGCCCCCACCGGCCTCACAACGCCACCCGTGCCTGCGTATGTGGGATTCTGTTTCTTTGGAACATGTTTTGAAAACCAGGTGTTCCACTGTCTGAACCTGTTAGACCCAAGAGAGCCTTCCAGTGATTAAAAAACCCTCATCTCAAAGGTGTCAGAGTCCCTCTGAGAACATCTGCCCTGTGCTCCTTGTGCACAGCTGTGTGTGGATGAGTGTGTAAGGATGTGTGCGAGGCTGCGAGCACGACCGTGCATGTGTATAAGTGCATGAGTGTGCGAGGGCGTGTGAGGCTGTGTGAGCATGACTGCATGTGTATGAATAAATGCATGAGTGTGTGCAAATGTGTGTATGTGAACGTGAATGTACAAGTGTGGATGGGCACACACCCGCCCACAGATGCCTCAGTGTTCTACCCTGATTTTGGTACCTACTCAGCAGCCTCACAGCTCAACAGGTGAGTACATTCACTGTTCATCATCTGTTCAGGCCTGAATGGAGGGGGGCTTCCATTTTCAGAGCTAACAAGGACATGGCTCCCCAGATGCCTCACTGATGCTGGGCCCAGCCTCTACCCCACTCTCACTTGGCTCTTGCTGAAGCCTCCCGAGGCTCCATGGGAGAGTGGCTGGCTGAAGCTCGCCACACTCAGCGCCTGAGATTCCACTACCAGCAGCTCCAGGGCTTCCTGCACTTTCCAGTCATTTTGATAAAAGAATGAAATGCAATACAATACAGAATAACTGCAGGGATCATGGACGCCACAGGTGAGACGAAGGTGGCAGCTGGGGAATGCCCTGCTGTTGCAGGCACCCTCCCGCCACACTGCCTCTCATAACTGAGGCATGGGAATTCAGCCGAGGGGTAAGGCCCACGGCTCGAAAGCCTGCTCTCACCACTGTCACCTCCCCTGGCAAAACAGTGAGAAGTCAAAACATGGACTCCGGAGAAGGTGTGGTTGACAGCAGGAATCCCGTTGTGCGAATGCGTGTGAACACGTGTGCATGGGAGAGGTCTTCCAGGGCTCGCGCTCAGTGTGGCCACGCTGACTGATCTGGCACCAGCCCACGCACAGAGGGCAGCCGCCACTCACCCTGCTGGCCATTGGAGAGGATGTCGCGCTCTCCTTTCTGGACCACCGTCACATTGCCCAGGGCCCGGCTGAGTCTCAGCACAGATCCATGGTGGTCATCGCTGTCCACAGGGCCTCTGAGCTATGACAACACAGGAAGACACAGAAAAAGCAAAGTCTTCCTCAGACACACGACACATGACATGACGGAGAGCCCTGTCCCATCCGCCATGAGACTCACGCTCTCGTGCCTAAAGGGATCCCCCAGGCACCTGCTAAAGGCCATGTAGGTGGAAGGAAGCCCAGGATATCGCCTGCAGCGAGTCCGGGCAGATGCCGACGCGGGCCTGCTGCAGTGCCCGTCCTCTACCTGGTCAGAGCAGGCTGAAGGAGGACCACCCAAGGCTAGGTTCTGAGAGCTTTGTAGGAGTAATACAAATTCCAGTTGTACTGGGCGCTAACACTGACGGGACACTTACCGTGTGGAGACTCAGAGCTTTACACAGGTTTCCTCATCTCATCCTCACAACCCCGTGAAGTAGATGCCATCGTCACATTACAGACGAGGCACTCAAGACACAGAAAGTGATCTGTCCACAGTGTGCTGCAGGAGGGGCTGGCTGACCCGAGTCCCTGCCTATCCCAAGCCCACCATACCATCATCCATCCAATCCAAGAGCACTAATGTGAAGACGGGCCATCCACCGGGAGAGGCACAGCGACTACTTGCAGGTCTGCATCCCTGCAGAGATGCGCCCACAGGGACAGGCTGGGCAGAAGCATGGAGCTCGTCCTTCACCCTCTTCAGGACGAATGGGGCTTGCATCCACCCTCCAGGGAGTCCACTGACTCACCACAGCATCATACAGTCTGCTGAACTCCATGTGGTTGGGAGTGAGGACCGCCTTCTGGTAGCCTTGGATGAGGGCTGGCTGCTGAGCGACCAGCCACAGGCCGTCCTGCACAGAACAAGGAGCCGTGCTCACTGCACAGGCCTTTCGGGAGTCCGAGCCAGGAGGAGAGAGGTCAACTCACCGCGTCGATGACGACAGGGATGTCCCTGGCCTTGGATGCTTCCAAAATGCCCTGCCAGAAGAGAAAACCAGGCTGAGCACCACGCCTGCTGCCTCTGCTGTGGTGTGGATGTGTGTCTCCTGAAAACTCACGGTGAAACTTAATTGCCAGTGGAAGGGTCCTGGGAGGTGGAGCCTTTAAAAGGTGATGTGGCAGTGCCCTCATGGGTGGGTTTAATGACCTTTAAAAGGGGCATAAAGGGTCTCTCTCCTGCCCTTCTGCCCTCGCCAGGTGGATATCCACCTCCAGAACTAGGAGCCAGTAAGCGCCTGTTCATTATCAGTTACCCGGTCTGTGGCACTGCTACAGCGGCACAAAACAGACTAAGACACTTTTCCCAACAGCAGTGAAAGAACATTGAGCAGACTCTTAATAAAATGCAACATCAGGTCATCAAACAATAAATGGGAAATAATCGAGTAAATGAATAAAATAGAGAAGCAGAAAGACCCAGTGAACTAGCAGAGCCCCTAAATAAGGCAGGACACTGGGAACTCTGAAAGGCGAAGCCCAGTGGAAATGCTAGAAACAGCAGCAGGGCTCTCAGGCTACCTCATGAAGACCCCCCCCACCCCCCCCCCACCCCCCAGCGAGGGCCTCCGGTTCTCCAACAGATACTAATCTGCAGCGTTCGGAGGCAAGAAATCTGAATCCCGAGAATTCCCCAAATCATTCGTCATTATGTAGTTTTCATATCACTTTACTTACATATTTTAAAATAACAAGTGACAATAATAAACGGAATCATTTTTCCCTGATAGGATTACAGTGA
The DNA here is from genome assembly GCF_000951035.1 of Colobus angolensis palliatus. Classification (NCBI taxonomy): domain Eukaryota; kingdom Metazoa; phylum Chordata; class Mammalia; order Primates; family Cercopithecidae; genus Colobus; species Colobus angolensis. The sequence goes on along the minus strand of NW_012114252.1, from coordinate 21,057,096 downwards.
AGGTGTCAAAGGTTTTCTATTTAAAAAAAAAAAAAAAAAACGAGATGTATAGAGACATACACATATATGTAATCAATATTTGGTGGCTTTTATTATTATGAACCAATATATTGTGATAAGATTATACACCGCAGTAGCATGTAAAGTGATCTTGACTTGACAGACACCTGATAGTAGAAAACATTAAAATAGAGAACACTAAACAAAATACATGCCAAGTCAGAATAATTTAAGGTATTGAAAACCAACGCCAGGTATGTTAAATGAAATTTGAAAGCTGACAAAGCATTAGCTGCTCTCTAACGAAGTGCTCACTTCAGCTTGTTTGTGACGCCCATTCCAGCTGTAGGGAAGTGTATACTTGGCTCTGACACGGGTCGGAGCATTAGCAGTGTGTCCTGAAGCCCCTTCCAGGGAGGCAGGTACCTGAGACTTCATGAAGCTTATTTCCTTTATTAACAATAAAAATTCTTTGCTTGCCCTGAGTCTGGCTTTACTGGTAAAACTGGCAGGCCTTTGCTAATTCAGATTTTAAATCAGTTGCTGCTTTCATGTTGCAGTATTTGGCAACAAGCTGACATTTTCATCTGTTTCTGTGTTTTCTTTTAATGTATTCGCAAAGAGTAGTCAAAAGTGAACATTCAAACCCTGGACAATGCAATGTTACATGGGTCTCCCAGAAAGATTCGCAGCATCGGAGCACCCAGCGCAGCAGGGTGTCCCCACCCATGGGAAAGCAAACCCTGGTACACTAGGGGAGAATCTGGAGGCATCTCTCAAAACCGAAACGTCCTTACTCTTTGATTCAGCAACAGAACTTCTAAAAATTTATCTTAGAAAACACCCAAAAGAGTGGACAAAATACATAGGTTCAGGACACCACTGACGTTAACACGAGAAAGCTGAAAACAGTGTAAATGAACTCGTTAAACACACTGTAGTAGATCCGCAGTAAATTCTGATGTAACTGTTAAAAATAATGAGGAATATCACATATCCTGCCATGAAAAAGTCCCAGGACACATGTTAATGAGTGTGAAAAGTGGACAGTGTGAGGGCAGGTGCATTGGGCAAGATCCTGCGCTCTAGATTCAGACAACGTGGGTTCAAAGTCAGCCCATGGGCCAGAAGACTTAATGCTGTCAGACACTCCCCAGCTGATCTTCCGTTCCAACATCATCCCCACCAAAATCCCAGCCGCCTGCTCCACAAATCAGCAAGCTGCTCCAAAACTGGAACGCACGGGGCCCGGGAGAGCCAAAACAACCTTGAAAAGAACGAATGTGGAGGACTCGGGCTTTCCGATGTCCAGGCTTCCTGCGCAGCCACAGCAGTCAAGACTGGGCAGTTGCAGGACAGCTGTACAGACCAACAGAACAGAAACAAGAGTCCAGAAATAAGCCCTCACATTTAGGCTCAACGGACTCTCAGGCAGGATGACAAGTCGGGAGGAAAGAAGAGTGTCTCTAGCACAGGGTGCTGCAACAACGGGACACCCACAAGCAAAAGCCTGACGCTGCAGCCTTCCTTCCACCACACCATCAGCTCAACATGCACCACAGAGCCAAATGTAACAGCCAAAACAATAAGGCTCTTAAAATGTAGGAGTAAACCTTGGGTTAGGCATATGCTTCTTAGATAAGACCCCAACAGCACAAGGGACAAAAGAAAAAACAGCTAAATTGGACTTCAAAATTAAAAATCTGTGCTGTGAACAAAACCATCAAGGAAGTGAAGAGACAAGCTACAGAATGAGAGGATTATCAGCAAATAGTCTGATAAGGAACCTGTGTCTAGAATGTACATGCAGAACTCCTAAAAGTCAATAATAAAAAGGCAAACAGTTTTCAAAATGGGGAAAGGGTATGAGAATAGACACTTCTCCAAAGAAGATACCCAAACAGGCCGCGCATGGTGGCTCATGCCTGTAATCCCAGCACTTTCGGAGGTTGAGGCGGGCAGACACCTGAGGTCAGGAGTTCAAGACCAGCCTAGCTAACATGGTGAAACCCCATCTCTACTAAAAATACAAAAATTAGCTGGGTGTGATGGTGGGTGCCTGTAGTCCAAGCTACTTGGGAGGCCGAGGCAAAGGAATCACTTGAACCCAGGAGGCAGAGATTGCAGTGAGCCGAGACCACGCCACTGTATTCCAGCCTGGGTGACAGAGTGAGAATCTGTCTCAAAAAAAAGAAAACAAGAAAAGACACCCAAACAGCCAATGAGCCCATGCGAAGATGCTCAACAGTATCAGCGGCCAGAAAAACTCAAACCAAACCACAGTGAGGTCACTCCACGCCCACTAGAGTGGCTGCTAATAGACGACAGCAGTAACAAGTGCTGGGGACGACGTGGCGAGTCAGAGCCCTTGCACACTGCTGGAGGGAACGGAAAATAGCGCAGCCGCTATGGGAGACAGTGGCAGGGCCTCAAAATTGTGAGACACTGACACCCAGGAGAGTGAAAACACATCCACACAAAAAGTGGAAACCAATTTTCCATAAATTAGTGAACAGATAAAGCAAAGGTGGTGTCTCCATGCAATGAAATATTAGAGGTAGAAAAAGGAATGAAGTACTGATACCTGTCTACTACACAGGTAACTCTAAATATAAAATTATGCAGAGTGACATAACTAGTCACTAAAGAGCACACGTTGCGTAATTCCATTCATATGAAATGTCCTGAACGGCGAATCCAGAGAGACAGAAAGCACACTAGCTGAGTGGCTGCCAGGAACTGGGGAGACTGGGGAACAGGGAACAGATGCTAACGGGGATGGGCTGCTTCTGAAGGCAATAAACATATTCTAAGGTTGATCATGGTGATGGCTGCACAGCTGTGAAAATACTTGAAGCTACCGAATAGTTCACTTTAAATGGGTGAAAGGTATGGTAGGTAAATCATCTAAATAAAGTCGCTTTTAAAAAACCACCTCTGCAATTTCCTTGCTACAAGACCCAGCGGGCGTCTTGAACCCTTGCCAGGACTCAATTTGTCATCAGAAGAATGGGGATATGAATAGAAATCGACCTAATTGGGTTGTTTTCAGGCCTACGCCAGATGACAACCTCATTCAGGAATGGCGACGAAGTAGAAAGCCTCTGCTCCGCGCCAGGCACGAGCTGGAAGCTGAGGAGGCGGCGGCAGCCCACACTAGATGACCTGAGGGCTCTCAAGACCACGGTGAGCGTGTACGGGAACCAGAATGCAAGGTCCGGAGTTCGGGCTGCAGGGGCAGCGACGACACCCTCACTTCCCACCTTTCACACTTCCACGCTGCAGAGTGGTTAAGATACCAGTTTTTAAATTATGAACTTAAATTCACAAAGAAAAGAACCTGAAGCAGAGAACTCTGGTTTGTTCACCTTTAATTCATCCACACCTCCAGGATGCAGAGCTGGACAGGGAGCAGCAGCCGTGCACCGCAGACCCGCAGCTCGCAGATGGGACTCCCCACTGACAGCCTCTCCGGGGATGACAGAGGGTTCTCCTGCTCCTAAACATGGCCACCTCCTACTTCTCGGTGAGCGGGTGAGACCTTAAAGCTCAAAGTCGGGCTCCGGTGCTAACTCCACGCTACTTTCCCTGGTCTGTGCAGTGCCAACCCGCGTCTGCCTGCTCCTCAGATGACTCATCCTGCACTGCTTGGCTCCATCACTCGCCGCCTTCAAGCCCCGCGGCCTCAGAGACCCCTCCATTAACTAAGCACTCAACAGAGTGCCACGCAGATGGTTGGCATTTTCAGGGTGACTGCTGATCTGGGGAACACAGAATGGTCAGGCACTTTCTAAGGGCTTTAAGCATAGTCCCTCACTAATGCCCGGCCTCTGATCCCCATGCAGTCACCACGCCTTGCACATGTGAGCGCCCTGCGGCACCAGGCTGTCCGGCACACTGTGTCTTCCCCCAGGAGCTCTAACAGGGGTCCCTTGGAACTCGAGAAAGGGCCTCA
>NW_012114252.1:21038934-21052801 GCF_000951035.1 Colobus angolensis palliatus | reverse complement strand
TTTTGTATTTTTTTTTTTAGTAGAGACGGGGTTTCACCATGTTAGCCAGGATGGTCTCGATCTCCTGACCTCGTGATCCGCCCGTCTCGGCCTCCCGAAGTGCTGGGATTACAGGCTTGAGCCACCGCGCCCGGCCAGAATAATTTTCATCTTTTTGGATTCAGGTGGGCATAAGATGAACTTGAAGAAATAAATAGCAGCATCAATGAGAGGACATGTGCATGCATGGGGGCATGGACAAGCTGGCCCGTGTCACCTCACAGCCCGATGTCAGCAGAGCACGGTGCCAGGGCTGTGCGGGAACAACAGCCCAGGAGGCTGAGGGAACACCAGGGTCCCCAGCGAGAAGGCGGTGGCCTGGGAGGTACACTCAGGCCTGACCCCAAACCTCTGTCAGCTCCTCAATCCTGCTCACCCTCTCCTCACGTCAGGCATAAAACATCAGAGCAACTGCACACACACTCCGGCAGCTGCTCCGTGAGAAAGCAGTTGGGCCCGGAGGGAAGCAGATCTCAGCACAGCTCCTCACCACCTTTGCACTGTTTCTCCTCCGTCCCTCAAATCTTATCTCAATCATGCTATGAAGAGGCGCACAGAACACTGTTGCGGGAAGTCAGGGACCCCGAACGGAGGGACCAGCTGAAGCCGCAGCAGAACATAAATTGTGAAGATTTCATGGACATTTATTAGTTCCCCAAATTAATACTTTTGTGGTTTCTTACACCTGTCTTTACTGTAATCTCTGAACATAAATTGTAAAGATTTCATGAACACTTGTCACTTCCCCAATCAATACCCCTGTGATTTCCTATGCCTGTCTTTACTTCAATCTCTTAATCCCATCATCTTCTTTGTAAGCTGAGGAGGATGAATGTCGCCTCAGGACCCTGTGATTGTGTCAACTGCACAAATTGTTTATAGAGCATGTGTGTTTGAATATGAAATCTGGGCATCTTAAAAAAAGAACAGGCTAACAGCGATGTTCAGGGAACAAGAGAGGTTACTTTGAACTGGCCACCGGTGAGCGGGACTGAAACAGAGCTATATTCATTCCTTCTCTTTCATAAGCAAATAAGAGAAATATCGCTGAATTCTTTTTCTCAGCAAGGAACATCCCTGAGAAAGAGAATGCGCCCTGAAGGTAGGCCTGTAGATGGCCCCTTTTAAGGGGTCCCTTCGAAGCCGATGGGATGAAATAAGCCCCGGTCTCCTACAGTGCTCCCAGGCTTACTGGGACGGGAAAATTTCCACCTAATAAATTGTGGTCAGATAGGTTACCTGCTCTCAAACACTCTTTCCTGATAAGATGTTATCAAATGACAATGCGTGCCTGAAACTTCATGAGCAATTTTAATTTCTCCTCACCCAGTGGTCCTGTGATCTCGCCCAGCCTCCATTTGCTTTGTGATATTTTATTACCTCGTGAAGTATGTGATCTCTGTGACCCACACCCTATTCGTGCACTCCCTCCCCTTTTTGAAAATCGCTAATAAAGACTTGCTGGTTTTACGACTCAGGGAACATCACGGATCCTGCCGACATGTGATGTCTCCCCCGGACACCCAGCTTTAAATTTCTCTCTCTTGTGCTCTTTCCCTTTATTTCTCAACCCAGCCTAGACACTTAGGAAATAGAAAAGAACCCCTGTTAAACATCGGGAGCGGGTTTCTCCCGATAGAACACTACACAAAAAGGAAGAGAAATGCCTCTGTTCCAACTTCACGCCTAAGGGCTAAGCCTGTCATGAGGAAAGTGAGTGAGTATATACATACCTGGACATTTCTGAGAAGCGCATCATCTCTACCCAAGCCAGGCCCTATGACAAGAGCATGCAGCCGGGGGAGCCACTTCTCCACCTCCTGAACGGCACTGGGGCTGTCGCTAAAGAAGGAAAGGAAGGCCAGGATGGTTACCCACAATTCCTCATTTATTTACTGTCATGTATTTGTTTACATTTTGAAAAAATAATTTACCAACAGTAATGACTTTTTTTTTTTTTTTTTTGAGACGGAGTCTTGCTCTGTCACCCAGGCTGGAGTGCAGTGGCCAGATCTCAGCTCACTACAAGCTCCGCCTCCCGGGTTTACGCCATTCTCCTGCCTCAGCCTCCCGAGTAGCTGGGACTACAGGCGCCCGCCACCTCGCCCGGCTAGTTTTTCGTATTTTTTTAGTAGAGACGGGGTTTCACAGTGTTAGCCAGGATGGTCTCGATCTCCTGACCTCATGATCCGCCCGTCTCGGCCTCCCAAAGTGCTGGGATTACAGGCTTGAGCCACCGCGCCCGGCCTAGTAATGACTTTTAAATAATTTCTGTAATTTAGATTTATTATTTAATCAGTACAGAAGGCTCCCATGTACCCTTTGCCCAGCCTCCCCTGAGGTTAACGCCTCACGCACCCACATTCCGGATCAGCATAACTAACTTCACATTGGTTCAATACTATTCATTAAACCACAGCATTTTCCAAATTTCCCGTTTCCTCTTGATGTCCTCTTCCCGTTTCAGGACCCAAACCAGCCCCACACTGCATGTGGCCATTGCCTCTCCCTCGTCTATCTTTTAATGCCCGGCTTTAGATGCCTAGCTTTCAACAGTTAAGACGAGTTAGAAAAAGAGTGATGGCTATTTTCAAAATAGCCAGTTTGTTTCCATCACACACACGTGTGGCTGTAAAGCCTATGTGGTGTACGCACCAGGCCCCACACAATGCACTGATCCTGCTGCAGTTTCTCATTCAGAACAAGGCAGGGTTTTGCTTTTTCAGAAACTCCTTCCTGTTCAGTGTGTCCTCTCCTTGAGTCCACTGTTAAGGCTTCTGTCTCCTTTCCTCCCTGACAAGCTCCCTTCTCAGGGTCACCAAGAACCCCACACTGTGAGATGCACCATCTGTTCTTAGGCCGCATCTCAAACTGACCCAGAGTGGCACACACAGGCCCTTCTAGTACTGTCTGGAAACAGCGGCTTCACCGACTCCTGAAGCCCCTGCTGCCTCCTCCCCAGCCCATGCTCCCAGCATCTGAGTGCCAAGCCCCCGACCCAGCCCCTCTCTGCCTCTTACTCCCTCGTCTTCCAGTTTTAAGCACCGTCCACATGTGCATGACTCCCAAGTCCATGTCCCCACTGTCCAATGCCCACTAGCCACATCCCCTGGATGTCTAACTGGCAGCCAAACTGCACCCCACACCCAATGCCTCATCTTCATCCCACCCAAGCCTGTTTTTCCACCACGTGGAGTGACAACTCGCTCAGACCAAAACCCTTGGTGGAGTCCGTGCCACTTGCCTTTTCCAATCCAATCTGTCAGCAAATGCTGCCCCCAAACTTTCCAAACATACCCAGAATCTGACCCTTCTCACCATCTAACTGCACCCTTCCCTCCCACAGCCCAACAGCTGCCAAGGAGCCTTTATGACCCACACTGGCCCTGCCCTGCCCACTCAGTGCCACAGCCACAGCCCTAACAGCAGCCCCACACCCTGTGGGGCCCAGCCCTGCACCTCTTGGTCACCCGACACATCACAGCGCCCCCCCTGGAGCTCTGACCGGCTCCTCCCTGGTGTGGAGAGGCCAGGCTCCACCCAGGCGCCATCACACCGTGCTGCCGCCCCGCCCACCCCTCTGCCCACTCTCACAACACCCCCTGCTGCCGCTCTCTGCGGTTCCTTCCCCACCTGACATCCTGCTCTCCCTTGTCTGTCCCCAGAGCAGCACAGCCCAATCCAGTCTATGTGAACACACACAATTAAAAGTAAACAAGAGCACCTCCCAGCTACATTTCAAGCACTCAGTGGCCACAATCCTGGACGGCAGAGGGAACACTTCCACGCAGCAAGCTCTACAGCACAGGCTGTCTGGGGGAGCCTCACGGGGGCAGGTGTTTGCCTGCCCAGTTTGACGCTGACCCATGGAACGCAGGCTACGGCCTGGCACCAGACATACCTGCTGAGTGCAGGAAGGGTCTTATTACTGCTCAGAGGCCCTTCGTTTCCACCTTCTGCAAACCTGTCAGACACAGCCCACAGGGCCTCACTGCCTCTGGAGCTGGCCCCCGGCCATTTCCAACAGGCCCAAGTCCCCCCAACCCACCTCTCACCCCTCCCCGTTTGTCTTATTCTGATCACAGAAGAATGGGCTGTTTCGTTCCCTACTTCCTTTACAGCACCTGCTGACAAACTCAGAGGACGGAAAATCCATCAGACGCTTTCGGTGTCAGTGCAAAAACCCCAAATGATGCAGGAGGGAAAGAGAGCCCACGAGAGCCCGGCGCAGAGCGACTCACAGAACTGGGTGGACGATCAGCTCCGGGCTGTAGGCCTTAATCACAGGTGCGGCCGCACTGGCACAGAACACGTGGGACAAATCTGCGCCCTGAAGAAGGAGCACAAGAGGCCGACTCAGGGACCCGGTCCACAGGCCCCGGAAGGCTCCGGCATCGCTGCCCACCCGCCAGACACAGGCCTCCAGTGCCCTGGTGACATGCGCGAGAAACGTACTAGTTCGGGTTACACCCAGCCAGGTGGCTTAGCAAAGGGCCAGGGCGCGTAGCACAATACCTAAAAAGACAGACTTTTGCCGCCACCACAGAGGCAGGGTCAGAGCCACACACACCAGCACAGCCCAGCTCAGCCTTGTCACCCTCCAGGGGGAAGGGTCACAGAAAGAGGCCGGTCATTAGCACTTGCTCCGTGCATGGGAAACTGCAGGATCAACTGCTTCCACTGGGACCTACAAAGGCATCCCAGGTTCACTTTGGTGGAGTACAATACAAATCACACTTTAGGTTTTAAAAATGGGCTTCAATTGAGGCCAGGTGCAGTGGACCACGCCTGTAATCCCAGCATTTTGGGAGGCCAAGGCGGGCAGATCACGTGAGGTCAGGAGTTTGAGACCAGTCTGACCAACATGGAGAAAACCCATCTCTATTAAAAATACAAAAAAAATTAGCTGGGCATGGTGGCAGGTGCCTGTAATCCCAGCTACTCGGGAGGCTGAGGCAGGAGAATGGCTTGAACCCAGGAGGCGGAGGTTGCTGTGAGCTGAGATCGTGCCACTGCACTCCAGCCTGGGCGACAAAACCAAAACTCCGTCTCAGAAAAAAGAAAAAAACAAAAATAGGCTTCAACTGAAGTGATCTTGTTCATGCACAAGATGTCAGGACAGACTTAAGGGTGTTTCTATTACCTATGATTACCTTAAGAAATTATTTAGATTTCTATCAGAAAACATTTGCTTTAATCATATTTAATCAAACTCTCCACCAGAAAAATCCCAATGAAGAACTTTTAAGTAAACATACCACTTTGAGAGCTGAGATTGCTGCAAAATATGGGGCTCCAGTGTACCTAAAAAGAAGGTATTTAGAGTCAAAAACTTCTGAGAATAACGTAAGTATACCTTGATCAATAAATATGTTATCAATAAAAAATAGGCATAAATAATATAGACATGGTTTATCAATAAATAACAGACATGAAGCACAGAGCACAAACCCAGCACCTAGAAGATGCTCAGTAAATGTTCAACGAACATGAACCGGGTTAGACTAGAAATGTCTATCTTTTTTTTTTGTTTTTGAGACGGCATTTTACTCTTGTTGCCCAGACTGGAGTGCAATGGCGCAATCTCGGCTCACTGCAACCTCCGCCTCCTGGGTTCAAGCGATTCTCCTGCCTCAGCCTCCAGAGTAGTTAGGTTTACAGGCATGTGCCACCACCCCCAGCTAATTTTGTATTTTTAGTAGAGACGGGGTTTCTCCATGTTGGTCAGGCTGGTCTCAAACTCCCGACCTCAGGTGATCTACCCGCCTTGGCCTCCCAAAGTGCTGGGATGACAGGCATGAGCCACAGCGCCCAGCCAGAAATGTTGATCTTTTACATAAAACCTTCATGCATTTCAGGGGAGTGAATCTCTGGCTTATGTAATGCCTGCAGTCTCTCTGCAATGTGAATGTTCAAGGTAAGGAGCTGACCGCAGGCTTCTGCCCAGAGAGAAGAAAGTGACAACCACATGTTCAGAGCAGTTGGGCATGGATAGGGTCCCAGATCGGACAGACCCCGTCCTCCAAGAGTAACAGTCAGCAGAGGCCAGATGGGGGCCACTCAGGACAAACAAGAAACAGCACCCACCACCCAGCTGCTTCCACCTCACTGTTCTGGAGTCGCTGGCACTCCAGGTCTAAGGGCACTTCAGGCACAGAAAGGAAGAGCCTTGTCCTGGCATCAGATGGGCAAATGCAACCTTTATGCCCATTCCGAGCAGTGAAATGTTTTGCTAACCCAAGAAAAACAGACTTGGGCAAATGCTGACACATGTCACCTTACATGGCCTTCTCCTGCAAAGCGGTGTCAACAGAAAGTGTTGTAAATGCAAAAGAAAGGACAGAACAGGCAACATACATGCACACCCTCTTACATCACGTGAAAACGAGCCTCACTAATAAGAGAAATGCATTAACACAAGAAAGTCCGTCGACTTGACTAGCAAAGGTTGTCCTCCAAGGGCTGCAGGGAACAGGTGCTCCTGGGAAGCAGCACACAGTAACACAACGGGAGTCCAGTTCAGCAGTGGCACCGGCATGTAAATGCACGCACACCTGATCCAGTACCAGCTCTCAACACACTCGATGGCACGATCAACAGCTGCAAATGGAGGGATGGGCAAAGAGAGACACCACACACACGCAAGCAGAAAGCAAGCAGAGACAGAAAGAGCCACGTCAGGCTTTCCGTCAGAGGCAGAAGGCGTCCTTCACACCCAAGGACAACTTACAAACAGCTACGTACCAAACACAGCAGCAAAACAGAACAGAAGCAAGCTAGGGATTTGTCAAATTTCGAAAATGACTTTCAGTAACATCTTTAAACTGACAAAGAAAACCAACAGGTTGCTGAGCGTTTCTATCCTAAACACAAAAAACATGCTTGTGGTATGAAGTCCGGTTAAATACGGAAAAGCAAAAAGTGGAAAAAACAGGCTCATTTCCCCACTACAAGCAAAACTTAACACTGACACACACGGGGGAACAATTCAGTCAGAGCTCCTCAGAGTTATTTCCTAGTTAATCAAAAAGGGGATCACTGGCTGGGCGCGGTGGCTCAAGCCTGTAATCCCAGCACTTTGGGAGGCCGAGACGGGCGGATCATGAGGTCAGGAGATCGAGACCACCTTGGCTAACACGGTGAAACCCCGTCTCTACTAAAAAATACAAAAAGCTAGCCGGGCGAGGTGGCGGGCGCCTGTAGTCCCAGCTACTCGGGAGGCTGAGGCAGGAGAATGGGCGTAAACCCGGGAGGTGGAGCTTGCAGTGAGCTGAGATCCGGCCACTGCACTCCAGCCCAGGCGACAGAGCGAGACTCCGCCTCAAAAAAAAAAAAAAAAGGGGATCACTGAAAAATACTGAGTGTCCCATCAGGCTGCACTTGGAAATGATTACGGAGGTCAAACTAGACAGCGTCAATGACAGGCAGGTAAGCAGCCAGCCAGCAACTGACTTTTTAAACACCAATGCTGCACATCAGTTACTTACTCCTGACAGCCTCCAACTACGCCTATTCTTCCATCTTGTCCTTTGTGCTTTGTGGAAGACAGAGGAGGTATAATATTTCTCACCAGCTGCAAAGTATTTTCCATATCCTTTACTGAATGTACTTTACGTAGCGAAAATGCTCTTCCTAAAACTGAAAGACAAGAAAAATGAATAATTCAGAAAGGTAAACAGATATTGTTAGTACACATCATAGCCCATTAGCCAAAACTCTCTCCAAAGTTAATATGAATGCTATAGATTTTTACCCAGCCGTTTTATTTCTGTAAGCAAATATGATGTTCAAAATTACATTAACACATGTCATTTTTTTTTTCTTTTTTGAGATGAACTCTTGACTCCGTCATCCGGGCTGGAGTGCAGTGGCGTGATCTCAACTCACTGCAACCTCTGCCTCCCAGGTTCAAGAATTCTCCTGCCTCAGCCTCCTGAGTAGCTGGGATTATAGGCATCCGCTACCACACCTGGCTGATTTCTGTATTTTCAGTAGAGATAGGGTTTCACTATGTTGGCTATACTGGTCTAGAACTCCTGACCTCAAGTGATCTGCCAGCTGCAGCCTCTCAAAGTACTGGGATTACAGGCGTGAACTACTGTGCCCAGCCTGAACACATGTAATTAACACATACAGTAACACATGCTATTTATTTATTTATTTGAGACAGAGTCTAGCTCTGTCACCTAAGCTGGAGTGCAGTGGCATGATCCTGCTCACTGCAACCTCCGCCTCCTAGGTTCAAGCGATTCTCCTGCCTCAGCCTCCCGAGTAGCTGGGATTACAGGTGCCCACCACTACGCCCAATTAATTTTTTGTATTTTTAGTAGGGACGGGGTTTCACTATGTTGGCCAGGCTGGTCTTGAACTCTTGACCTCATGATTCGTCTACCTCAGCCTCCCAAAGTGCTGGGATTACAGGCATGAGCCACCATGCCAGGACAACACATGCTATTTCGATCAGGTTTATTTTTCAAATGTATGAGAAATTTTGGAAGACCATTTAATTTTCCAGAAAGTTTTACCATTTTATCAAGTCAAAAATGCATTATTACTTAATAAACTATCTTACTTCATTTCAATTTCCCTTTAGGATTATTAGGTCTTTTCTCTCCTCACAAACTGGAAAGCGAGTTCCCACCTGTAATCCACTGGGATGCTCGGAAGCCTGCCAGATTCCTCATATTACTCCCAACTGTATTCCAATACTCCACTGGATATTAATTAAATAACCTAAACATGGCATTCTAAGTATGGCACGCTTCTTAAATCGGGTTCGCAGTGGCACTTAAAGTAATTTCATCATCTTGAGTTGTCTCTAAACGGCTACACTTTAACTGGCCTTTCTTGAAGAGCTTCCTGTGTTGTATATTTGACCTTAATATTTAAAACAGCTCGGCTATGAGAGAAATGCTGGCATGTTCCATAGAGCTCAATGAATAGATAATAAAGCATACATTCTCCCTAGAATGAAAGGATCTTTGCAAATATAAACAGTATTTTTTCAAACAAGGCGCTCAATATTTTTATCCTTCCAGTTATCTCAGCAGCAGAGAAAAAGCAGATGCGTCACAAGTTCCACTGACTGCAGCCCAAAGCTGACCGAGCGCTTCATGGCAAAAGAGCTTCGTCTTTTAACTCTTCCAGTTTTACTTTTCACTCAACACAATTTTTGAAGGAATTTTCTTTCTGAGTAGATGTAACTGCCTTAGCTGACAGAGCAGATGCGGAGATCCCCCAAGATAAAAAGATCCTATGAATCCCCATCAACCCAAAACCCTTTTTTTATTTTTTATTTTTTGAGACAGAGTCTCACTCTGTCACCAAGCTGGAGTGCAGTGGCACGACCTCGGCTCACTGCAACCTGCGACTCCCTGGTCTAAGCAATTCTCCTGTCTCAGCCCCCTGAGTAGCTGGGACTACAGACGCACGCCACCACGCCCAGCTAATTTTTGTATTTTTAGTAGAGACGGGGTTCCACCATGTTGGCCAGGGTGGTCTCAATCTCCTGACCTTGTGATCTGCCCATCTTGGCCTCCCAAAGTGCTGGGATTACAGGTGTGAGTCACTGCACCCAGCCCAACCCCAAACCTTTTCACCTTCTTCCAGACCAACACATGCTAAGACCCGGCATAGAGTCACTATAATCTGTGGACCAAGAACAGACACAACGAGGCTTTCTGCGCTACCTGCAGGGGACCGATGCGCCCATCCTTGAAATTCCTCCAGGCAGGCTAAATTATGGTTTTAAAATAATACACTTGTCTAGAAGAGACATTTATGGGGTCGGGCGCAGTGGCTAATAGCTATAATCTCAGCACTTTCGGAGGCGGAGGTGGGTGGATTACCTGAGGTCAGGAGTTCGAGACCAGGCTGGCCAACATGGTGAAACCCCGTCTCTACTAAAAATACAAAAATTAGCTGGGCGTGGTGGTGCACGCCTGTAATTCCAGCTACTCAGGAGGCTGAGGCAGGAGAACTGTTTGAACCTGGAAGGTGGAGGTTACAGTGAGCCAAGATTATGCCACTGTGCTCCAGCCTGGGTGACACAGCGAGACTTTGTTTCAAAAAAAAAAAAAGACATTCATGGATATCGATCAGCACCCTGTCTCTGTCAGGGGGAGCTGTTCTATGCACTGAAGGAAGCGGCATCCTTGGCCTCTATCCAGTCAGCAATGTATGCACACACACCCAGTGGTGACAACCAAAAATATCTCAACACTCCCAAACGTCTTCTGCGGGGGGCAAAATGAGCCTGAGTTAAGAACCACTAGTAGAGATGCACGCGTGTAGTTTTAGTACCTTTAAATATACCAGTACTTTAAATTAAATCATGTTTAGGCTCATATAAAATATAAACTGTGACTTATCACAGAGAAAAACAATTTAGTCAGACTTCAACTTACAGATATTAAAAATTAACATCTATGTCAATGTACCCTGCCTGATGAAAACAACTCCGAAATGGTAATACTTAATAAATGTGTATTTGTCACAATAAGAAAAGGAATAAAATGGTTACACCAGATAATACTGTACATTTTCCAGGAAGTTTCTTTCTTCCAATATCCAAGATTCATAATCTTATGCACATCTGTATCTTAAATTTCAGATATAAGTCTTAAAAAAAGTACTAGAGGTGAGGTATGAAATATTTAATGTTTATATCAAAAACGGCAAATATCATAAACCAACATTTAACTACCCATTTGCACTTTGCCTCATAGTTGAAATAACCCACACATTACCAAAAAGGATTTGACACAAAATTAGGCTGCATCCACGAGTCGAGGTGGAGCACCTGTCGGGTGGAGGGGAGCACTGCTGCCCCCGTGCAACCAGTGTCGCCCAACACCCCCCCTGGAGAGCAGGGCAGGGCCACCTCAGGGCCACAGCTGCAGCACCAGAGCTCCCAGGTGTGCTGTGTTCGAAGTGCTTGTTCTCTCTGCATCTGCTCCTCAGAGCGGAAAAGCTTCCCTTCTGCATCACACTTTGCTGAAAGTCCTCCCAGGGCTTTGGCACAGGGGTACTGGGATAGCACCTTTTTCATCTTTTTGGTTGTGAAAGAGGAGATGTGCTAGTCCAGGCACGGATACGCTTAAAGCCTACAGGTTTTTAAGCAAATAATGATTTTTATGATTTTTATTGTTATTCAAATAATGACAAGAACACATACAATTTTTCCTCCACTTCAAGGTAAGCTTTATTAAAATGGCAAGCTATCAGGGGACTTAAACATCAAATACGATATACAAATATGGGCCACTTTCTAAGGCAGATTTACAGTAGGTTAAGCATTAAAGTCCCATTTAACACAAGCCAAAAATGTCAATTCTGATTCTGTGAAAACACACTACATCCACATAGCAATCTTTATAATACCTAGAAAGAAAACATGGGGGTAAATTCTGTTTTGAGCTAGTCTTTCATCTTATATAGAAGGTAGTGTTTTGGAGCCCAAAACGTGCAAATCACCTTCACAGCAACTTGACTAACCCATCAGCGGGAGTCGCCTCCTCCTCCTGTTCTGTTGTGAAATCTTAAGACTTTGTCAGATTCCCAGTTCCCTGGCCATGATGCTCCTGTAAGGGCTGGGTCTAAGAACCCTGGAGAACAAGAAGCATCATCCAGAAACTGAATATTTAAAGATTTACACATGAGAAAAATGGTTCTCAGATGTAAGCTAGCTTAAAATTATTTTTAAATCATAACATAATTGATAGTAACTTTTTTGCTATATAATTTTAAAAACTCAAAGTGATACCAAAAGTAACTACTATTACATGTGGGGTTCTGAAACCTTTCAAGCACACAGACGACACACATGGTAGGGGTTGACCTGGACAGAAGAAGGAAGTTCTTATGTCTGGACTGGTGGAGAATCACCACCCTACTGTCTGCCCGCAGGAAATGCGGCACCTTCCCACACTGCAACACTGACTGCTTCCATGTGGGACTCTATCACCTCGAACACAGCCTGGCACAGAACAAGACACCGGATAACTATTCGATGAAGTAAAGACATCGCGATTCACTCTCCTCACTAACAGCCAGTTTATCTTTCTTTTACAGATAAGGAAACTGGGGCCCAGAGAGAAACCTGTGCAGATGCTGTGGTTAGTAACAAGCCAAGCCACGAGACACTATTTTACCAAAGTGCTGCCATGTTTTTGTTTTTATTTTTGTGGGCACATAGTAGGTGTAAAATGCCATTTTAAGGCAAAATAAGAAGTACAGCATTTTCACTTAACCAGAATTGTATTAACGCCAAGTAAAATCCAGGCTGCTCACCAGCATTCACCTAAGATAAACAGCTTCTGTTAGCAAAAGGGCCAAAGCAGGTCAACTACACTTGCCAGCATTTGGCAGTGAAGCAAGTTCCAGCTGACTTACTGACGTCACCGTTTGAACTTATCCACAGAAACATTTACATATAAACATCAAAGTTCTGAAGGATTAAAAGGCCTTGACAATAGGTGGCTTAAGATTTATCCCATTCAGTAACTCTTCAGCACAATTCTGAGTCTGGAAGAACAGGTCATATCCGTTTGGCTTTTGTTTTAAGGAAGCATGTCTGGGGAAGACTATCACTGCTGCTTTGTGCTAAAAGTGCTTTTAGTACTGGAAAATTCTACCTAAAAAAAAGTACTTTAAATTAATGTGAATTATAACTAATTCAGAGCATCTACCAACAATCCCTAAGTTAAGTGAAATATTCCCAAAGCCTGGCTGGGAAGTCAGTAATATACAACTCTACCTGGTTTTTCGTAAATGTTTAGCAAGTCAGTCTGATAATAAGTCCTCAACCAAGTGCAATGAAAAATCTTGCTACTAATCATGGTGTATGAATTTAAGGTAAAGAACTACAAACAAATCTCTAATTAAAGTGGTGTTAAGAAGCCTCCCTGCTGGTGTGACTGATGTACAGTGTAGAGCACCCTCTCAGCGCCACCCAGTGCATTCAGAGTGTGTGATGAAAACAAAAAGCCAAAACTCTCTGACGATGCCCAACATATACACAAGGTAAAATCTGTGTAATGACTACAGCAACAAACGTTGCACTTAACCATTTCGGCCACTTACTGGCTGGAGAATCCTGGCTAAGTCACTGTCTCTGAGCTTCTGTTTATCTTCTACGCAAGATGGATAACACCAATCTGTCCTTATGAGAAATGAGATATACACGAGCTACTTCCTGTATAAAATACATTAGATACACCAACACCCACAAGGCAAACAGAAAGGAAAAAACCCTATGAAGAGATGGGGCTCCAAGCACTTGCTCAGCTACTGCTTACATTCTTTCTACATAATCCGTTCTATTTGAAAAGGCATCTCAGCGTGCAAGGACCAGCCAAGGCCAGGGCAGGGCCCTCGGGGGCATCTGGCCAGCGCTCCAGGTTCTGGGGATGACTCAGGTGAGCCTCCTTCCCCAAGAGACCTCCTACACGCACAGACACACCCTGGCACGGGGCGGGCGAAGGAGGCCTGGCTGGTCGAGTCCTTTTCTGTGGTCCTGGCGTCGCAGTATCAAGTCCCTCTCGTCCAAGGACGTGCAGGGTCTGTACTTGCACAGTGGCACTGGGGCTTCAAGCTGGGGATGTAGACGCAGCCCTGCTCCTGGTGTGCGCGAAGCCCGCTCAGCCGGCCAGCTCGCCTGCACGCCCGCCGCGTCCCTGAACCCCATGTGGGCCCCCGTCTCCATCTCGGACCAAACAGCAAGTCGGGAGTTGGCGAGCATCTTTCCCAGACCCGGAGCGGGGATAGAGCAGAGCAGACGGATCCGACCAGCGCCCCACGGCGCCCCAGGGTCCTCCTACCGGCCCTC
>NW_012114252.1:21036857-21038704 GCF_000951035.1 Colobus angolensis palliatus | reverse complement strand
CCTCCCCATCGCGAGCCAGCAGAGGCGGTCTGCGGTCGGGTACCTGCGTCCAGTGGTGGCCCGTAGAGCGCGAGTGCGGCCGAGAGCAACGCGACAACAGCCGTGGCGGCGACTGCAGCCCCGGCCCCCGCCCGTGTGACCATCACCGGGCCAAATGGAGTCGACCTTACCTCGCCTGCAAGCCCGGATTGCCCCACAGCGAGGACTCAGGGCCATCGGGTAGCATTCCGGACTCCCAGCTGCCCTCGCGCCGCCGCCGGAAACACAGTCACGCAAGCTTTTTCCGGTTTCCCGACCGCCCCCGCGCCGCTGTCGGAAGTGGGATCCCAACTCGCTCAATCACACCCGGTTCTAGATGATTGACAAGCGCGACGCCCAACCCGGCCTGGCCCCAGCTCTGGCCTAGGAGAGTTCGGCTGGAAGGCAGGTTGAAGAGTTAACAAGGGTCTGGTTTAGGGTCTGGTTTATTGGCCCGTATTTAGGCATGCGGCGTTATAGAAAATGATTTTGCCGGCAGGTGGAGTGCCGAGGCCCACTATTTGCCCCCAGCGTGGCAGTCAGGTGCCTTTCTGCTCCAGGCGCAGCCTCTGCCTTGAACCTCAAGCCAGCTCACTGGTGAGGCCCCCTAGCTTTCCACCGTCTCAGGTCATGGCAGCTCCATCACTCCGGCGCTGAGGCCCAAACCCCTGGAAGGCATCCTGACCTCTCCTGTTCTCCCACCCACGCTCCTCCTGTGGCTGATGGCCTCTCACCTCCACTGCCACCCTATTTGAAGCCACCCTCATGGTGCTAAAGGAAACTTATGGGGCCAGGCGCGGTGGCTTGTGCGTGTAATCCCAACGCTTTGGGAGGCCAAGATGGAAGGATCATTTGAGCCCAGGAGTTCAAGACCAGCTTGGGCAACATAACCTAAGGAGCCCCCCCTTCTCTACCAAAAATTTTTTGAAAAATTAGCAGGAGATGGTGATGTGCACCTGTAGTCCCAGCTACTTGGGAGGCTGAGGTGGGAGGATGGCTTAACATGTCAGAGGCCTTTGAACCAGAGTGATTCCATCTTGAATAGGGACTGGGTAAAATGAGGGTGAGACCTACTGGGCTGCATTCCCAGGAGGTTAGACATTCTTAGCCACAGGATGAGATAGGTGGTGGGCACAAGATACAGGTCACAAAGACCCCACTGATAAGATGACACAGTAAAGAAACCTGCCCAAAGCCCACCAAAACCACGATGGCCACAAAAGTGACCTCTGGTGTCCTCACTGCTCATTATTTGCTGATTATAATGCATTAGCATATGCTAAAAGACACTCCCACCAGCGCCTGACAGTTTACACATGCTATGACAACATCAGGAAATTACTCTATATGGTCTGTAAAAGGGAGGAACCCTCAGTTCCAGGAATTGCCAACCCCTTTCCCAGAAAACTCATGAATAATCCTCTCTTTATTCAGCCTATAATCAAAAGATAACTGTAAGTGTGTCCGGAGTTGGTTCCTGCCGGGGGGTTCATGGTCTCACTGACTTCAAGAATGAAGCCACATACCTTCACAGTGAGTGTTGCAGCTCTTAAAGGTGGCACGGACCCAATGAGTGAGCAGCAGCAAGATTAATTGTGAAGAGGCTGGGCGTGGTGACTCAGGCCTGTAATCCCAGCACTTTGGGAGGCCAAGGCGGGCAGATCACAAATTCAGGAGATCAAGACCATCCTGGCTAACATGGTGAAACCACCTCTCTACTAAAAATACAAAAAATTAGCCAGGCGTGGTGGCGGGCACCTGTAGTCCCAGCTACTCAGGAGGCTGAGGCAGGAGAATGGCGTGAACCCAGGAGGTGGAGCTTGCAGTGA
>NW_012114252.1:21029757-21036512 GCF_000951035.1 Colobus angolensis palliatus | reverse complement strand
TGATTGGTGCATTTTACAATCCTAGCTACAGAGTGCTGATTGGTGCATTTTACAGTCCTAGCTACAGAGTGCTGATTGGTGCATTTTACAATCCTCTTTAAGACGGAAAAGTTCTCCAAGTCCCCACTCGACCCAAGAAGTCCAGCTGGCTTCACCTCTCGTAAGTCTACTGAGTCAAGCAGCCAGTGCCACTGCTCTGCCTACGGAGTAACCATTCTTTTCTTTCCCTTTCTTAATAAGTGTGTTTTCAATTTACGGACTCGCCCAGAATTCTTTCTTGCACAAGGTCCAAGAACACTCTTGAGGTCTGGATTGGAACCCGTTTCTGATAATAGAGTGAAACCTTGAACTACACCTACCAGACCAAACCAATAAAGAGTTTAACTACAGTAACTGAGCTTTAGTTAATGGGGACTCTGTGACCAGTTAAGCAATGAAGCTATAATCAAATCAGCTGTCTCTATCACACACTTCTGTTTCCTATAGGTGCTGTCAGATCATGTTCCTGGTTGGAGTTCTCTGACGTGCTCTGGTTTGGAGGGGTGCCCCATTCGGAAATCTGCTTTGTTTTGCTTGAATATACTCAGTTAAAATGTAAACGTATCTAAGGTTTTTCCATTTAACAGTGTGTAGCCTGGATGATGGCAATAGTCCGCTGCATGAGTGTCAATGAAAAGAGTCAAACTCTAAAATATTTGAGATTTATTCTGATCCAAAGATGAGTGACCGTGGCCTGTAACATAGCCCCAGCGGATCCTGAGAACATGTGCTCAAGGTAGTTGGGCTACAGCTTGGTTTTATACATGGTAGGGATACAGAAGACATCAGTCAGTACATGTAAGAAGTACAGTGGTTCAGCCCAGAAAGATGGGACAACTCAAAGAGAGGGGCTTCCAGTCATAGGTGGATTCAAAGATTTTCTGATTGCCAATTGGTTGAAAGTTTATTTAATGACATGGAATCAATAGAAGGAAGTGTCTGGATTAAGATAAGGGTCTGTGCAGATGTAGCCCCCAGGTAGCAGGCTTCAAAGTGAATGGATTGTAAATGTTTCTTTCTGTTGTTGTTTGAGACGGAATCTCACTTTGTTGCCCAGGCTGGAGTCCAATGGCACAATTTTGGCTCACTGCAACCTCCGCCTCCCAGGTTCAAGCGATCCTCCCCGCTCAGCCTCCCAAGTAGTTGGAACTACAGGCGTGCACCACCAGTCCCAGCTAATTTTTGTATTTTCAGTAGAGACAGGGTTTCACTGTGTTGGCCAGGCTGGTCTCGAACTCCTGACCTCAAGTGATCTGCTGCCTTGGACTCCCAAAGTGCTGGCATTACAGCTGTGGCCCACCACACCCGGCCTTTGTAAATGTTTCTTATCAAAATTAAGGTGCCAGACTCTTAGTAAATTATCTCCTGGATCAAGAAAAAGACCTGGAAAGGGAAGAGGATTCTCTACAGAATGTAGATGTTTTTTTCCCACAAGAGACTGTTTTGCAAGGCTATTTCAAAATATGCCACATTAATATATTTGGGGTAAAATACTCCAGTTTCTTTCAGGGCCTTCAATCTGTCATGTTGGTATCTTGTTGCTCCAAAAAGTCTGCTTTGTCAGTCTTAAGGTCTCTGTTTTAACGTTAATACTGGTCAACTGTGCCTGAATTCCAAAGGGAGGAGGGTAAAATGAGGCACATCCAACCCCCTTTCCATCTCAGCCTGAACTAGTGTTTCAGGTCCACTGTAGAACGCCCTTGGCGCCCTCCCCAGTCTCTGGCTCTGTCATCACATGATGGTCCCCTTGTCCTCACATGGGGTTTTCCTCTCCTTTGAGGACACCAGTCACATTGGAGTAGGGCCCACCCTAATGATCTCATCTTAATTCAGTAATCTATGAAGACCTCACTTCCAGCTACGGTTATAGTCACAGGTACTAGGGGTTAGGGTTTAACACATTTTGAGGAGACATAACTCAACCCCTAACACCTTCTGTGAATAAATTGACCCCTCCCTGCTTCCCTGCAGCAATAGAATGGTCTTTCTTAGAAGTCAGATCATGTCACTCCTCTGCATAGAACCATCCAACTGTTTTCCATGACACTCGGATTAAAATTAAAGGGCATTCCATCACCCTCCGACCCCTGTGATTGGCGCCTTCAATCACCTACAGCTGTCGGAGGTTTCAGGAGGGTCTCCGGATGCCAGTGAGACCCCAGCCCCAGCCAGTTTCCAGGTTCCTGACACCAGCTTGAGAAAGAATTCAGGGACTCGTCAGAATGAAACGAAAGACAAGAAGCTTTTATCGCAAAGCGAAAGCACGCACGTAAGAGAGAATTGCGGACGTGCTCAGCAGAGTGAGTCACTCACATCAGAGTTTGAGTTTCTAATTTTATGGGTGTTTTTAAATTAGGGGGCAGAATTATCGTAAGGTATTCTGGAAAAGGAGTGATTTCAGGGACTCCCTCCCCTGCTACCACAGACTTTTCCCCTTATTCGCGTTTTCCCGGGATCATGGACCAGGATTTGACCATTTCCTCTCCCTTATTTTGGGTTTTCTGTTAACCTGTGGTTTCTTTGCCTCGTTCTTATTCTAGCTGTTGTTTGGGTTTTTTCCCTCCTCCTATGACCACCCAGTGCTGTTCCCATCTCATTTCCCCCCTCAGAGATTTCCATCCCTTCTTCTTTTATTTATTTTCTTTATTTTTTTGAGACAGGGTCTCACTCTGTCACCCAGGCTGGGATGCAGTGGCATAATCATGGCTCACTGCAGCCTCCCCTTTCTGGGCTCCAGCGATCCTCCCACTTCAGCCTTCCTGAGTATTTGGGACCACAGGTGTGTGCTACCACACCCGGCTAATTTTTGTATTTTTGGTAGAGATGGGGTTCTGCCATGTTGTGCAGGCTGGTCTCAAACTCTTGAGCTCAGGCGATCTGCCCACCTTGGCCTCCCCAGAGTGCTGGGATTACAGACGTGAGTCACCGCGCTCAGCCATTCCATCCCTTATTCTTGCGGGAGATGAGGGAGGAGGTCGGTCTTCTATGTCATCTTCCTGCTGATTTAAGAGCGCTGGCCCTGCCTACCGAGGGCATGGGAATCTCCGGCTGCCTGATCTAAGGGTCCCCAGGGGACAGCAGGAGCGTCTGATTCCAAGACAGGAAGCAGCTGGAACCCTAGCTTGACGATCACCTTTACCGGGATCTGCTGTAACCAGAGACAGGCACTTTACAAGCAAGTTGAATATGCATGGGCCAAATATTAACAATGATGAGCTCACCCTTAATGGGCCCAAAAGTGGTAAAAAAATAAATAAATAAATAACAGGTACTAGAAGGTACAGCAGCCTTAACAGCATTCCACATAAAATCAGCAGGAGGGTTTTTCTTTTCAAGGGTGCAAAGGCATTTTGCCTAGTTAGTTGTGCCTGAATTCCAAGGCATGGGGGAAGGTAGAGTGAGGCGTGTCTGATGCCCAGTTTCCCATCATGGCCTGAACTAGTTTTTCAGGTTTTGTTTTTGTTTTTGTTTTTTTCTGGATCTCCTTTGGGCAAGAGGGGTGTCCATTCTACTGGGGAGGCTGAGGATGTTTTTTAGTTTATAGTCCACCTTTTTTGCCAAGGTATGCCAGAGGCAGTGTCAATGGCCAAGCTTTTATTTTGTCCCATATTGATGCCAGGGTGGTGTGCTACCTGCGCCAGGTCTATCAGTTCCTTTAGTGGGACTCCTATGGCTAAGGGACTTAGAGTCAAAAGACTTACAGCCAATTAAATAGTCTAAGCCAATGGAATGGAAGTGAGCAGGCACTCATTAGCCTTCAAATCTCTTTTAAGCAACATAAGAGCCAAAAACCAAAAGTCAAAAGACAAGGTAACAAAATTGACTTATGTATAAATTATGTGCATTAAGCCGCCATAATCTGTTCGTAGCTATTAGCTATACAAAACACAAGCATTTTGTTAAGCTGCCGAGGCATCTCTGCCCATCCTTGCTTTGGAGGATCTGAATTAATTTTATTCCTCAGAATTGGCCCTTACAATCTCATGCTGGGCCTGGAGGGATTGTATAGTTCAAATTCTGGAAGTACAACAAACACAAGGAACTAACAATATTTTAAACAAAAAGGTCGCAAGCCCTGCCTAGTTTTGCAAATGATAGAAAAAAATTAAACCTTTAAATTATTTAGTATCTAGTCATAGAATAAATTACATTATTTCAAATAAAGGCAAAATTATTAAATAAACCTTAATGATTTTGAATACAGGCCTGTCCCTGTGTTTTATGAAAGCAGTTTACTTTGAGTGTCACCTTTGCCCGTGTCTAAAGGTGAGGCTTTGGTCAACTTCAGTTTGGTGTCAGTTTCTGGTAGGAGTCAGTGCCTTCTTTAGATGTGATATGTGTACCCAGGAGTCAAGGCCCTGCAACTTAACAGCACGAAAATTAGTCAATAGACCCTGATAAGTACTCTCTCAAGGGGCTAAGGGAGTTCTTCAGCTGATTTGCTTCCAGTAAATGTAATTATCAGGCCAGAAGTCATGATATTGGAGTTCATGGTCTGACTGGAAGCTGTAAAAAGGTTCTACAGCCGGGCGCCACGGCTCGTGCCTGTAATCTCAGCACTTTGGAGGCCGAGGTGGGCGGATCATAGGTCAGGAGTTCAAGACCAGCCTAGCCAATATGGTGAAACCCTGTCTCTACTAAAGATACAAAAAATTAGCCGGAACATGGTGGCACGTGCCTGTAATCCCAGCTACTCGGGAGGCTAAGGCAGGAGAATCACTTGAACCTGGGAGCCGGAGGTTGCAATGAGCCGGGATCTCGCCATTGCACTCCAGGCTGAGCAACACGGTGAGACTCCATCTCAAAAAAAAAAAGGTTCTACAACCTTGCAGCAATTAATTTTTATAGTTTTAATAAGCCCAGCAATAAGACTACCTCAGAGACTTAATTTAGGATTTTGATTTTGAGGACGTTTATTAAAAATGTTAAAAGGCGCAAAACATCTGATCCAAACAGAAGCACAGGTTATTGTAAAATAACAGTTACTTAACAAAAGTAATAATCAAAAGACTTTAAAGACAATACAGAAGGTAATATGGATGTAAAAACCTTGACCCTTTTACATTTCAGTTTTTGCAATCAAAAACCTAATAAAGACAGCCTCAGAATTATAAAATCTTGTCTCTTAAGCCAGCTACCAAAAAAGCAAAGAAAAATCTTCTGCAGTGACTGCTTCTCCTTATGAGAAGCCCACTTAGACACCCTGGAAGTCAAGTTTGATGAAAAAGTACTGGAATTTAATCAGACACAGGAAGAGTGTGTTCAAGGTTATGAGTATACCAGGGGAATACATGACTCTTCGGAACAGCATGAGAAGTTTCTTGATTACACTGAAAATTTAGACATATCAAAAAAAGCCTGGAGTACAGAATGGAGGAAAACAATGTTTTCTGTTTTGACCTTCAAGATAAAACATTTCAGCCTTAGGCCCTAACAGTAAAATTGAAACCAGAGGGAAAAAGTTACAAGAGCTGACAAAAAAGCTGAAGGAGAGAGTTATCATCTCAGGCCTTCTCAAGAGAGAAAAGTCAGAAACAGATTATAGAATTATTATAAAAAGCAAACGTTCAATTAATTTTATTGCGAGCAAATTGATACTTCAAGGAAGCTTTGTTTTAACATACAGGACTACTATAAATGATTTCCTTTTTTAAAACTTCCATTAAAAAAACTTTTTTAACATTTTTTTTCTAAGACAGGGCCTGACTCTGTCACCCAGGCTGGAATGCAGTGGCACAATCTTAGCTTACTGCAACCTTCGTCTCCCAGGTTGAAGCGATTCTCCTTCCTCAGCCTCCCGAGTAACTGGAATAGACAGGTGTGAGCCACCACGCCTGGCTAATTTTTGTATTTTTAGTAGAGACGGGGTTTCACCACGTTGGTCAGGCTGGACTCGAACTCCTGACCTCAGATGACCCACCCGCCTCAGCCTCCCAAAGTGCTGGGATTATAGGCATGAGCCACTGCGCCTGGCCAATTTTTGTATTTTTAGTAGAGACGGGGTTTCACCACGTTGGTCAGGCTGGACTCGAACTCCTGACCTCAGATGATCCACCCGCCTCAGCCTCCCAAAGTGCTGGGATTATAGGCATGAGCCACTGCGCCTGGCCAATTTCCTTTTAATTATAACCGAGTTAATCACATACAAAATTTCTTTCCTAAATTCCCCTTTGCAAACCTTATGACAACTTACACAGACCATCTACAAAATGGCTCAAGCAATCCTCCTGCCTCAGCCTCCCAAAGTGCTGGTATTCCGAGTGGGAGGCACTGCATTCAGGCAATGCTTGGGCTTTCTGACTTGTCCTCAAGTTCCCTCGTTTGTCAATATTAGGTTGGTGCAAAAGTAATTGTGGTTTTTGCATTGTTGAAATTTGCCGTTGGATATTGGAATATATTCTTAAATAAATGTGGTCATGTTACACATCAATTTAATGTACATTTCTCACTTTTTTTTTTTTTTTTTTTGCTAATGACTTATTACTTGCTGGTTTATTTTATATTTATTTAAGACTATGGAAATAATATTAGACAAAAAGTAAATTCGAGCAATTTTCTTTTCTTTTCTTTTTTGGGATGGAGTTTCGCTCTTGTTACCCAGGCTGGAGTGTAATGGCACGATCTTGGCTCACCACAACCTCCACCTCCTGGATTCAAGCAGTTCTTCTGCCTCAGCCTCCCAAGTAGCTGGGATTACAGGCATCCACCACCATGCC
>NW_012114252.1:21028216-21028777 GCF_000951035.1 Colobus angolensis palliatus | reverse complement strand
ATTCTGTAGGTTGCCTGTTCACTCTGATGGTAGTTTCTTTTGCTGCGCAGAAGCTCTTTAGTTTAATTAGATCCCATTTGTCAATTTTGACTTTTCATTCTTTTTTGTTGCATTCTTTTGAGTTCCTGGTTAGCCTCTCCAAAGGAAGCAATCACATAAGCATTTATCTCAGTCAGCAGAGGGGTGACTTTGAAGTGAATGGGAGGCAGGTTTGTTCTAAGCAGTTCCCAGCTTGACTTTTCCCTTTAGCTTTAGTCATTTCGGGTCCCAAGATATTTTCCTTTCACAGTTTCAAGTGAGTTTCTAAGGTTTACATTTTAGCCAGAACAAATTCTACAAGTAACCTTGAGAAAGTAAGTTTTATCTCAACATGAGAAGCCTCACAATAGCAGATTCAAAGCAGGCAGAAAAGAAAAGAGGGAAATAAATAGAGAGCTTCAGAATTTTCTATTTAATTTTATACTTGCAGGGCTAAAATAGCCACTGGAATCCAATAGCTGACACTTCAGACAAGGCAATGGGACTCTGGGTTTAACACATTTTGAGGAGACATAACTCAAC
>NW_012114252.1:21003885-21020820 GCF_000951035.1 Colobus angolensis palliatus | reverse complement strand
CAGCCTTGAACTCCTGTGCTCAGGCGATCCTCCTGCCTCAGCCTCCTGAGTAGCTACAATTGCAGGCATGTGCCACCATGTCCGGTTAATTTTTAACTGCTTTTTTTTTTTTTTTTTAGAGACAAGGGGCTTGCTATGTTTCCCAGGCTAGTCTCAAACTCCTGCCCTCAAAGGATCGTCCTGCCTCAGCCTCCCAAAGTGCTGGGATTTCAGGCATGAGCTACCACTCCCGGCTGCAAGTTTGATTTTGAAGTAAAAACAAAACAAACCCAAAGCAACAAAGCAACAGGGAAATACTCGCATTTGCTGCAGTTTCATAGCTACTGTCTCTGAAGCTATATTTTAAAATCTTGCTCTTCTCTCAAAGTGCACCAGCTCCTGGGAGGGGAGCGCTCTTCCCCTTTGCAAAGCCAGCTACTGCTGGGGCAAAGGACACAGGAGGGTAGAAGCCCTGGGGCTGGCTGGGCGGGAGGGAAGGAAGCCTTCCTGCTGTGATGGTCAGTCCTCTGTGTCAATTTGGGGCACAGCAACCAGATATTTGCTCAGACACATATGAAAATTGCTGTGAAGGCATTCTTAAAATGAGATTAACATTTAAATCAGTCGACTTTGAGTAAAGCAAATTATCCTTCACAATGGGGTGGGCCTCATCCAATCCGCTGAAGGCCTTAAGAGAAAAGAACCACCTTTCCTTAGAAGCAGAGAGCTCTGACTGCAGACTGCTTGAGGCTCCCTGGTCCCCAGCCTGGCCCCTGCCCTGCAGACTGTACATTTGCCAGCCTGCATGATTGCATGAGCCAATTCCTTAAATCTCTCTCAACACATGCACACACACACGCACTTGCGTGCACACACACCCTACTGGTTCTGTTTTTCTGGAGAAGCCTCTCCAATACAGCCACCAAGGGTGAAAAAGGGATAAAAAGGCAGAAGGCTGAGTACAGTGGCTCATGTAATCCCAGCACTTTGGGAGGTCGAGGCAGGTGGATCACCTGAGGTCAGGAGTTTGAAACCATCCTGGCCAACATGCTGAAACCCATATCTACTAAAAATACAAAAATTAGCCAGCTATGGTGGCGGATGCCTGTAGTCCCAGCTACTCAGGAGGCTGAGGTGGGAGAATCGCTTAAACCTGGGAGGTGGAGGCTGCAGTGAGCTGAGATCATGCCACTGCACTCCAACCTGGTCGACTGAGTGAGACTCTGTCTCAAAAAAAAAGAAAGAATAAAGAAAAAGTAGATAGGCAGATAGCACCTCAAACAAAAATCCGACAGGTGAGGCCTGGGGTAGAGGAAAAGAAGGTTGAACTAGGAATTGGGGGCTGTGGGTTTTAGTTTACGCTCTGCCAACAAAAGGGATATGTGATTGCTTTTCTTATTTTTTCTTTCTTTTTTCTGTCACCCTGGCTGGAGTCCAGAGGGGGAATCAAAGCTCACTGTAGCCTCAAACTCCTGGGCTCAAGCGATCCTCCCCTCTCAGCCTCCCTCTGCTTTCTTGTGTGTAAAGTTAGGAGGCGGGGTTTGGTATCCGTGGCCTTTCTTGCTCTGAATGTTGTGATTCAAGGTCTCATTGTTCCTCCCGTGGCCAGTCCTGTGTGTGGCTTCCGCCTGCACCGGGCAGTGAGGTAAGTCTGGTGCTGGTTGGCCCCTCAGCTTCAGTCTCCGTGTGAAAGGCCTGGCACCTCATTCTTGAGGAACAATATTCAGAAACAGATGGTAGAACTTAAATTTTCTTTGAAAATTAATTGAAACTTGATCTTGCTATATCCAAGCAGAGGTCACATAGACTAAAGATTAGCCATTCGATCGTAGATAAGAGAGGACATGTGTGACCAGGCATAACACAAAATTAAAAGCAAAAGTAGCATCTTGTCATCGTAGGGAGTGGGTAGCTGGTGGTGAGGTCCATGGGTTCATGATGGAAGTCCAGCTCTGTCTCCAGAACCTTCTCCTAATCCCAGCCCAGTCTCCCCCGAGCTGTGCTCTGTGTACCCGGCCTGATGCCACATTCTCAAAGTTCCTGAGCACGCTGTCCCTAAAACCCTGGCCCCTCTGGGGACCCTGCTTACGTTTTCTGCGGTGCTCAGGAGTTCCTCTCAGTACTTTCCCACGGCCTGTGGGAAGATGCCCTCCACAGAAATGGTTCAGGCCAAGTTCCCAAAATTGATCTCCGGGGCCGAGTTGATGGCGAGACATGGCATGCCAGGAGCCTGCTCAGGAAGGGGGACCCTGAGCGACCTCTTTCTGGGTTTGCTTTGCTCCTTTTGTCTAAGCCAGGGGTGTCTGATCTTTTGGCTCTGGGAGCCCCATTGGAAGAATTGTCTTGGGCCACACATAAAATGCACTAATACAAAAGACAGCTGATGAGCTAAAACACTCAGAATGTTTTAAGAAAGTTTACGAATTTGTGTTGGGCCTCATTCAAAGCCCTCCTGGGCCACATGTGGCCCGTGGGCCTCGGGTTGGACAAGCTTGGTCTAAGCGTTTTGGTTCTCGAC
Organism: Colobus angolensis palliatus; assembly: GCF_000951035.1. NCBI lineage: Eukaryota > Metazoa > Chordata > Mammalia > Primates > Cercopithecidae > Colobus > Colobus angolensis. The sequence goes on along the minus strand of NW_012114252.1, from coordinate 21,018,323 downwards.
AGAATTTCTCTGCATTTTCCCTTTCCACGTTTCTGCCAGGCCACCTCTCCTGTCACGTGGGACGCCTCTTACGTATTTATTTGCAGGCCCATGATCTCCAGGTTTCTCGTAGTTTTAGACAAGGACAAACCTGGAGAAATGCTTGGCTGCAGCTTGATTCAGCAGAACCGCAGAGCACGTGCCCTGGCAGGTGTCGGCTCCCCGGGTGGAGAGCTGCAAACCAGATCTGCCCCACCTGGTTCTCAGGGCCTGGCAGGGAAGGCACCCGGACCTACTCAATTTCTTTTGAGTGCATTTTCTTGTACAAAATAGCCTTTCGGTCTATTTAGTGCAGTTTGATTTTTTTTTTTTTAATTTAGAGACAGGGTCTTGCTATGTTGACTGGACAGGTCTTGAACTCTTGGCCTCAAGCAATCCTCTCATCTCGGCCTCCCAAAGTTCTAGGATTACAGGAATGAGCCACTGCACCCAGACAGATTTTTAAAAATTATTTTATTATTGTGGTAAAATATACATAAGATAAGTGTTAGCATTTTAATCAGTTTTAAGTGTACAGTTCAGTGGCATGAACTGCATTCACACTGTTGTGCAACCATCACCACCGTCCACCTCTAGAACTTTTCATTATTTTAATTAGAAATCCAGTACCCATAAAACACCGACTCCCTGGTTCTTCCCTCCCCCAGTCCCTGGTCCCACCATTTCACTGTCTGTCTCTATGAGTGTGACTGTAATTTTTCAGAAATAAGGGGAATTACTGAAGAAAAGAAACCAAACATTGAGTAAGCACAAAGGGACTGGAATTAGCATTTAACACTGACAAATAATTGCATTCTTATTAATTTAATTACGTTGGTGGGAGGTGCGGCTTTTCCTGCCTGGTGAAAACCGGGAGACATGGTCTTCGTTGTCACACCTTACCCATTATTTTCAGCTTTACGATGAAGAGCAATATGGTTACTGGATACAGCCAGAGGAAAAAATAAAATTTATTTCCAGGATCAGGCAAACTTTATCTTTCAGACTTAAGGAAAAACCGGTCTAGCTCGGGTAGACTTAGTTCCCCTGGGGGCTTTTTTGAAAGGCAGAAGCACAAAGGTACATGTTGTTACCCATAAAAATTAAGTCGTCTATTTTCTGAGTGATTACCATGATTCAGCATCTTTTTCAAAAGCACAAATGATCAAGGAAAATGTTGATGCAGTTATTGATCTGCTTGGCCGTGACTGGGATGCTTCTCTCCGCAGCCTTCTCTCTCAGCTGTCAGTTGCAGCAGAAGCAGCACCCTCAGGGGCGGTGGGGGAGACACAGGCAGGGCCCCGGGAGGAGCACAGAGCTGCCTCTGCAACTTCACTCCCACTGCAGCTCCACATATCAGCCTGCTGGGGCTGGGGAGCAAGCTCGTTATCAGCATCTCAGAAGACCACGGCCCTTCCTATGTTCCTCACACGTGCATGTGGTGCTGTCGGGGTATTCTTACTCATTTTCTCCTACATCAAACTCACATTTGGATGGACACACGTATTTCTCCATCTGCTTTTACCCATCCATTCTCCCTGCATTTACCAAAACAAGCCACATTGAACCGGGGGATCTGAGAGCATGGAATTCGCCTTTCTGATCCCTGTGCAGTTCAGGAAGGCAGACTGACAGGGAGCGAAACACAGCTGTGTGTGCACATGTGAGTGTCTGTGTGTGCACTTCTGCATTACGTATCAACCACAATACATGAAGTGATAGGCTTTTCTTCAGAGCTCCAATCTCAGAGAATCTAGAAGGCCCACATTTTCAATAAAAACCTCTAATAGAATCATAACCTAAAGGAAAAAGCACCAGGTTGAGTTTGGATTTAAAGTTCCGATTCCTCAGCTTTAAGAATTTAAGAGAGTTACTTAAACTTTTTGGTTCACAGAGTTTTTTTTTATCATCAAAAAATGAAATATTCGGATTAGATAAACTTGAATGTTTCTCTCAGCTCTAGAGACATATGTTTGGTATAGTAATATATTTGCTTATATTTAACCTTTATTTAGTTTGTAGCTTTTTTGTTTGTTTGAGATTGGGTCTTGGTCTATCACCTGGGCTGGACTGCAGTGGTGTGAACATGGCTCACTGGAACTCCACCTCCCAGGCCCAAGTGATCCTCCCACCTCAGCCTCCTGAGTGGCTCATGCCTATAATCCTAGCACCACAGGCCTCAGTCACCATGCCTGGCTAATTTTTGTACTTTTTAAGTAGAGACTAAGTTTCACTATGTTGCTTGGGCTGGTCTCAAACTCCTGGACTGACGCAGTCCGTCCACCTTAGCCTCCCCAAGTGCTGGGATTATAGTCATGAGCCATTGAACCCAGCCAGATTGTAGCTTTTAAAATATTATTTTAAAGCTTTCTAAGATAAGAGCCAGGGCCAGAACTTTGCGAGCCTGAGGCAGTAGGATTGTTTGAGGTCAGGAGTTCAAGACCAACCTGGACAACATAGCAAGACCCCATCTGTAAAAAAAATTTTAAAAATTAGCCTGGCATGGTGGCACATGCCTGTAGTCCTGGTCCCTCAGGAGGCTGAGATAACAGGATCACTTGAATGCAGGAGTTCCTGTTTACAATGAGCTAGGATTATGCCACTGCATTCCAGACTGGGCAACCTAGCAAAACCCTGTTCCTAAAAAATAAATAAACAATTAAAAAGCTCTAAGATGCATAGTAATGTTCTCGAGGATTCTCAATAGTCTGTAATTTGTATACAGCAAGTTGTAAATGATACAAAGACAAATATCTCCCCTGTATCTTTTTTTTTAAGTTTTTTCTCCAAAGTGAAAATTAGAGAAGCGTGGCTAGGTGAGTTCACCTGATTAGAAGTCAGGTGACTTCATTTCCACAGATGTCATTGGTGTACATGACACTCATTCTCCATAATCTCAGGAGTGCAGCCTCCCTGCTGGAATAGTTCCTATTTCTCAATTACTCTTAGTGAATTGTGTAGTTCAGGGGAAAAAAAATGGTTTCCTCTATCTTCTTAGGTACTGTTGCTGGGCCCTGTGAATTACACTGATAAAAGGCAGATTCTTATTTTCTCTTTTTTTGAGACAGAGTCTCCCTCTATTGCCCAGGCTGGAGTGCAGTGGCGCAATCTCAGCTCACTGCAACCTCTGCCTCCCAGGTTCAAGTGATTCTCCTGCCTCAGCCTCCTGAGTAGCTGGGATTACAGGCATGCGCCACCACACCTAGCTAATTTTTATATTTTTAGTAGAGATGGGGTTTCACCATGTTGGCCAGGCTGGTCTCGATCTCCTGACCTCATGATCTGCCTGCCTCGGCCTCCCAAAGTGCTGGGATTACAGGCATGAGCCACTGTGCCCAGCCAAAAGACAGATCAATAGGAGGAAAAGCATATAATTATATTTTATGTTAATTTTTTTTTTTTATTTTTGAGGCAGAGTCTTGCTCTATCACCCAGGCTACAGTACAGTGGCATGATCTTGGCCCACTACAACCTCTGCCTCCTGGGTTCAAGCAGTTCTCCTGCCTCAGCCTCCTGAGTAGCTGGGATTACAGGCATGCGCCACCACACCTAGCTAATTTTTATATTTTTAGTAGAGATGGGGTTTCACCATGTTGGCCAGGCTGGTCTCAAACTCTGACCTCAAGTGATCTGCTGCCCTTGGCCTCCCAAAGTGTTGGAATTACAGGCGTGAGCCACTGCACCTGACCTTCATGTTAATATTTTAATATGTTTTAATTTTTTGTGTGCATGGAGGACTTCACAGCAAAGAAATGAGGATGCACAGGAGCAGTTAAATATGGGGCTGGGAGCCAGGCGCGGTTTTAACAAAGGCCTTTTAACAAAGGGCTATAAATTGTGGAGACATGACAAGACAAAGGAAAAAGAGGTTGGGCTTCTAGAGGTGGTAAACTGTGGAGAGGTGAGCATATGAGGAAAACAAACAGAAGGGAAGGGTTATTTAGTAAAGCTAGTTTACGCAGATGCATCCTGGTGCTCTCTCCATCGTCATTGATAATGCTGTTCTTCCCTTCCTGGTATGAGAGATGGGGACACCCTCATGAGAGAAATTTATGCCCAGCTTTTAGGCAGAGAGGGGAGGACAGAGAGCCTTTCCTGTGTCTACTTTTTCTCAATTGCCTTCCAGTTCAAAATAATCTTTACGCCAAAGTGGCATATCTTGAGTTGGCATATTCTAATCCCCTTCTATTGTAATATATAATGGAAACTGAGACTTCAGCAGTGCTCTCTACTAGAACTTTCTGTGATGACAGAAATGTTCTATGCCTGCACTGTCCTATATGGTAGCCACTAGCCACGTATCTGTTGAGCACGAGAAATGTGGCTTACAACTGAAGAGCTGAATTTTAAATTTTATTACATTTTCATTCATTTAAATTTAAATACACATATGTGGTTGGTGTCTGCCATATTGAATAGTAGAGCTCTAGCACATTAAGAACTTAATCAAACAACACTCACTTAGCTTTGAGCATGAGAAATTTTACAGCGTTGTGTTACCTACGATACCTAATACTCCAAGTTAAGTTTCCTGATGCGACATTTACTTTTTAGTTTAATATTTGCCTGTAGTGCCCTCTACTGTCTCTAGGATCACTGTGTTGGGAAATGTCCCCAACTTGAGTTCCTTCAGATGACATTCGGTTCCGCGAGCCCTGCAGTTTCGCCCAGAGCTATAATTATCAGATGGTTTGTATTTAGGTCTGATCCTTCAAACATAACTTCTGATGAAGATAAAATTTAAACCAATAAAGAATTATGGAATTCTATCTTATTAATGAAAGGATCATAGACCTTTGGGGATTTTTTTTTTTAGAAGGAGTTTCACTCTGTCACCCAGGCTGGAGTGCAGGGGTGCGATCTTGGCTCACTACAACCTCCACCTCCCGGAGTTCAAGCAATTCTCCTGTCTCAGCTTCCTGAGTAGCTGGGATTACAGGCATGTGCCACCACACCCAGCTAATTTTTGTATTTTTTAATAGAGACGGGGTTTTGCCATGTTGGCCAGGCTGGTCTTGAACTCCTGACCTCAGGTGATCTGCCCACCTCAGCCTCCCAGAGTGGTGGGATTACAGGTGTGAGCCACCACGCCCAACCTGGGGTTATTGATTCTCCATTGTTTCGTTCAATCTTTCCTTCTTGACAGAAGTAATAACACTGGGCATTGTTAAGGGCTTATGTCTAACATGCACATTTATATTCTGTGTTAGAGTAAAAATAGCCAGGAAATCCAGGACTTGATTTGCATGGGTCTAAGGCATATGTGGGGCAAAACCGCAGGAGGCGCTGAAAATGATGTCAAGGAATTCAAGTCCAATCCAAAAAGTGTGGAAACCCAAGGAGTCATCTTCAGGAGGGGGCTACAACTGCCATTTGTTTTATAGATATGTTAATTTTATGAGTCAGAATCATTTCTCATAGTTGACTCAGAGGCAGGGGAAAAAAAAGAGAGAGAAGTCAGACTGGTTTCTGCTTACGGGATATGGAACTATGAAATTCAAAACAGTATTTGGCATAGTTAAACTTTCATGGAGACAAAAAATGATGGATTTTAGGGAGAAAGATCATTTTCATACTCAGTATGCCACATGAATCATTAAGTAAAAATTCAAATATCAAAGTTTTATTAACTTCCCTCTAGAAGACGGGAGGACAATTAGAAACATGAATAAACTGAGCATGATGGCTCATGCCTTTAATCTCAGCACTTTGGGAGGCCAAGGCAGGAGGATCGCTCGAGGCCAGGATTTAGAGACCAGCCTAGGCAATATAGTGAGATCCCATCACTACAAGAAAATTTGAAACGTTAGCTGAGTGTGGTAGCATGTGTCTTAGTCCCAGCTACTCCGGCGGTTGAAACTGTAGGACTGCCTGGACCCAGGAGTTTGAAGCTGCAGGGACTGCACTCCAGCCTGGGCGACAGAATGAGGCCTCGTTTTTATTTTTTTTATTTTATTTTATTTTTTTTTGAGACGGAGCCTTGCTCTGTCACCCAGGCTGGAGTGCTGTGGCCGGATCTCAGCTCACTGCAAGCTCCGCCTCCCGGGTTTACGCCATTCTCCTGCCTCAGCCTCCCGGGTAGCTGGGACTACAGGCGCCGCCACCTCGCCCGGCTAGTTTTTTGTAGTTTTTAGTAGAGACGGGGTTTCACCGGGTTAACCAGGATGGTCTCAATCTCCTGACCTCGTGATCCGCCCGTCTCGGCCTCCCAAAGTGCTGGGATTACAGGCTTGAGCCACCGCGCCCGGCGAGGCCTCGTTTTTAAAAATAAATAAATAAATACACAAAAGTAGAAACAAAAGAAAACATAAATAAGAGTACAGAAATTCATATAGGTTTAGATGGACCACAAATAAATATTTTTATTTTATTTGTTTTTTTGAGAAATGAGATCTCGCTATGTCACCCAGGCTGGAGTGCAGTGGTGTGATCTTGGCTTACTGCAGCCTTGACCTCCAGGGCTCAGGCGATCCTCTCACTGAGTCTCCCAAGTAGCTGGGACCACAGATGACACTCCACCACGCCTGGCTATTTTATTTGACTTGTTTATTTTATGTATTTATTTTTTTTTAAGACAGAGTATCACTCTTGTTGCCCAGGCTGGAGTGCAATGGCATGATCTCGGCTCACCGCAGCCTCTGCATCCCAGGTTCAAGCGATTCTCCTGCCTCAGCCTCCCAAGTAGCTGGGATTATAGGCATATAGCACCACACCTGGCTAATTTTTGTATTTTTAGTAGCGATGGGGTTTCTCCATGTTGGTCAGGCTGGTCTCGAACTCCCAACTTCAGGTGATCTGCCTGCCTCGGCCTCCCAAGGTGCTGGGATTACAGGCATGAGCCACGGCACCCGACCTATCTTTTTGATTTGTAGAGATAGGGTCTCACTATGTTGCCCAGACTGGTCTTGAACTCCTGACCTCAAGCAAGCCTGCCTCGGCCTTCCAAAGTGCTGTGATGACAGGCATGAACCACCACACCCAGCCAGCAAAGAAACATTTTAAAGAAAAGCACAAAGAGCAAACAATAACACTGTCTTGTCTTCACCTCAAAATGCCAAATGAACAAATCAAATGTAGGAGTGCTCAGTAGAGCAAGAAAAATTTGCAGCTCTGCATCTGCAGAAATTAAGAGACACTCTAGGTAGCAGACTTGGTGCCTGATGAAGTTTCTAATCTGGACCATCATGATATGGTTATGGGTATAGATTTAATTAGACATTTGAGAGGCAGAATCAATATGATGAAGGCTATTGAATTCATTTCAACAAATATGTAACCATGCTTCATATGCACAGATCATCTGCAAGATGCTGAGGATAAACACATGAACAAGCACAGTTTCTGATGTTGACCCGCTTAGATCTGGTGGGTCCAGGAAACACAACTCAGGTGCCCAGAGCCACGCATGTTAGCCCAGTGGAGTCCCAAGAAAGGAGGAAGAACAGCTTCCGGGGGCCACCCAGAACCTTCACACTGGCTGACATAGATAGAATTCTGCCACTTGAAGCAGGAAGGCTGGTTCTGCCTCCAGGTCTGGAGGTAAATCCATTCAGACCCAACCTAAGCCCTGAGCTCACTTGAGCTCAGGAGTTTGAGACCAGCCTATGCAACATGGTGAAACCCCATCTCTGCAAAGAATACAAAAACTAGCTGAACATGGGAGCACACACCTGTGGTCCCAGCTACTAGGGAGGCTGAGGTGGGAGGATCACTTCAGCCCTGGAGGCAGAGGTTGCAGTGAGCCGAGATTGCACCACTGCACTCAAGCATATGCAACAGAGCAAAACCCGGTCTCAAAAACAACAACAACAAAGAAGTACTTTCATATGCTACAACATGGATGAACCCTGGAAGCATTATGCTACGTGGAAGAAGTGTGACACAAAAGTCACATGTTGGTTCAGTTTTTGTGAAGTATCCAGAATAGGCAATGTAGAGAAACAAGGCTGATTAGTTGTCGCCTAGGGCTGGGAGGCAGTCGCTGCTCATGGTTTCTTTTAGGAGTGATGAAAATGTTCTAAAATTAAGAAAACAGTATGAGTGGACTTGTCCTACTTGCTGCTAAGAGCTGTTATCAAGCTGTAGCCATTAAAAGAGTGTGTCATTGCCGAGAAGACAGGTATACAAACTGAATTGAATAGAGCGCCCTACACAGACCCATACACCTACAGGAACTCAGTGTCTTCCCTTTCACTCCACGACTTACTTCTTACCTTTCTAACTGCCTGCCTAAACAGGGCTAGGGGCTTCTCAGACATTTTCCAAGTGGTGCCATGATGATGAATTTGACCCTTATGAAAGCTGTATTAGCCTGTGCTTACATTGCTATAAAGAAATACCTGAGGCTGGATAATTTATAAGAAAAGAGGTTTAATTGGCTCATAGTTCTGCAAGCTGTACAAGAAGCATAGAGCCCATATCTGCTTCTAGGGAGGCCTGAGGAAGCTTCCAATCATGGTGGAAGGTGAAGAGAAAGCAGACACGTCACACGTGGAAAGCAGGAGCAAGAGAGAGAGAGCGAGCCAGGGTCAGGGGCAGGTGGGCGGAGTGGGGGGGGCACTCACACAGTTTGCAACAGCCAGCTATTGAGAGCATGCTATCCTGAGGACAGCACCAAGCCACGAGCGCTCTGCTCTGTCACCCAAACACCTCCCACCAGGCCCCACCTCCCACACTGGTGATAACATCTCAACATGAGCTTTGCAGGGGACATCCAAACCATATCAGAGGCGTTTTACTTTTGCAAGGAGAAGCAACACTTTGTTCCAGCCACAGATTCTGTAGCTAGCTCACAAATTGTTACTTTTCTCATCTCTGCTGAAGAGTGTCCTAACACTGTTGAAGCCTTTCACTGCAACCGCAAACATAATTTGAGAGCCTGGAAGATGTGTGAATTGCACTGTTCTCATACTTGAGAAAGGTGCCAGATGCCTGTGTGTGTGTGTGTGTGTGTGTGTGTGTGTGTGTGTGTGTACACGTTTTTCTTTACAAATTTAGAACCAACATGTGACCTTTGTGTCACACTTCTTCCATGTAGCATAATGCTTCCAGGGTTCATCCATGTTGTAGCATATGAAAGTACTTCTTTGTTGTTGTTGTTTTTGAAAGAGGGATTTGCTCTGTTGCATATGCTTGAGTGCAGTGGTGCGATCTCGCCTCACTGTAACCTCTGCCTCCAGGACTGAAGTGATCCTCCCACCTACACACCCCGAGATTGGCTGAACCCAAACATGGTAAATCAACAAAAAAAGAAGAAGAAAAAAAAAACACCCCGGCTGTAAGACAACGGTGCGATGAGAGGTGGATGGAGAAGGTCTCATCGTGATGAATCTTCCCACCCGGTCCACGCGTGTGCTGTGGCTTGGGGTTTGCAAACTCCTGCAGTGAAGTGTTGACCCTTGACCTAACTAAATCGCTGTGGTAAATCAGCTCTGACGTGCACACAAAAACGGAGTTAACCAAAAGAAAGAAACATCAGTCTGTAATACTTACTCATCCATCCTCCAAAACTTCCCTTCGCTTAATTAATTAATATTTTAGAAAATTATTTGGTTGAGGAAGGTGAGTCCCAGAGGTGTTAAGTGGGATAGACTAACTGGAGCAGGAGCAGGGAACGTCTGCCCTCAGATCCCAGCTCTACCACTTTTTAGCATGATGCGTGATATCCAAGGCTCTAGGACCTCCGAATGTGGCCTTGTTTGGAGATTAGCTCGCTGCAGGCGTGATTGGTGAAGCTGAGGTCATGCTGGGGTGGGTGAGCCCCTGACTCCACATGTCCTTACAGGAGGAAGTCGTGAGAGGCTGCAGACGGGAGAAGCAGGCGTGGAGACCCTGCGAGAAGGCAGATGTGAAGGTGCACAGCGGAGGAGTGTGCTACAGGCTGGGAGCATGACCAGGAGCCACCGGGACTAGAAAGAGGCGTGGAATTCCCCTGCAGGCTTCGGAGGGAGCATGGCCCTGCTGGTGCCTTGATTTCAGACCTGCGGGACAATAGATTTCTTGGTTTTAAGTCACGCAGCCTATGGGACTTTGTCACAGTGGCCCCAGCACACATAGATAATAGTATCTATCTCAAAAAGTCACTGTGGCCGAAGATGAAGTGGTTCCAGCGAGTCCACCTGCAAGCCTCCTCTGCAAGGCATTCCACAGAAAACCAGCCGGAGGAGGCCCTGGAAGCTGGAAAGGAGAAGGCAGCTGCCAGCACTTTGGGGCCGGTCCAGGATATGCTGGCGACTGCTTGGGTTTTCTCTTTGCTCCTTCAATCCCAGACTTGGTGTTGAAGCAGCAGCAATCCAGAGAGGCCAAGGGACACAGTCAATAAGAGCCCCTGACAGCCAGCTCTGAAACCAAAGCCCCAGGAAAAGGGCACTAGCGGGACAGAAAACGCAGACAATTATTGTTCTCTCACAGTCAAACACCGCGGAAACTGCGTGGCCCCACCTCCACCTGCACCAGAGAAGGCCAAGAGGTGGGCCGAGGCTTCGAGACCTCCACCCTCACCAGGCTGCGGTGAGGCCCCCAGACCCCCACCCCAACCCCTGACCTGCTGGGGTGGCATCAGAGAAGACTGAGTGGGGAGCCAGGACTGTCACCTCTGTCAGGCAATCATGAGCCAACCCACTGCAGTGTCAGTGAAGACCATGCTGGGAGCTGCCACCCACTGGACAGTAACAGGGAGCCGTTTCTTGGGTGTCAGTAGAGTGCAGGTGAGGACGTTGGATTTGTAACCCCTCCTTGGGAGGCACCTGTGTGCCCTCCCTTTGCCCTGAGGGAGCAGCGTGAGGGGAAGCCACAAGACAAGGCTTCATTAACATCCAGACTCTCCTAACATGATGTGCAAGCATACAGCATTTGCCAGACAGCCACGTACCACACCCAGACCAGGAAGCACAGCATGTTAATGAAGAAAACCATGAACATGTGCCTGCTCTGGAAGGACAGAGGTTGGACTCCCTGAAAAGGATTTTTTGAAATAAATGAAACATTCGGCTCAGCAAAGAAACAGAAGTTATAAAGAAGAAGCAGATAGAAATTTTAGAACTGAAAGATCCAATAACCAAAATTCAAAATGTAATTTATGAACTCAATAGCAGAACAGAGGGGCTGGGGGTAGAGGAAAGAATCAGTGAACTTAAAGATAGAAAAATAGAAATTGCCCAATCTGAAAAAAGGAGAAAACCTACTGGGGGAAAAAAAGAGAGAGAGAGAGAGAGAGAAATGAACAGCACCTTGGAAACCTGCGGGACTATAAAAAAAGATGACATTTGAGTGATCAGAGTCCTGGGAGAAGACAGAGGGGTGGGGCTTTAAAGCTACTCAAAAAGTGACTGAAAATATCCCAAATTTGGCTAAAAACATAAACCTACACACCCAGAGGTTGGCTGAATCCAAACATGATAAATCAAAAAAAAACCAAAAAACCCATGCCAAGACACATCGTAATTAAACTTCTGGAAACTTAAGACAAGGGAACAATCTTGAAATCAATGAGAGGGAAAAGAGAAAAACAGTTCCAATAACAGCAGATTTCTCACCAGAAACCTTGGAAGTCAGAAGGAAATGGTGCAACAGGTTTCAAGTGCTGGAAGAAAAGAATCTAGTGTCCTAGACCCAGTAAAAATACTCTCCAGGAATGAAAGAGAAATCAAAACATTCTCACATGAAGGAAGGCAGGAGAGTTACTGGCCAAGCGACCCCAAGTAATGGCTACAGGAAGTTATTTCCACAGAAATAATTGTTTAGTAAAAGGAATCCTGGAACACCCACAAGGAAACAAGAACACACTGAGCAAAAATCAAGGCAAATGCAACAGACCTCCCTTCCCTTTTTGAGTTTTCTAAACTACGTTGGATTTTGAAGCAAAAATTATAACACAGTCTGATGTGGTTCTAATTGTATATGTAATTTTAAAGGAAATTGCTGGCTGGGCTTGGTGGCTCATGCCTACAATCCCAGATCTTTGGGAGGATAACGTGGGAGGATTGCTTGAGCCCAGAAGTTGGAGACCAGCCTGGGAAGCGTAGTGAGATCCCACCTCTACAAAAAATAAAAAAATTTAGCTGGGTATGGTGGCACATGCCTGTAGTCCCAGCTACTTGTGAGGCTGACACAGGGAATTGTTTGAGCCTAGGAGGTTGAGGCTTCAGTGAGCTGTGTTTGTACCACTGCACTCTAGCCTGGGTGACAGAGCAAGGCCCTATATCAAAAAAAAAAAAGAAGAAGAAGAAGAAGAAAATTACTAAAGGTGGATAGGAGGACATTATTTAATAGTAAGAGGGTCAATAAATCAAGAAGACATAGTAATTCTAAATGTATATGCAGCAAACCACAGAGTTGCAAAATATGGGAAGCAATGCCTGAAGAAGCTGAAAGGAGAAATAGACAAATCCATAATTATAGTAGACTTCACTACCCCTCTCTCAACAATTGATAGGACAATTATACAGAAATAAGCAAGGGTACAATAAAAGAATTAAACAACACCATCAACCAACAGGATCTAACAGACATTTACAGAATAACAACAGCAGAACACACATTCTTTTCTATTGTCCATGGATAGACTATATCCTGGACCATAAAAGAAGCTGCAACAATTTAAAATAATCTAAAACATACCGGGTATATTTCTTTGACCATAATGAAATCAAACTAGAAATCAAAAGCAAAAAGATAATAGGAACATCTCCAAACACTTGGAAACTAAACAGTACACTTCTAAATAACGCATGGGTCAAGCAGGGAGTCTCAAAGGAAACTAAAAAAGACAATAAATGACTGGTCACGGTGTCTCACGCCTGTAATTCCAGTATTTTGGGAGGCTGAGGTGGGTGGATCACTTGAGGTCAGCAGGAGTTCGAGACCAGCCTGGACCACCCAGTGTGGCAAAACCCCGACTCTACAAAACATGCAAAAATTAGTTGGGCATGGTGGTGCGCACCTGTAGTCCCAGCTACTTGGGAAGCTGAGGCAGGGAATCGTTTGAGCCTGGGAGGTCAAGGCTGCAGTGAGCCAAGATCACACCACTGCACTCCAGCCTGGGTGACAGAGCAAGACACTGTCTCAAAAAAATACAAAAAAGAAATTTCCTGTTTTATACCAGGCATGTTGGACTTAGGGCCCATACTACTCAAGTATCTTAACTATCACATCTGTAATCCCAGCACTTTGGGAAGGCGAGGCGGGCGAATCACTTGAGATCAGGAGTTCGAGACCAGCCTGAACAACATGACAAAATCGCATCTCTACTAAAAATACAAAAATTAGCCGAGTATGCTGGCACATGCCTGTAATCCCAGCTACTCAGGAGGCTGAGACAGGAGAATCACTTGAACCTGGAAGGTGGAGGTTGTAGTGAGCTGAGATGGCACCATTGCACTTCAGCCTGGGTGACAGAGCGACACTACATCTCAAAAACAAAACAAAACAAAACAAATTAGTTATGTCTGCAACAACTCTCTTTCCAAATGAGGTCACAATCTGAGGCACTAGGGTTAGGACTTCATTGTGTCTTCTGAGGGACACGAGCCAGCCCATGGCAGGTGGCCTGGGTATGTGTCCCGCTCTCACTTCTGCTCTTCCTTCCTTCACCCTACTGGCCCCATCTCCATGTGCTCCAAACTCCCAGTGTCTATTTCCATGGCTAGTCTACGGCAGTGGGCTGACGTTATCATGAACTCATGCTCATGAGTGGCTGTAACTCAGACCCAGGGGACCTGGAGTACACAGCACCCAAACATCCATCCTGGAGGAAGAGGTTGGAATCTTCACCGCAGGGTGATCTGAAGGATTCCCCTCCCATTCATTCCTTCAGAGATGATGGCTGCTGACAGTTTAGTATTCACATCCCGTACTTTTTCTTTGCGTATCCAAATATGTGCCACATAGAATTAAGAAAAGATTTTACTGAATCATCATTGCACAACTTTGGAGAAAATAAAGAATTCAAAAGTTTTGAGACGGAGTCTCGCTCTGTCACCCAGGCTGGAGTGCAGTGGCCTGATCTTGGCTCACTGCAAACTCCACTTCCCGGGTTCACGCCATTCTCCTGCCTCAGCCTCCCGAGTAGCTGGGACTACAGGCGCCCGCCACCACGCCCAGCTAATTTGTTGTATTTTTAGTAGAGACGAGGTTTCACCGTGTTAGCCAGGATGGTCTCGATCTCCTGACCTCGTGATCCGCCTGCCTTGGCCTCCCAATGAGCTGAGATTACAGGCTTGAGCCACGGCGCCCGGCCCAAAAGTTTTCTTTTAAGTGAAAGAAGCCGATCAGAAAAGGCTACATACTGTATGATTCCAACTATACGACATTCTGGAAAAGGCAAAACTATGGAGACAGTAAAAGGATTAGGGGTTACGGGAGGGAGGGAAGGATAGGAAGAGCACAGAGGATTTTTAGAGCAAACTATCCTTCATGAGGGC
>NW_012114252.1:21000561-21003000 GCF_000951035.1 Colobus angolensis palliatus | reverse complement strand
TATCAGTATCAGTTCTGCCATTGTAATATCTGTGCCAATACTAATGCAATATTGACTCATCCACTGTAACAACTATACCACACTAATGCCACGCTGTTACTCACAGGGAAAACCTCAACAGAGGGAGTGTGAGGGGCACATGGGAACGCTGTATTTTCCACTCGATTTTTTTGCAAACCTAAAACTGCTAAAAATCTATTTATTTAAAAAAATTTTTAGTGGTTGTGCATGGTGGCTCATGCCTGTAATCCCAGCACTTTGGGAGGCCAAGGTGGGAGGATCACATGAGGTCAAGAATTCGAGACCAGCCTGGCCAACATGGTGAAACCCAGTCTCTACTAAAAATACAAAAAATTAGCTAGGCGTGGTGGTGCACGCCTGTAGTCCCAGCTACTTGGGAGGCTGAGGCAAGAGAATTGCTTGAACCCGGGAGGCGGAGGTTGCAGTGAGCCGGGATCACGACATTGCAGTGGTGCGATGTTGGCTCACTGCAGGCTCAAACTCAAGGGCTCAAGTGACCGTCCTGCCTCAGCCTCTGGAGTAGCTGGGACCACAGGCATATGCTGCCATGCCTGGCTAGTTTTTAAATTTTTTGTGGAGACTGCATCTTGCTATGTTGCCCAGGTTAGTTTCAAGTGATTCTCCCCCTTCAGCCTCCTGAATCACTGGGGGAAATGTGGACAACTTTCTATGTAACCAGCACAGAGATGAAACTGGCAAGGCACCTGGCAGGTGTCTGCGGAGTTTATTTAAAGAGCAAACCCACTTGATCAACGGGAGATCCCTCGGGAGGTAAAGGGCCCTGTGGTCAGGTGGGTTAGGAAGGCCCAGGATCAATTTTCAAAAAGAAGGAAGTGGGGAACAGGGTGCAAGACAAGTAGATTGAAAGGCTAAAGCGACTGCGAGACTTGTCCCTGCCGAGGTCGCAGGTGACGTTGGTTTCAGTGTCTGCTGTGTAGGAGCAGGTGCCCAGAGCCGGTGGGGGGACGGACACATGGGCCGCGGGACGCCCAGCTGCTGTGATGACCTCTGGGGCATGTGGGAGGGAGGGAAGGAGAGAGGTGGTTGTGTTGGGGAAGAGGGCCTCTGTCTGCGAGCCCACAAGTCGCCCTGTGGTGGTTTTGTCCCCACTGTTTCCTTCTGGGTGAACTTTTCTATTTCACATTTGGTGACATTGGGGAACTGATATTGGCCTCCCTGCTCTCATCTGACTCAGCTCTTCCCTGCGGTGAGGGGAGGGCTCAGCTTGGCCATCTCTGCAGAAGTTCTCCATCCAGCAAGAGAAACTGACCTGCGAACCAACGAAGGCTGAAAAAGGAGCCAGGGCCAGGTGATCCTGCCAGCGGAGGTCACCACCGAGCTTCCCCAGAGGCTGCACAGAACGAAGCGGCTTGCTGGGCAACGAGGCTCTGAGGTCAGGGCTGACATCGGGGGTGGGAGGGTGAGGATCAGAATCAGCATCCGGTGACGTCAGCCTGCATTTGGGAGCCACCCAGAAGTTCCATGAGTGTCAGAGAGAGGCTGGAAGAGCAGATGGTAGCCCCTGGGGAAGGCATCCTGTCCAGCGAAGAAATGCGTTCCTTCTCCTGCAGGTTGTGAAGAGCAGCAGCAGATTTAAATTTAGTAGCAGCAGATGCATTGCTTCATATTCTGGTTTTGAGTCGTGTTGAAGCCAGATACACTTTTTGCTCAAAAGTAGAAAAAATGCCCCTAAGTCCAGTATAACGAATTTGCTGAGTGCACTGCAGCCATCTGAAGATACATGGATGTGTGAAACACAGCCACATTGCACATCTTAGAATGTGGAATGATTTTGCACACCAATTCCTGGTGATTCCACTGAGGAAGTAAAAATAAAGGACTGTGCTGTCTCTTTCCTCTCTGGACTGCTGGGGTCTTTGTCCAGGTAGTGGTGGGCAGCTAGGACCAGTGGAGCCTGTGGGAACTGCCACTCAGCTCTGTGGCTCCTGCATGATGTCCTTGGTGGGGGACGTCACCTCTCATGATTGGTTTCTTCTGTAAAGCTGGAAGGCAAAGCTTGCTTCCCAAGTCTACTGTGAGGATTAGGTCTGATAAATGTATCTTCCTATGCTCTTGTTGAGTCTTTTTTTTTTTCCTAATGTGTAAGTAGTCACTTCAGATCTTGATTAAGGAGTGGTTCCTGTCTGCAGGTTTTGGGGGGGTCTCTGTGCCATGTGAGCTAGTCTGTGACACCTGTGTGGCTCTACCTAGGAGAAGGGAGTAGATCCCCTCTGCCAAAATTGATTGAAAAATTACAGTGGCTGATTGTTTCGCGTCCTTGAAATTTGTAAAATCTGCAGCAAACCTAACTCTGATGTGTCATACTTCACATTGTCAATATGCTCTTCTATTGCCTTCTCAGAGTCTACGTACGGTCAGTGAGGGATTTTGGCTTTTCCAACAGGTAAGACTAATTTT